>NC_133122.1:29798187-30116574 GCF_033568475.1 Henckelia pumila
GATACAAGAGTAGATAAATTATCTTCGATCGGAAGAGGATATGTGAAATGATGAACTACGAGATTGTTGATGATCTGCTGAGGTATTACGTTGTAGAGCTTGAGCTTCATGTTGAGTTCGCAAGATATTCTGAGATAAGCTTGCCAAAGTGTTGAGTTGCCAAGAAATTCCTTGAAAATTTGATTGAACTGATGTGTGAAAAGATTGAACAAATCCCTTCAAGTTGTCAACTTTTGTCACCAAAGACTGATGAGAGTTTTGCAGTTGAGACAGTGAGCTAGTCAGTTGATTTGAATCTACTAGGATTTTATCCAATAGTGCAAGCTTTTCTTGAAGTTTACCGAGCTCAGCATTCATTGATTGTCTCAGAAAAGAGATGTTGCTGGTGGTTGTTTGTTGATTTTCTTTGAGACTAGTGACAGTCTTGGATATGGCATAGACCGAGTTTTCAATTTGAGAAAGTGCCTGATACCAATCATCATCAGTCGTGGAAGTGGGAGATGGGAGTCCTTTGTCAGTGAATGAGAGATTTTCTTTGGTAAAATCTTGCTTCTGCCCTTTAGGAGGTGATGGAGGTGCAACTGCGATTATTTCAACCTTTTCTTTCCCTTTGTCCTGATGAGTTTAGGATTCAGGAACTGTATGAACAATCATTGCTAGAGTTTGAGATAAAGTCTCAGTCTCAATAGCTTTGTCATGAGGAGATGAATCATTGATGATTTGTACATGTGGTGATGATTCATGTACTGGTTCTTGCAGCTGTTTATCTTCAAGAAGAATTGGTGTGACTAATGAATCATCAGTTGAGTTGGTTGTCCGAAGTGCTTCTTCATTACTAGGTTTGGTTAGAGCAGGTGTGTCATCAAGTTGAGATGGGATTTCCAACGTTTGAGAGACTTCCTTTGATTCTGTTAGAACTTGTTCGGTGGGAGTTGAGAAGGATGACTCAACTGTTTGAGACAAGAATGGTTCTGTAATTTCCTTCTGAGAAAATATGAGTGTCTCGTCTGTGTGGTCAAGAATTTGAGATGATGGTACTTCCATAGTGATCGGTTGAGGTTCTTCAAGTTCCTCCTGGAGAGATATTGGTGGCACACTTTCTTCCATGGATGATGTTGTTAATAAAGGAGTTGAACGATCTTCAGTTTCAATATGAGAGATGACTTCATCAACATTCATAAGTTGAAGCTCAGGTAGAGTATTTTCAGTTTCTGATATATGCAGCTGCTGCTCAATGGATGTATCTGTTGTATTGGGGGCAACTGAAGTTTCTCTTTGAAGTTCTTCAAACACATGATCAATTGAATGGTTAGAGGATTCAGTGGAAGTATGACTTTTCTTGCTTTTCTTGTGTTTGGATTTGGAAGTGGAGTGTGATTTGTGTTTCTTCCAATCAAGATCTCTGGAGTTTCCAACGTTTGATCAGTCTCCCAGAATTTTACTTCTGTTTGTATATTGATGAGATCAGTTTGCAGTTGAGTGAATATGGCTCGGTCTTCATAAGAAGTTCTGGCACGTGATCGTAATTGCTTTGAAATTCATCAACAATTTCTCCCAGTTTCTTGATCCTTAAGAGATCATAAAAGTACTTTCTTCTTATCAATGCATCTTGAATGTTGGCAGTCTTGACAACTCTCAGTACAATTTTTTCAAGTTTGACAAATTTAGAGAGCTCATTCCTTTTGGTGAGATGCCTAGCCAATGTAGAGGTCCTGTATTGGTGCCAAGTATCAAAGATTTCAGCTGTACGCTTCTCAGCATATTCAAGTACCTCATCCATGGTTAAGTCAATTTGTAGTTGAATAGCATTGGATGGTCTGTCAGGATTTGAGGAGGATGCTATTTGAGAGCTTCCTGCTACTAAGTCCAAACCTGAGTGAGTATATTCAACAATTTATTTTGAAGATAAACCACCGATTGGTATTGCTGGAGGCAGGACTACGATTGGTGAGATAAACTGCAGAGGAGCTTTCTGAGTTTGAACGACTGTTTCCAAGTCTTCATGTGTTGGAGTTTCTAGAGATGGTTGAAGACTCTGAAGTGGTTCAATCATCGTAGGTTTCTTTCCGTTGGGATCAGTTTTGGTTTTTAGCTCCTCAGCTGTTGTATCAACGAGATGTGCATCTTCAGTTGAAGCCATATTTACTTGTTTAGGAATCACAGAAATGACCAGTTTAGATGGAGATGAGATAGCCTTTGCTTGTAGAGGTCTCTTCTTCTTGGTTGATTTTTTATTGGTGTTTTCTGCACTTTTGCGATCACTAAGTCAGTAGATTCTCTGGATTGAAAGTTTGTGAGATACTCATAATTCAGAACTCTAAGCTTGTGCAATTGAGAAGATGCTTGAAGAGTAATTCCGAGACTTTCAAGGAGTTGACTAGCTTGTAGAATATATCTAGAAGATTGCTTCGTTGGTGTCATCATTTGAACAAAGATATTAAAAAGGATATTACTCCAATTGATCTTCACACCTTTCATGATAGCAGTCATTACTTTGAACTTTCCAACAGTTAATTTGGCGAAGGACCCTCCTTTTGCCAAAATACTCTTGGCCACAATATCAGCCAGCATTTGATATTCAGGCTTTAAGTCTCTTTGAATCCAGACAGAGAAATTGGTTGACTTGAGCCAGAAAATATGCTTTGCATTTCAGTGATATCAGTATTTGATACAATATTGAAGTCAGTATTACCTGAAGTAGGTAAACTGAAGGTGTTGGCAAAAAATTCTTCACTGATTTGAATGGTGTGTCCGCCGAGAGAAAGTAATAGTATGACATCATCTTTGAGTGTACAGTTTTGATATAACGATAACAAGTCCGTTTGATAGATATTCAAATTTTTGATATCCAAAAAAGGGCGAAGTCCAGTTTGTTCAAGAGCGGTGCAGACCTTGGATATGCCTGGTTTATCCATTCCATACAAAGATTCAAAATCGATGGCGAGAGCATTGAGAATGTAAACTGCAGATGAAGTGGCCATTTGAAATGGTGCCTGTGAATCAATAAGGAAATCGTAAGAGAAGTTCAGATAGATTTAGGGTTTATGATAGACTGAATTGTTGTGTTTTGGGTGACTTGGTCAATACGACACAAGAGTGACGTGGCACACAGAATAATTTGAAATTCAAAACACATAGTAAAGCAAAGCGGGAGATAGTACACATATTTCCCTCTAAAAATGCTACACGTTACAACTATAAATAGTGAAATATAGTAGTATAACCGATTTTGTAATTTCAGTTGAGCAAAGAAATATGAGTAACAGTGTTCCCTTGTTTGGTTTTGGTCAAAGTCCATACGTGGCATATGAGGCATGTCGAGAGAGTTACTTTGAGATTGAAAAGAAAAAAGATCGAGGAAAGGATGTTTGAAAAGGTGATGAAGGTCTGGTTGAAGATATAAGAGCTCCACATGTATCATCATGCTCAGTTTCCTCCCAAGAAATTTGAGGATGCAAAGGAAATAGCTCAGAGGGCGATGTACTACATGATAACACTGGATACATTTGAACCCAGAGACATTTTTAAGGAGAAAAATGTTCTCTATATGATGCTCAATAAAGAGTATATCACATTGGCTCGTATTGCAACTGATGAGCTAATGGATCCTTCAGTTTCTCCTCTACGAGCATGGGTGTCGAACTGGAGCTTTGAGATTTTCCTCAAGATGAGGGAAATAAAAAGTGTGTGATTGTAGCCTATTAATTTCAAGTATCAATAAAGGAATTTTTACTTAAACTAGATTTTGTGCATAAACTGTTTCACTTAAACTGTATCAATGCAACTACTAAGTAAACAAAGGTAAACTAAAATAGTAAGCACGAAAATCTATGTTATCAGATAATGATTACATGCAATCAAATTTTAGAGATTTTTTTGTCATAAACAATGCCTTATTTTATGAAAGTTATACGTAAGAAACTCTTTATATTCTTAATATTTTAAATGTAATAAATGCTAGAGACTCTTCGATATCTGGGATGTTAGTCTATATATATAAAAAATAAAGATATGCAAGTAGATATTAAATCAAGTAAATAATGGAGAATTGGAGAATTGCTCATGAATATTTTGTCGAGGAAAAGCTTGCTCGTCTGCGAGCAAAACGTATACGGATGCAGTTCAGAGGCCCGAATGCCCTTGGTCCTGATGAGGTTCGTTGTCTTAAAAAATATAAGCAGGTGCTTGGGATTAACAACCCTGCGTATGTCCTTGGCCGAGAGGGCATACGGCTGCTGCTCTTGAAGAAGGAGTTAAGGGTGGTGACCCTTTTCTATGGCTTGGAGGAGGTGGAAGATGGCAAGCTGGAGGAACATCTTCACCTTTGGAAAATGGCTGTGAAAAATGAAATAGATATTGTGAATTGAGTTTATTAATAAAATATGCTATTTTGTTGGATATATTGTTATCTATTTTTATGTCTGTTATAAGCCTAAAAATATAAACAGCAAAAGAATTATCAGTGTTCCCCCTAAATGTATGCTTATATCGTGGTAAGCAGATAATAGGAGTTTTAAAGAAACGTAATCAAGTACAATAAAATATCAATAGAGAATCAGTTTAATAGCTTTGCGAAGAATTCAGTTTAGGTCATGCTAAACTATTTAGACATTTTGCAATGTATAAGCTTAATTCTAATTTAATTCAATAAGTCCTAAAATATTTCGAAAGTAAGAAAACTTAGACTCTGGGAGTGGTTTGGTAAAGATGTCTACAGTTTGTTGCTCTGTTGATATGTGCTCCAGTCGAATATTCTTCTTGAGTGCATGATAACGGATAAAATGATGTCTAACTTCGATATGATTTGTTCTTGAATAAAGAATGGGGTTGTAAGTGATTGCAATTGTGCTAGTGTTATCACAGAATATTGGTGAATCATGTTATTCAGTTCCATAATCCCTCAACTGTTGTTGAACCCAAAGCAGTTGAACACAACAACTTCCAGCAGCTAAGTATTCAGCTTCTGTTGTAGAGGTTGCAATGGATGTTTGTTTCTTACTGCACCATGAGATCAGTCTATCTCTAGGAATTGACATGATCCACTTGTACTTTTTCTATCCAGTTTACATCCAGCATAATCAGCATCTGAGTAGCCAACTAGATTGGAAGAGTTATGCTTAGCATACCACAGACCAACATTTTGAGTCCCTTTAAGGTACCTTAGTATCCTTTTGCCAGCTACGAAGTGGGACTGCTTAGGATTTGACTGAAATCTAGCACATAAGCAAACTGCAAAAACAATGTCAGATCTACTGGCTGTTAAATAAAGTAATGACCCTATTAGACCTCGGTACATTGTTGCATCAACTTATATTCCCCCTTCGTCTTTGTCAAGCTTAATCGATACGCCCATGAGAGTTGTTGCAACTGTGTAGTTCTCCATACCAAACTTTTTGATTAATTCTTTGGTATACTTAGTTTGGCTTATGAATGTCCCATTTTCCATTTGACGAACTTGTAATCCAAGAAAGAAATTCAATTCACTCATCATGCTCATCTCGAATTTTTCTTGCATTAGCTTCGAAAATCTTGTGCACAGTTTGGGATTAGTTGACCCAAAAATAATATCATCAACATATATTTGAACTAATAAAGTGTAATCACCTTTCGTGAATTTGAACAAAGTTTTATCAACTGTGCCTATTGTAAACTCGTGTTCAAGAAGAAATTTAGTTAAGGTGTCATACCAAGATCTAGGAGCCTGTTTCAGTCCATAAAGAGCTTTGTTTAAGTGATACACATGGTCTGGAAATTGATGATTTGTGAATCCCGGTGGTTGTTCAACGAAGACTTCTTCTTGAAGTTTTCCATTCAAGAAAGCACTTTTAACGTCCATTTGATAAACTTTGAAATTTTTGAAGGAGGAATACGCAAGAAATATTCTTATGGCTTCCAGTCTAGCTACTGGTGCATAAGTTTCATCATAGTCAATTCCTTCTTCTTGCCTGTATCCTTGAGCTACTAATCTTGCCTTATTTCTAACTACAGTTTCTTCTTCATTAAGCTTGTTTCTGAAGACCCATCGAGTGCCAATAACTGATTGGTGTGTTGGTCTAGGAACAAGATCCCAGACTGAGTTTCTAGTAAACTGATTTAATTCTTCTTGCATTGCCTCTATCCAACAGCTGTCAGCCAATGCATCTTCAATTTTCTTTGGCTCTTCTTGGGATATAAAAGCTGCATGAAGAAGTTCTTTAATCATTTGTCCTCGAGTCCTTAGTGGTGCCGTAGGATTACCTATTACTGAACTGAGTGGATGCTTTTTGGACCATTTGAGTCTAGTATTAAACTGATTTCCACTGATCACTTGTGCCTCCAGATCTTGATTAGTCATGTTTTCTTGACCAAGCTCTGTGTCTTCAAAATGAATGTGGTGATCTGGAGCCTCATGATGCTGTTCTTTAATATTCTCAACTGTGTGGGTTTGATGAATATCAATTGGTTGATCAATGTTACGATCCTCAACTAATGAGTCCACTAGTTCAGGTTCAGGAGATTGAAGTGTTCTTATAGGTGGTGAAACTTCGTTTTCACTTTCATCCTGACTATCATTGTCTAACTGTATTTCCTGAAATAGATCTGAGAGTTGATGAGTGTTAGTTGCAATATCATCAGTTAAATCTTCATAAAAAATAACATGAATTGATTCTTCAACATTTAGAGTTCTTTTGTTGAAGACTCTATATGCTTTGCTAATTGAGGAGTATCCTAGAAATATTCCCTAATCTTACTTTACATCAAATGCAGTCAGATGACTTTTACCATTGTTGTGAATGTAGCATTTGCTCCCAAAAATTTTGAAGTATGATACATTGGGTTGTCTGCCATTCCAGATCTCATACCCTGGTTTTAAAAAAGTTCTTGGATATCATTGATCTGTTCTGAGTATAGCAAGCAGTGTTCACAGCTTCTGCCCAAAATCTTTGAGAAACTTTGGAGTCAGCTAACATGGTTCTCGCAGTTTCTTTAAGAATACGATTTCTCCTTTCTGCAACACCATTTTGTTGTGCTGTTCTAGCTGCTGAGAGTTCATGTTTGATTCCATAATGCTCTAAAAAAGATGATAAAGTTTGATTGACAAATTCAGTTCCTCTATCACTTCTGATTCTGTCAATCTTACTTGATTTTTCGTTAAAAAGTCTTTTAAAAATCTTGATTAGTTGAGAAGAAGTTTGGTCTTTTGATTTTAAGAAAATGACCCAGGTAAAACGTGAGTAGTCATCAATGATGACAAGAGTATACCTCATTCCCCCTAAACTTGTTACTGGAATTGGACTAAATAAGTCCATGTGCAATAGTTTTAAGCATCGGAAGAATGAGTTATAACCCTTATTTTTAAAAGATGACATAACTTGCTTCCCAAATTGGCAGGCTGAGCAAACTTTGTCCTTGGAAAACTCAATTTTAGGTAGGCCTGTTACTAGCTCGAGCTTACTCAGACTGGCAATAGTTTTAAAGTTAAGGTGATTCAATCGCTTGTGCCAAATCCAGTTGCGCTTAGAATTGGAAGCTACGAGGCAAACTGGTTTGCTAGACTGAATGTTCCAGCATAATTTATATGTGTTTCAATATCTGTTTCTTGTCAAAATAATGTTACCAGAGGCATATTTAACAATGCAGTTTAGCTTTTGAAATTCAACAGAATGCCCATAGTCACACATTTTACTAATGCTGATTAAATTATATTTCAGATTATCAACCAATAGAACATCTTGAATGATAATGTTGTCGTGGATAATCTTACCCTTACCCACGGTCTTACCCTTTGAGTTGTCACCAAAAGTGATAGTGGGACCATGGTATTTAACGAGTTCAGACAGTAGTTTATCATTTCCATTCATGTGTCTTGAACATCCACTGTCTAAGTACCATGATTCCTCCTCCTTTTTCCTTGGTACCTGCTACCTGCATTCACAACGTTGAATAACTTTTGGTACCCACATCTAGTACCATGATTCCTCCTCCTTTTTCCTTGGTACCTGCTACCTGCATTCACAACGTTGAATAACTTTTGGTACCCACATCTATTTGGGTCCACGAGGGATTAATCCTTTAGGAACCCAAACCTGGAATACTTTAACCAGTTTACCAGTTTCTGTGTTCCTATAGGTGTGTACTAAGTTAGATGCTCTAGATGGTGGAGTGTGATGTGCTTGTGAAACCATACGTAGTTTGCCTTTTCCAGTATCCTTGAAGTTTCTATATCGCTTTTGAACTGGACGTTGATTATGGTATTGACTTCTATTTCCTCTCATAGGATTAGGTTGATATGCATTAGTCCGTTTAGGACTTTTAGCAGTCTCTACCTTATTTTCATGAGGATTGAAGTTGATACCAAATCTTTTTCTGTTCATCTGCTCTATTTGCTGCCAAGTCATCAGGATAGGTTTTTCATTTTCATTTTCCCTAACTGCTCGTACAAAGTTTATGTATTTGCATTTGCACATGTTCAGTTTGGGTAGAGTACTTGATTCCCCAGTTTCCATCGTCTTACCATATCCAAGACCAGTTTTGTCATGGAGAGGTCTTTGTGAATCATTCATTTCTGTCAACAGGCTCGAAGATTTATTTCATGATCTTAATAATTCATCCATGTTATGTTTTTCTGTTGTAAGATTCATGATATCGATCTTGAGTTGTTCATTCTCAGTTCGGAGCACAGCAATCTCTGTTTCAAGACAGTTTATCTCAACTGATTGTTCCCAGGAGGGTTCAGTTGAGGTATCTTGCAGATCCTTTTGCTTGGCTCTGACTTCATCGAATGCTAAGGATAGTTGATGATACTCATTTGTCATATCATGAAGAGCTTTGATCAGTTCCTCTCTGGTAAATTCCTCGGAGCTGAAATCAAATACCTGTTCACTAGTGGATGGAAGCTCACGATCATTTGCCATAAGACACTTGACCTCTTCTTCATCATCACTAGAACTGGATGAGCAATTTGATTCCTCTGAATCACTATCTATTTCTGCCTACTTGGTTTTGCTGTTCTTTGCAACCAATGCTTCATGTTTCTGTCTCGAGGTGTGTCTGTCATTCCTTGAACTTTTTCTTTTGTCAAAGTTCTTTGGTTTGGGACAATCAGCAATGAAATGTCCCGTTTTCCCACAGTTGAAGCAACTTCTTGGTTCTTCGATTGTCTCTTTCTTTTGGAAATTTCTTATGTGGGATCCTTCTTGGTTTCTTCTGATGAATTTGCCGAATTTCTTCACAAACAAAGACATGGCATCACTGCTCAATTGTTCTGCTGATTTTTCTGATTTAACTGGTGACTCTATTTTTACTGCAGTCAAGACCTTGGTCAATTGTGAAGTAGACTGATCTTCTTCTCGAGTCTGCAACTCGAATTCATAGGCTTTTAAATCTGCAAATAAGTCATGCAGCTCTAATTTATTCAAGTCCTTCAATTCTCTCATGGCCATTGTTTTTACATCTCATTCTTTGGGAAGGCCTCGAATTACCTTGAGAATAACTTCCCTGTTGGGATATGTTTTTTCCAATCCATTAAGCTCAATAACAATGCCGCTTACTCTCTCATCCAATTCTATCATTGATTCTCCTGGCTTCATCTTGATGTTGTCAAATTTTTGAGTGGCGACAGACAGTTTGTTTTCTTTTGTTTGTTCATTTCCTTCACAGAGTTGAATCAACTTCTCCCAAATTTATTTCCCGGTTTTTCATGTCTTGATTTTGCGAAAGGTTTTCTTGTCAAGAGTTTTATACAAGATATCTTTAGCCACATTATCAAGATTTTCCTTATTTTTGTCTTCAGCAGTCCATTCGATTCTTGGTTTCTCAATGTACTGTGGACCACCTCCAAAAAGAGCTATAGCAGTATTGATCTTGCTGATCGCAAGAGGTCCATCAGTGATGACAAACCACATGTCATCGTCTAGTGCTGATAGGTGTGCTTGCATACGAATTTTTCAGTCATCAAAGTCTTCCTTTGAGAACATAGGAATTTTGCTGAATGAAGTCATTTCTGTTCAGTGCTTTAAGAGTAAGATAATAACCTGTCTCTGACGCCACTTGTTAGGATCGGTTGAAAGTATAGAGTGGGGGTGAATATACTTTCAAACATTTTAGTAGGAAATATTGAACTCAATCGGTTTAATGAATGAGTTCGAGGCTTATCTTAGTGTCGGATGCAGTTTGGAAAACAAAATATGTGCGGAAATATGTCAAGCTGCAGATTTAAAACACTGAGTGAATATCAATTTAGGGTGTGTGTTAATGGTGAGTAAACTGAAATGACACAAGTAGTTGTTTATGGATGTTCGGAGATTTCAAACACTCTTACGTCACCCCTTCTTCCACCTCGGAAGAATATCACTAGAAGACTTTGATTTATACAAGTAATTTGCACAAACCCAATCTAGTTTAGGAATTAAACACTGCCTAAACAAGAACTCCTAGTATAACAATTTAGTTTCAGTCCTAGACTGATATAAAAATAGAATATAACTCGAAATCCTTAGCACAAAGATCAACCCTTCAATGATCAGAATAATGCTTTTGAACGTTTGTGCTTCGAGTTCCTTGATCGAATCTTGAGTGTAAAGAGCTTTTAGTGTTCTCGCAAGAATGACAGAGTTTTCAGTGCGTCAAGGGTGTTTCTGATGTTGATCAAGATCTCTATTTATACCATTTGGATTGCCAACGGTCATAAATTCAAATTGTCCTTCAGATAGAATTTAATTTATTCTCGTTGGATTTGTCACCATCATCAAAGATTTCTGGATCCGACATTCTCTTAGTATCGCGGCACTACCTTATGCAGATTTGTCAGAGTACGGATTATCTTATCCAGAAATGGCACGGTAGTAAACTGTTGTGGATAAACTGATGCAGTCAGTTTGGCAGGGGTAAACTATAGATTCAGTTTAGTGAGGTAAACTGATTTTCATTCCTTTAGCCAGTTGTGTGCGGTCGTTGTTGATTCAGTTTAGCGATTCAGTTTAGCAAAGTAAACTGTATCCCTTAGTCATGTGGTCGTCGAAAGTGATGTCGTCTTTTTCGAATATCAGTTTAGCCCTTTTGTGGTTGCTCAATTAGTTTGGCTTTCTTTTGTAAATACCAAAACTAAATTTCCCAACAATATTGTATTACTTATATATACCAATTATAAAAGTGTGAACCAAGGTCAAAGTTTTTCATTGTTATTTTTAACTTTGTCCTTGGTTAGTACACACTTGATAAATTCTATGAAGATACTTTTGTAAAATCAATTATTATTATAAGGTCAAAATTACAATGTGTGCATATTAGGGTAGATTTCAACCTAGCATATTAGATAAGGTTCCAGTTTCCAAAAGGATTGAAATACCAAAATACTTTAGTTTTTATTTTCTTGTAGATAAAGTGAACATATTTTTTCTACAAAAATTTTAATTAAATTAAATACTTATCCAGATTTTTAAAAAATTGAAACACCAAAATACTTTAGCTTTTATTTGTTTGTAGATGGAATGAAATATTTTTTGAACAAAAAATCTTATGTATTTTAATTTGTGTAAGGACCTATTGAACTAAATAATTACATCATGAGTTCATAAATATAACAAAATATCATATTTTAAAACGTTATTACTATATATATATATATAAATTAAATTACATATCGGTGTTGAAATAAATCAATTCATGTGGAGTCAAGTTTTACTCCAAAATAATAAATAAAGAACAAACCAACACACAAATATCATATATGTAAAATTTGAAATTTAAAAAATTAACTATTTTTCCTCAAAAAATCTAAAAACTATAACAATTATTTTATGATATTATGTTACAATTAACGAATGAATATTTTTACAAGATTTGGAGATGGATATCTTCAATTGTTTTTAGCAAAACTATAAGATTGATATAATTTAAATATTATTGAAGTCTGTAAATATATCTATGTTAATCAATCTACTACGAGTTAGTTAATAAATCAAAAAAAGAAGTTTAAAAAAATTATGGATGACACGTCTCACATTAAATTAAAGATCTTGTAAAAATTAAATTGATGCAAATTTTCAATCAGATGAATAAATAAAGAAAAATATCCAACAAAACGGTTGAGATAAAATATGGAATATTAACATTTTTAATTAAAGACATTCAAAATTCAATAAAAAATTTAGCAATGAGAGCAATGTAAGCAAAAAGAGATCAGTAGATTTTGAAAAATGAGAAATCAAAAAGAAAAGAGGATGTTCAACCAATACATTGATCGTTAACGATCTGACATACAAGTAATGGAAAACGATAACATAACAGAATGCAGTTGAGAATGATGAAATTATTGTTATTCGTTGCAAGTAAATATTTTTAGCCTAAAAAGAGACCGTCTGATTAAATAATAATGATAGAAAAATGCAAATGATTGATGAAGATAGTATCACAAGAATTGTTATTAAAGATGATGATAATAATGATTCTTTCTTTGAATCACAACAGAAACTTGTTCTCCTAATTCTACTTTCTGGCATCTCTTCAATTTTTGTTTTCTTTTTGTAGTACACAATTTTTTTAAAAATTTAGCATAACGAAGTATCTGTTTAATAGCATCTAACAAGGGGATATTTACCTCATATCTACGAAAAGTGTCGTACAGCTCCTTAATACCTTCATCCTTTCTAGACTCTTTCAATGCTAAGGAAAAAGAGGCAACAGGTTTATACTCAGAAAGGGGAGGAAACTTACCTTTTTGTGTGTCTTTTTGAATACGCTCATTTTCCTCCACCTTAGATTTCTTCTCATTTTCATTATTTGCTCATGTTTGTACCACTTCTTCTCGAACCTTCAACTCTCTTCCACTCCTTAAAATTATTGCACTTACATTCTCTTTTGGATTTGGCACTGTCTGAGATGGTAAACTGCTAGAGTTTTGTGCCTCCAACTTGTTTATTGTTTTTGCCAACTGCCCCACCTGCGTGTTTAAGTTTTGGATACTTGCTCTCGTTTCCTGTTGAAATTTCAAAGTGTTAGTGGCAAGGTCCTTGACAATATTTTCTAAAAACTCACCATGGGTAGGAATTTGAGGACGCTGCGGTTGTTGAGGATATAGCGGCCTGTATGGTTGATTATTTGGCTGCACGTGAGGTGCAAGCTGGTTCATCAAAGGATTTCCATATATGAGGTTTGGATGATCTTTCCAACCTAGATTGTAAGTATTCGAGTAAGGATCATAATTTCACTGTGGTGGCCTTGAAAATCCTCCTGTTGCATTAACTTGCTCAGTAGATGCCTTTTGAAGAGTGGGACACATATCAGTTGGATGCCCCATTGCAGCGCAAATTCCACACACCTTCACATTTTGTCCATTCCCTACAGCAATTTGACGCACAAGATACGTCGGATAAATCAGTTGTTGTTCAAGGGAAGAAACATTTATCTCATTGTTCTTTCTGTGTGCTAGATCAGTTCTGCTGGTGCCAAATTGTTGAGAATTGGTTTTCATGTTCTCAATTAAGTTCCTCGCATCTTGTGGCATTTTGTCTACAAAAACTCCTCCACTGGCCGCATCCACCATGCTCCTATCATGAGGTAACAAACCTTCACGGTAACAAACCTTCATAACAATACTGAATTAAGAGATTTTCACTTATTTGATGTTGCGGACAGCTAGCACAAAGCTTCTTGAACTGCTCCCAATATTCATGAAGTGACTTTCCCATATGTTGCTTGATGCCGTAAATCTCTTTTCAGATATTCGCTGCTCTCGAAGCTGGAAAATTCTTCTCTAAAAATATCATCTTCTTCTCTGTCCAGGTTGTGATGGATCTAGGAGATAGGTAATATAGCCAATCCTTTGCAGCATTTTTTAGAGAAAACGGAAAGGCTCTTAGTTGAATTTGTTCCTTTGTCACTCCAGCTGGTTTCTTGCTTGTGCAGATCACATGAAACTCCATCATATGTTTATGGGGATCCTTACCTGCTAGACCATGGAAAGAAGGCAAAAGATGTATTAGTCCAGATTTTAGTTCGAAAGTGGCATTAGCTTCTAAATTAGGAAAAGTAATGCATAGGGGTTGTTGATTCAGATTTGGGGTGCCAAGCTGTTAAGCTCAAATTCGCAGCCATCTCTTCTCTAGTTTCTTCAAGTGGAACCTCTTCTTCTTCTTCCAATTTTTTTCGAGCTTTTCTCTGCCGTCGATGGAAAGTTCTGTCTATCTCGGGATCGTAAGGGAATTCTTCTTCTTCTGAAGATTCACCTACACGCATGAACAAACCAGAGAAGCAATCGGGGAAAGAATAGAAATAAAATAAAAAATCACAAATAAATTAAACGTCTTCCCCGGCAACGGTGCCAAAATTTTGTAGCGCTTAGTTGTGTCACGCCCAAATTAACCCAACTCAACTCAGATCAACTTAATAAACATGTAATAGCGAGAGTACGGATCATTCCCACGAGGAAGGTGAAATTTATCGTGTTCTTAAAAATACTGAAAATAAATAAGAAAGGGGGGTTTTGAATTTGGAAATTAATATCTAAAAACTTGTAAACAAAGTAAAATCAATTCTCTTAATTAGCATACAAGATTAAAATTATAACAAAACAATCAATTAAAACAAGTCTTAGTATGGGTCGACTACGCCCTTGAAGTTTATTCACTCGATCATCAATATTTTCCCTTCTCTAAAAATAATTAATTCACATTTGAATATTCATCATTGAAAATTTAATTTCTATCTTACCTTAATCTTAGTTAATTAGACACAAGCATTCTAAATTAACCCTTACCAATAAATCAACCAAGATACAAGAGATCAAGATTTAAATCAAAGGTAGCATTCAAACTAGTGAGATTAATGAATCTGGACAAACAAACACAAGCGGTTGTATTTAATCTAGTCAATCGATGTTCCTACGAATTAACAAATTCACAAGCGTAAATCATTAATCATAGTTTCTTTCATGTTAGAGGGATCAAATAATTACGGATTCGATATCTAATTTAGCTTTAGATTGTATGAAAAAATTATTAGGTGATCAAGACAATAATCAAACACACAAGCATTACAAATAAATCTGAACAACTTTTGATACTCAAATAATAATTAAACGATGAAAATCAAAATCTCGCGAGATAAATAAAACTTCAAGGATTCGTCTTCCTCTACCAAGTATTAAAACTTAGCCACTAATATTCATGAAATCTCTAGAAAAATTCAAGGAAAAAAAATTAAATCTAAGAATAAAGAAGAAAAACCTAGCCGCCAAGAGGTGTCTCACGCTTTCTGCCGTTCAAAAGATAGTAATTTTTGAGTTCTAGATGATATTTAAAGTCTAGAGTCCATCCCAAGAAATTTTTTTAAAAAAATAATTTCCCGAATTTCCGTTGCGCTCGAGCGGAAGAAAATCTCGCTCGAGCGTGTACTTTCTGCCTCAAACTTCTTCTCACGTGTATCAGCTAGCGCAGAAGCGCTCCAACATGCGCATCAGCGCTACTTCTCACTTCCTAGCGCAATTGTGTTGTTCTCAGCGCAAGAACAACACAATTGTGTTGTTCTTCTTTCTTTTCTGCTGCGCAGATGCGCTCTCTTCCTAGCGCAATTGCATGTTCGCCAATTCCTTTTTCTTTTTCTTGGTGCTCGCTCGAGTGGACAAAATTTGCGCTCTAGCGAGCACTCTCTGTCCGACTGATGAAACTTAAAATTTGTAATTATTTATATGTTAAAAAGTGTGTTTTAAAATTAAAGTTTAATTAAAATTATGAAGTTGTATTATTTTAGTGTTATGTGTTTATATTTAAATGTTTTACTAAAATGTTGTATTTTACGATTTGCGCAGGTTTGGTAAAAATAAAATTACTCAAGCTACATAGGTCATAATGGAGTAATCTTAAATCCTGTAGAATTACAAAAGAGGCATCTTCAACTTTGTAGAAGACAAGAAATTCCAAAAACTTCATTAAGTTGATCAAAATAATCAAACATCAACTGTGACCAGCTTGGAGTAAAAATATCATAAATATTTCATATTTTATCAAAAAGGGGTGAATGAGTTGTCAAAACACATCTACAGACAAAGGGCTACGTGTGTATATGTTTTGTGCAGAAGCCAAATCAGAAGTCTAAGGCATCAAACATGCCAATTAAAGTTGGGTCAATGTATTGACATTCAAGGAGACAAGCACCCATCAACTTTACTATTCCACATTTAATGAGCCTTGGACTTTTGCTCTCATTTGGCCTATAAATAGATGTGTTGTTTAAGCTTTGTAGTGTGAAAGAGTGTAGAGAATTCCTCATTTGTAAAATAAATATTGTGTGTGTGAGAATAAAAGTTTGAGTGTGCAAGTTTCTCAAGTTCAAGTATGAAATTTCTTTTATCCTTATTCTTGAGTTTCATGTTCATGGAAAGCTAAATCTTTTTATGTCAAGGTGAAAAGGTTTCATTGTTGGTCAAGTAAGATTGTTTATATTTTGTATATTCTTTCCTTTTCTATTTTTATTTTTACTAATTGATCTTTATTTGTAGGTATAATTTGGATGATTTATTGTTATCTATTTACATCAAATACTTGGTACCTTGAATGTGATTACCTTGATTTGTTGTCTAATATGATACAATAAAAACTACAATAATTATATACTATAAATATATGTATCAATTTATAATAAAGTCATATATATTATTTAGACAATAGCGTGGCTCTGCCGGTTGTTCTAAATAATATATTGTGATTTGATCTAACATTTACTTTCTTGTAACTAATATTTACTTTCTCGCAACTAACATTTACTTTTCGCAATTAACATTTACTTACGCAACTAACATTTACATTTTCGCAACTAACATTTACTTTATCGCATCTAACATAAAAAGTCATATATTTTATTTAGACGATAGCGTGGCTCTGCCGGTTGTTCTAAATGAAATATGGTGATTTGATCTAACATTTACTTTTATGTCAATTTATATTTATGCACTTATATATATATTATGGGTACCATATATTAATTATCGGTTAATATGATATTAATATAGTGGGAAATATATTATATCATATATTTGTTTAAATATTTAATTGTTCTTTTATGTTTATATTTATGCATTTATATATATATTATGGGTTTCATGTATTAAATATCGGTTAATCTGAATTTAATATAGTGGGAACTATATTATATGATATATTTATTTAAATAGTTAATTGTTCTTTTATGTTTATTCTTATTTTAGTTTCTTTTATTTATTTTTGTTAAGCAATCTTAAATAAACCAACAATGAACCTTTGAAGCCTTGACAAGTTTATAATTTGTGTATTTGAAGTTTTATATTAATATTTTCATCTATAATATATCATTGCTAAAATTAAACTTACAGCATCCTCTCCGTGGATCGATCTCGTACTCACGAGTATATTACTTGCAGACAACCTATACTTGGGTGAATTACAATTTAAGTTGTAGCACCGACTTCCTTAATTTCTTCCTTTTTCGGCTCATTTGTTCCATCTTTTGTTCCACTATCCTCCTTTCCTACATCAAATCACAACCAATGATTAGGAACTATAAAATGAATTTAATCAAAGCAAACTCTTTTAATCATACAAATTAACTTAAATAAACATAGAAAAATATCACCACATCAATGCAGCCTTGAAAACAGAAAGATTTAGAAAAATTACCTTCATTTCACTCTCACTTAGAAATATAACCTCCTCCTTTTAATTAATTTAATTTTACTCATTTACCCTTTTAAATAATATCTCCCATAAACAAACATTTAAAACAAAAAAAAAGATAAATGAATGCTTTTTAACTCCTATAACGACACTACTGTAGCCAAGGAAATTTTTTTTTAGTGACAATTAAATAATATTTTATGTTATAAAATATTATAATTAATCTTGTCTTGAAAATATAGATTTATTATTCGAGACATTATATTTTGAATTCAAACAAGCCAAAAGTTTATACAAAAAGTCTAAGATTTATGTTTACTGCGCCAAGATATTTAGAATTCCTTTGTAAAACCGATGAGGTAGATTTTTAGAACAATGGTGCGTGGAAACAGATGGCAAAACCTGAATTTCTCATTCACTACCTAACAAAGTAGAATAGCACACTTTTCTGCTTAAGTTAAAAAAAATGAGACAAAGTTAAATGCCGAACTTCTGTAGCTTAACATAATAGAGACGAGACATTGTATGTAATCAGGTGATGTCTATTGGAACGGTGGAAATATAGAAGGAAATTGAATACAAATTTCTGAACCAAAATGGGCTGTTCTGAAACCATGACAGAAACCGAGTCAACACAAGTCGAAAGGAAGTTTTGCATTTGAAACAAGTAATATGTTCCAGATTCAATAAAATTACATGTTCCCCTTTTCACAAGGATTACAAAAATTAGTAAGTAATCATCAACATCCAAAAAAACAAATAGGGAAAAAAATCAAAACAAAAAACAACTAGCATAATCCAAAGGTAAAAATTCAGTGGAATGATATTGTCTAATTACACAGAAAAATAAATATTAAATCTTTATCTTAAACAATTGATTTCTTTTTTTTACTTCCAAATTCTCCAATAGAAGGAATTCTTTTTTTCTTCACTCTCCCTTTCCGAACTTTAACTTTAGGAGGTAGCACTATCAAAGAATCAATGTCAGCAGGTACGTTCCATTCCTTTGAAGGAGGCACTGGATAAATTGTTTCCACATACGCCAAGTTCCATACATTTGTGCTGTAGTAATGCGAACATAATTCATAAATATCCATATTTTGATGACTAGCAGCCGCAATAGCATGTGCACATGGAAGTCTATCAATGTCGAATACTCGACAACGACATATTCTTTTATTTAAATCCACAACAACATAGTGACGTGATATTCAGAAGTATTCATTTGAACAACTTTCATTTTTTGTGACTCAATAAATCTTGTCCTCACTATCTTCTCAGCCCATGGAGTGAGATGTCGTGTTGAAGCAGCAGCAGCTTTGCGGTGGCTGTTGAACCACGACATAATAAGGTTTTGAATTGCATCTAACAAAGCAACAACTGGAAGCTCACGTGCAAATACCAACTTTGAATTTATTGACTCAGGTCCATTGGTTGTCATGATATTATATCGTGAACCATGAAAGTGTGCTCTAGCCCATTTCTGTTGATCAATGTTTCCCTCGAGATATCCTGTAATACTTGGATAACTTTTCCTCATCTCATCGTACAATTCATTAAACTCAGTCTGCCTATAAGCCTTAGCAGTACGCATAAACAATGCAACTCCACCTGCTTTGGATTTTAACCTTGTCTTGATGTTTTGTCCAAGGTGCCATATACAATGTCCATGTTTTGCTTGTTTGTATACAGAAGTAAGACCATTGATGATTCCTCTGTGCCTGTCAGAAATAAAAACTAATTCATTATCATCCAGTATCAAGTCATGCAACCTCTCAAAAACCAAGTCCATGATTCTTCACTTTCTACGTCAACAACTGCCCAAGCAATGGGATATTGGTGATGGTTTCCATCTTGTGCTGTGGCTATAAGTAAAACACCTTTGTACTTAAATGTCAGATGTGTACCCTCAACCGATATTACCTTCCTCATGTATTTGAATCCTGCAATACATGCTTTGTATGCCAAGAACATATATTTGAAGCTATTATCTAGGTTGAGTTTCAAATATGTTGTTGACCCTGCATTTACTTGCTCAGCATATATAAGTAAGCTGGAAGTAATTTGAAACTTTCCACCGGATCTCCCCTCAACTGGTTTATAGCAAGCTGCTTTCCCTTCCATGTTTTGAAGTAGCTTATCTCGACACCCTTATTCTGCATCATTGTTTGTATAGCTTTCAAGGCAGGCAGTTTTTGTTGCCCTCTAAAATTTTCTACCAACATATCTGCTACTACGACTGCACTTGCTTGTCGATGCCTCCTCTTTCTATTAGTCAAGTCACACGTGTGCTTATTGCAATAAGTTCGGACTGAAAACCGGGATGAATCTTCTTTTCGTGCTACACGCACTTTCCAACTACAAGTCTCATCTACGCATCTTACTTCATAAAGAGTTTTGGTGGATTTTATAACTCGCATCTCAAACGAAGCTTTAATTGCAATATCATACAATTCTCTTTGAACGTCTTTTTTTTCGTCGAATTCCTTTCCAACTGAAAAATTAGACTCATCAGTAAAATTGTATATCTGCTCACAACTAGAGCTAAGAAACGCAAAATTCTGGTCATCATTGTCTATTGATTCACAATGCTGAAACTCCGATTGACCACCTTGCGTTTCTCTACAATGGATATAATCATTTAGATTTTTCTCAACATCAGTTTCTTTAATCCCTTTTACTATAAATGCACCATCAAAATGTTCATCTGGGTAAAGCTCAGTATCAACATAATCATCGCAATCATCAGAAACATTACAACCACAAACATTATCTTGACGAAAACCGAACTCACAATCATCATTACAAACATTATCAACAAATAATCCAAGTTGAGAACCACCAGAATCATCATGACCATTTAAAATAATTTCTGAATCAACATTATTATAAAAAATGATCCTAACTTTCTCCTTTATTTCCACATGAAGCAAAGGCCTGTTATTTGCATCACCAAGTAACAAATATGTCTGCAGACACTTTTCATCCTTTAAATATATTGGGCCAATAGGATGATCACAAATATATGTGAAGTAACTGAATTTTAATTCAATCTCACTTTTGTTCCAGGCACGCTTTTCGTATACTTCATCTTTCAATCGTGATATAGTCTCTTCAGAGGCATCAAAACTTACTGCTGCATAGCCACCATTTAACCCCGAGCACCATTCAAGTTTTCTTTGCTCGTTATTTTCCCATTTTCCATCATATCGGAATAAAACAATAATATGTGTCATTTTCCTGTTACAAGGAAACAACAATACATATGAGATTAACAAAATAATAAAAACTTTACTCATATGTAAAGTTAGAATATACAACCCCATATAATATGCCATAATGATTACAATAAACTAAGCTCATAGATAAATGAAATAAATGTGATAAAGGCTAATCCAGTAAATCAGAATCGATTTTACAATTACAACACTGATATTCAACCAATTCGGAATATAAAACAATTAAAAACCAAAAGCACGTTTGTACACAAAAATTTGTTTAATGCACATTTCTCATTTCCTCTAATTCAGGAGTGATTCCATCAATTAGACTTTCTCATCATTCCGATATATCACAATCCAAAATTCAAATAACCGTAGTTAATTCGCAGTCATAAACATCCAATATCAAATTGATTAACCTTCATCGAATTCGATAACAAATTAATAGTTACTTCTTGTGCTTGCATTAATCTCATAGCCCAAGCACCGAATAACAACTATCAATTATGGAGTCAAGTTGATTAACAGTGAAATATTTCATCTCAATCATCCATGCTTGCAGTTAATTCAATTAAATAAAAAATTGTGTTCTTTGTCACACGATTAATAAACCAAAAAAACCCCACAAAAAAGAATAAATTATTGAGTAGAAAAAAAATTACAAAAACCCACCTACAGTAGAGTCAAAACGATGAGACAAAGCTTGTCAAATGTGAAGAATAAAATGATATTGAGAGCTCGATCACTGCCAATTCTTATGGGCGGTATCTAATTTTGATGAAAATTCTTTACAAGAGAAGGGATTTGGAAGAATGGAGAAGGCGCCAAAATGATGGGTAGGCCGACGAGACGACGGAGGGAATTATTGAATGTAATTGAGTTTTAGGAGCCAAAGGACATTTTTGACAAAAATAAAATTATATTTATTAAAGAAGGTTAGTTTACAAAGAAAAATTTAAGAAGGTCAAAAATCTAACAAATGTTTTTAAGAAGGTTATTTCTCAAATTGGCCCCTTGAAAACATCAGCATTTCGCAACAATTTAGAGTGCCCTCGCAAATTGAATTTGTGGAATACTGGAATTCCTCCTCATAACGTATTTAACAATTTTTATATAATACGAGAACATATATATATATATATATATATATATATATATATATATATATATATATATATATATATATATATGACGTCATGAATTATAAACCTTGCATAATGCATATCCAAATAAATAAAATTATTTTTCCGTCTATATTTTTATCTCCCAGTAATTTTGTTCAGTTTTATTATCAATTGTCTCGTGAAAACTACTCTAAAAACGTGAGGTAAATCGTGGATCTCTATCACTGACAATGCTTAATGAAACACCATGGAATCTCACAATCTCTTGGATGTATAAGCGTATCGTGCGATCAAATGAATATTCAGGATGTAAGGATTTAAGTGTGCAGATTTAGTCAATTGATCCACAACGACCCAATTAGCATCACACTGTCCATAGGTCATAGGCAAATGAGTGACAAAATTCATAGTCGCATGTTCTCATTTCCATTCGTGAATCTCTATATTCTGTAGTAGACCACCTGGTTTTCCATGCTCCGCCTTGATTTGCTGACAAACAAGGCATTGAGAAACAATTTGATAAACACTTCGCTTCATTCATTTTCACCAAAATCTAGATAGCTAATCATTTTACATCTTCATGCTTCCAGAGTGAACTGTTAGTCTAATCCTGTGAGCATGTGATAAAATATCATTCCACAATTCAGCATCCTCAGGCCCTACCACTCGATTTGAATAGCACAATAATCCATTAGATTGATAATAAAATCCAGATGTATTACCTGCATTGGCTAAACATGTCAATCTTCATGTCTTAACATCAGATATCTGAGCATCTCTAATCCGAGAGTACAGAGTTGGCTGAGCTAGAAGAGGATACAATCGAATTCCATTTGCTCCTTTCTCGTACTTGAACGTAAAACCCAAAGAACAACATTCATGAATCATGCTAGAGATATCACTAGTCTGAAGAGCAGATAGTTTAACTTGTCAACTCAAAACATCAGTAGTGAGATTAGCGGAACCTAGATGATATTTGATTTCACAATCATAATCTTTCAAGAGATTCATCCAGCGTCGTTTTCTCATATTCAACTCTGTTTGAGTGAATAGATACTTCAAAATTTAGTCTTTTATTTTTTTTATACTTTTTTATTTATAGTATTTTAAATTTTAATCTTTTTTTATAAAGATATTTACACATTGAGATGTCAACATTATGTCAGCATTACGTGCATGTCATGTAAATTATTTTTTGTTAAAGAATATAATAGATAGGGAACTAAAATTATAAAGTAACAATACAGGATACTAAAACGACAAAGAAACTAACAAAATACTGTCCACTGTCCTCCAAAAAACAGAGCATAAACAGACTAATTGCATACAATCGAATGAATAAATAATATCTCAAATATTTGTACCTTTACAATGTCATCCTGTGATACATCAGTGATCAGCTCACTTCTGATTTAATGAACAAATAATATACATATATATAATCATAAGGTTAAAACTTTCCAATCGCACAAAAAGAATTATAGAAGCTAAGGCACATAATGTGGTCACACTCTTATCTACCAGATTGAGGGTAAACAAAGAATATATTCTTGCAATAAAATCAAGGGGGGAAGATATCAACTTGAACTTATATATATCTTCCAATTAAGCTCAAACCAAGAGTTTCTCCTTATAACTCAATGGCTTTCACTGCATATTTCACCAAACAAAACTTTTGCAAGCCATCAAGCTAGGTTCATGAAAGCGACTCGTGGTCCTCGAGGCTGAACTCCTTCCGCAGTTTACACGAAAAGAGCCGGCAAGCGTCCATGCTAAGGTCTATGGCAGCTGCAAGAGCCACAAACAACGCGGCATCGGCCATACACGTGACGTGCTGCACGCCGACTTGAACCATTGGTTTACTGCATTTTCCTTCCCCTTCCACACTCGACCCCATCACGAATCCTCGCGTTGGCAACAACAAGCTCAATCCCGATTCTTTTCTCGTGTTATCTATGCAAAATTCGCCACCGTTTTTCACACACATAGTACCTGTTGGAATTAATTAGTTCAATATGAAATGATCAGTTAAGTACATATCAAGATTCAAACTACTTATTCAAATTAACATTTTAATATCCCCTTATAATTAAGTTCATAAAAATTTCAAAACTCCATTTACGACAGTTGTGTAATTTCAAATGCAACGTGTAATATTTCTCGTTATACCTTCGGCGATAGGGACTGCACTAGTTAAGCCATTGTCACTTGGTAGCTGGAATTTATAACCCAAGCCATCGACCTGCCCTCTCTCGCGCCACGCCTCAAGGCGACCCCACGGCTTCCAGCTGCTAACCGAGACTCCTTCGGGGCGGAGGATGAGCCAAGCACCGGGGTTAGAACGAGAAACCCGATCGGAGCCAGGGGACGAGGGGACGAATGGAGTGATCATAGAGGCTGCTGCAACTGCCGAGCCGGATAAATCATAAATGACGATCATCCATCCCTTTCGTTCCCGCCCAGCTTGCTTGTCCCGGTCCCCGGAAAACGTTCTCATCCATCCTCTGTTGTTCATGTTGAAATCAGATGGAAGGGATCTGAATTGAATATAATGCCATTCAAGGAAACTTAATTAATATTATAATCAAGAACTACATGTTAAAATTTATGTTTGGTTAATGAACAAAAATGTTAAGGTACAAGAAAACAAATCTTTGCACATGCATAGAGAATCAAATCAATGGTGGTTGACATCACAACTACTTCAAGTGAATTTGCAACTTACTTTATTCATAGAAATTTCTAATTTTAATTAGGCATAGCCAAAAAATTACAATAAATCGTTACTGTTTTCACTTTTAGTCATTTTTAATCGAGAGGTACGTGTCGGCAAAGCGTCAATATAATGCAATTTATCAAATCCAAATTTGTAATTTTCCCGAAAATATACACTACAATGAGAGAAAAAGGAATTAAAATAAGAAATATATATATAATCCAAAAAAAAAGGAGTAAATTCCAGGAAAGAATTAATGATGGAGAAAGGGTGCATGGCGGGGGTCCTATGATAATATATGCACCAAACAAAGCTAATTACTCCGTCAGCACCTGGCCCACGTTAGTGCATGATACACACAATTGGCTAAAAATGCGCAGGGGGTTTTGCATGACTCACCGTGACCTGTTATTCCGGTCGGCGCTGAACTTGCAGCTGAAAACCGGCTGCCGTATGTTTCCCTGAATCTGGAAAACCACCGGGCTGCACTCCGGCTCACCCCCGAACTGGAACACGAACCGGGGATCCGGCTCGGACCGGACAGTCACATGCAGCCTCGCCACCGGATCCCCTCCGCCGCCGCCTCCGATCTTCATCCACCCATTCTGGTAAACACAATTCCTCGTCTCCGCGGTGCCCAGGTTCACGCTTACCTTAACCGACCCCAGCAGCTTCCCGCCGGAGACGCCGCAGGTGCGCCCCATCCGCCCCCTGAAAACGGAGATTTTGACGTGCACGGGCTTGCATGAGATGCGGCGGAGCGCTTCGGTGTCGAGGTGGAAGCCGACGGAAGAGTACGAGATCGACTCGGTGGCCGCATTGGCGGCAGCGGGCCCGGAACCGCCGCAGAGAGGGAGGAGGGCTGTCTGGGAAGGGAAGTTCTTGATTTTAAGCTTGGCGTAGCATGGAGTGGCGGAGGGGTGAACCTCCGACCCGGCGGGCCTTGTGGCGGAGGGGAGATTCAGAGCTAGAGATTCGACGATCAAACGAACAAACGGGCATGGATCCATTTGTGAGTAATTGGAGGGAGAAATAGGAAGAAGGGGAAGGGGGTAGAAGTAAAGGAAGAGTGAGTTTTCGGAAAATTCTAGGAGTGAAAGTGTGGAATGAGCTGTTTCTTGTTTTTGTCTGCAAACTGTATTTGCTTTCTTTTTTTTGGGGAAGAAGAAGAAAGCTTCCTGAATTTCTCGCCACGATATATATAATATAAATTTCATAAATGCCAATTTCTCGTCGATTAAAATTAAAATTACTTTCATCCCATTGTGTCTCTCGTGACAGAACGTGAAAAATTTTAATTAGTACATGTACAATTCCATGAAATTTTTTTGATTTTAATTATATGATTTCCGTTGCCTTTTTTATATTCTATATCTATTTAGTACTACGTACGTACATATATGCTCATATAATTAATCCAATCACATGTAACCATTTTTTTACCCAATGTTACTTCGAACTTATAAAGGTTTGAGGTGGTTTTAATTAAATATCCGGATCTTCATGGGAAATGATAACTAGATTTTTAGTAATATAACCAGTTATTTATGTTAAGTTTTAATATATTATGTATGTATTGCGTGGAAGAAATATTATTTTATTAGGGAAGTAGTTAAAAAAACTTATTTTAAAAATATGTATATATATCACTTTTAGTGTATAGATGTACATTTTTTGTTGGAAAAATAGTAATTAGTCATTTGAGATTTTGGTTCTCTATTTAATCTAATTAGAAATTTAATTTTGGGGTTTTTACGTCAAAATACTAGTGTGATACTATATACAGTCAATTTTATATCGACACAGAGAAATATTGGATCGATACATCAGAAAAATACTAAAATTAAAAAATATAAAAAATTAATAATGAAATTTAAAATTTGTCAACATACAAGACTAAAATCATAAAGTGACATATATTATATTGAGTTTTGCTCTGCTGCCAACCTACCGTGTCCAATTCCAATCAATGTGCCCACCATGAGGTGTCACTCAATTATTGGATGCACAATTCATCGCATCCAATAGTTGAGTGACACGTCATGGTGGGTACATTGAGTTGGTATGGTTGGTGGGCACTGGACAGCATAACAAAATTGATATTATATTATATTATATTATATATACTATATATATATATATAACCAAATTTCCAAAATTTTAGTTCTTTTACGTACAATGAATCGATTATTTATATCACAAACTTTCTTTAAAACTTTTTCAACAAGTTTGTTGTACGTAATGAACTAATTAAACTATTTGCGGATAAGATAATTAGACAATATTGGGAAGTGGATATAATATGTTGCTTTCTTTTTATATAAAGTGGATGTCTCTTTGCAAATTACATTAGGATAGCTCATATCATGCATGATTAAGTATAGCATGTGTCAAATGATGAAATTGTCCTTGGTTTTTAAAATATTTAATTGGAGTCAATTATGATCGCCCATCGAATATATATATATATATTATTATAATATTATTTAGAGTTTCCAAATCATATTATATATTGATGTGTCACACATATATGCATATGACGACATATGTTGAAGAATATTGAATTACTAGTTAAGATAGAGTATACTAATGTTAATTATGATAATGCATGATTAATTACATTAAATTTAATTTAAATTATAATTTCATGCTTAGTTGTGTATAATGATGATTAATTATTTATCATGAATCTTTAATAACTGTTTGAACATGTGCCTGCTCAATATAGTAATTAATCTATAGGGGGGAAATGTTTAATTACCCATGCTGAGATTAGATTTAGGTTCTGATTGTGTTGTCCATAAAATATTCCCATGATTTGATTAGGGAAAGTCGTTGCTAACTATTCCAAGTTATTGAATTTTACCGGTATTAGTTTATACGGTAACGAATATCGTTTTGCTGAAAGATATAAATAATATAATATGTAATAATTATATAAATCAGATTTTCTGAACAAAAGTAATAAATATATATTAATCTCTAGTGTCATATTGTTTCAATCGCATTCAAATTTCATGAGGCCAATTGTTGCTATTTAATTAACAATCTTATTCACAGTAACTAAATTAATCATCTTATAATTTATAAGAATCAAATATGTGATAAGGACTTTACTATCAATCGCAAAATCAAGCAATTGTTAATGACAATTGGAACTTCTTAAATTCGGTTTAATATGCATGCTCTCCGTCGATTAGTCATTAATTGGTAGAGTTTCTGTCTTTTAGGTATTAACCAATATTTTTACTTTTTAAAACCGAACCGAACCGGTCGGTTCGATCGCTTCGACAGCGTATCGATCACGGATCCGATTCGTAATAATATTAAAAACCATTTTTCCAGTCCAATTGCTTGGAACCGATCAAAAACAGGTCAGAAGAACCCTGAACCGATGAACCGATTCGACCGGTTCATCAATTTTTTTAAATCCATAATTTTTTTAAAAAAATTACTTATTTCTTATATCCCTTAAAAATTTATTTCCTATATTTAAAATTTAAAAGTCTTATTTTTTTATAATATATACATGATTATTTGATTTAAACTATTTAAAATTATATTTTAGTAGTATTTGAGCTTATTTTGATTTATTTTTTGCTTATAAAATTTATAAATAATTATATTTGATATTTTGATTATATATATTTTGTTGTTTAGATTTTAAACTTTAGAAAATTTATATTTTATTATATATATTACATATTTAATGTTTTTAAAATTATAAATATATCAATTACTATATTATATTACTATTTTATACAATAAAATAATGTTCCGATCCGGTTTGAATGTTCGATGAAATCGGTCCAATCGATTGAACCATTTTTTAAAAGTTACCGATTCAATTACCAGCTCAATTATAAAAACACTGATATTAATCACTCTATATTGTTAATCATGTACCACTCTAAGAATTACGACATCGAGTGTCAACAATAATCCACAATAATAGGGTAATTTAATTCGTTTATTTAAAATTCTTCAATTAATTTCTTTGTAAGAACAATTATTGTTTCATCGATCTCAACATACTAGCTAATTAAGTAAATGTAAACTATATTGTTTTTATTAAAATGGACAATCTATCAGTTAAATCAAATTTTAGATTGATGTATTACCAGGTCGTTATAGCATAAATATTAGGGTTTTATCCAAAAAAATGTTAACTGATTAACACCAATGATGTTTACAGAATATCACCAAACGAATGATAAAAAAAAAAAAAAAAAACTGTAACTCTCAAGTTGAATATATTTATTTCCAAATATAAGTATATCGAATTATAACTACTCTGACATTTGCTAGAGAGAACATTTTTTTATTACATTATTAGTATAACTAGAGAGAAGGTTGATTGGTCTTGAACTCGAACAAAGTTTTCTTTGTTTTTTTTTTTACCTCGATAAAACTCGTCATCGTTATATTTCGATGTACATTATGTAATTAAATAACTCGACATATAACATTAGTCAAGTAAATTATATTAGACAAAATTTTGCACGACGATTCGCCCAAAAAACGTTGCTAATTAACTAGTAACTCGAAAACTTCGTTCTCATTTATTTTTTTTATCGGTTAGTACCAAATCTTTATTAATTTATTATCACGAGAAAATGGCGAATGGGTATGACGAGAAAGTGCTGAAAAAACGAGGCCCACCTGAGGTCCCAAACAGCTAGATTTTGGTTGTCACCATATCATCAATATATATTAATTTCCAGGTTGGAATTTAGTTTATTATTCAAGCCTATATTATCTTCTTTTTATTTTTCCTTGTAGATATTTATTACATTTAATTAGCGTAGGACTCCGACATGTCAATGTCGGCCACACCAAGGTTGCCTATCGATTGAATTCGAGTTGATCGAGTTTATTAAAATTTTCAAATTCAAAAAATAGATTTATATAGCCTCAAATATTATTTATTAGGGCCCAATAATTCATTAATTTATAGTTCTTATAATTTTAAATCATGAACTCAAATATCTTAATTGAACATTGTTTTGCGAACAATATGGATTAATGAATTTATGATGATGGAAACAATATATACAGCGATGATTAATCATTGCATATCTATTACTAAGATATATATTAAAATTAAACTTTTAGGCACCGTTTGGTTTGAGGTATGATATAAGTAATATATAGATAAATAGTATAATGTAATAAAAAATAAATAAAAAATGATAGTTAAAATTGTATTAGATTTGATTGATAGATTATGGTTTATTTGATTTGATTGATTAAATTTTATATAAAAATGTTAAATGACTATTTTGTCCTTTTAACAATAAATAAAATAAAAATTATATTATTTATAAGGGGTAATATAGTAATTTGAAATCAATGATTTGATTGATGTGAGATAAATAATTAATGATTTAATTGATGTAAATTAAATAGTTAATACATAGATAAATAATATGATGAGAAGAACGTGAGATGAAATGTGATGAGTTATACATATATTAGTAATACCGTGAACAGAACGATGTCTTAAATCCTTAACCTTAATTACCAAAATGTATTATATGGCATGATGTTTTTAGATTTACTAAAAACTATAACTGTTGATAATTGTGCAACTGATCAAATATTTTAAACCACATAGCAGTTCAAACGTTATTTTTCGATCGCTAGATCCAATAGAGACAAATATTACACCTCAACCGCGTTATAATAATTGGTACGAAACAAGTTTTATAGAAATTTAATGGTTACTATAGAAGTCGGCTATAACAATGAATAAAATCGAGTCAAACACTTGTTACAAATCGATATGGATGTCAGCACAAGTACTACATTTTATTGTGAAAAAAGACATTAATTAAAGTCTCAAAAAAATAAATACCCATAAATCATAAATATAATGGACGAAGAGAACTCCTAAAATTAACTTTTCCAGAAATTATTGATATGTTTTATTTTTTAAAATTAAATTAAGAGGATAGATTCTATTGACCCTGAATATTAATCTGAGGAATTCACTTTTTGGAAAATTTTGTGCGAAATAAAGGGTGGACTCACGTTTGTTTGGCGCTCTATATAAAATAAAAATATATATGCTCGACGATATTATAGCAAAAGTGCATGAAAAAGCTAAAAAGTTTCTTTAACTAAAGAAATTGATATTTTTTTCCAGTAACAGTTCAGATAGTATTAGCATTGGTTGAGATGACGTTTACTTATTAAATATACAAGATATCACTTAAGCTTGAGACTCACACAAAATATTTTTTTTATTTAATTATACGATTAAAGGGCATACGTGCGATACACATGACTACATGAGAAAACAACATACATGAACATTAATTAACTTAAAGTAAATAGACTTTAATTACTAACTTATAAGTGGCTGTCCGATCTCCTATGATAGATGTTGCTACTGATAAGGGAAAGAAGGTGAAGATTATGGCGGCTTTTCATGTTCGTGCGACTCACTCTCCTTTTTTATTTGTTCGTACGCGCTCTCAAAAGCGTCATGGTTCTTTGACTCAGTAACGTAGACGGAGTTCTTTTTTTGGGTGGCCTCCTTGATTTGTTGTATGATGTTGGTTTTTTTTTTTTCAGTGGGTGTTTACTGCAGGTTTTTCCTTGGCCACTTATGTTTTATTTTGTCTTTTGAACTCTCGTAGTCTTCTATGGTTTATGTTTGGATGTACTTTTGTACCCTTTGGAGAGATCTTGGTCTAGTCCTCCCCTCTTTCTGGTGTTTGTTCTGCTGCTTTGTGTTTATAAAATAAGTGACTATGCCAAAAAAAACTTATAAATTAAATAAATATATGACGATGTATATGAATTCTCATTATTAAAAATGATATTTTTATATATATGTAAATGTAATGTAAGATGTAAGATAATTATAACGATGCTGATAATAAAAAAACAAATAAACTAATCAATTAAGGCAATTAAACCTTAACCAGAAATCTTTAAACAGTTTTAACTAAAATCAAGCAAAAAAATTTACTTATAGTTAGCAAAAACGCGATTTACTTATAATTTACCCAAAAAATGAATGATTAATATATATGATCAGTCGAGTGATTTTAATAGGCAACAAGAATAATTCAAAACCTTGCTTTATTAGTTTCTGTCCAATTTTAAATTATTGATTAAGACACTACTTTCCAAATGATGCTTGGCTTTGTTAATTAAAGTTGTTAGCATGATAATTATAAATTTATAAGTTAGTTGCTCGTTACATTTTTTTATGATACACTTTTCTCCTGACACCCATTTCCCAATTTTTAAAGTTATTTATTTTGTCATTTTCAGTGCAATTAATTAGTTAAATAGATGTTGGGATTGTTTCAGTTGCCCCTCCAATTCTCATTTAATTGAAACACGGTTCCCTAAACTTCAAATTCCATTAGATATTCCCACTATTTTTTTTTATTTTGCAAATAACGATGAAAATTAAATATCTGTCGCAAATTAACGACGACAAATAGTATTATGCAGTTAATTAACACTAGTGACAAATACTCCCTCCGTCCCATATATAATGTCTTCTTTGGATTTTCACACAGATTAAGAAAAATTTATTGAAAAATCAAATTTTATATAAACTTTCTATTTTATCCCTATTTAATGTATTAAAAAATGATTGCACAATTTTCAAGGTGTAGTTAATAGGGGTATGTTAGGAAATGAGTGTAAAAAAATATTACTAATTATGGTATATGACTATATATTTGGGACAAATAAAAAGGAAACATGGACATTATAATTGGAACGGAGGGAGTATATTTTATAATTATTGTTAATTAAAGACATAATTATTTATTTGTCGCTATTAACGACATAAATTTTACATCTGTCGTTCAGTAACGACAGATATAGAATTTGTCGTTGAATTTATAGAGTTTTAAAATTTTATATTTATTTTGACGACATATTTGCTCAATTATGTCGTTAATTACTGACAGAATTTAAGATTTTGTCGCGGTGCCCTCGTTATTTGGCTCCATTTCGGTTCTCAAGTAATTTTTTTTACTAATTGCTTTACTTTTTTGCGATTTTGGCTTAATAAATTCTACGATTTTGTGATCCAAAATAAGTCCTCTCAGCTACGTCAATCTTTGAGCCCTATAAACAGAAATAACCCAAAAATAAATTTCTCCCTCTTTTATAATTGAAATAATCGAGAGACGAAAGTTTGATAACTCTATAAATAGAATAAAATAGGCAAACAAGTGGATAAAGTTTGTTCTAAAACTGTTGGTACAGAACAATTCAAATATAAATTTTAGTAATTCGTAATGGTCTAGTAGAAATGTAGAATGTAATATTATTGTGGCAGCGGCGTCTCACATGCATGGAATTATTATGTATTTAAATATTTATATTTAGGGTGCGCAAAAAATGGTATCGTTACGTTGTGGCTTAATCCAAATTTATTATTGAAAAGGAAAGGTGATTGGCCATTTGAAATGGAACACATCACATTCTTATAGAACATGAACGAACATGCCATAACCATTTTAAAAGTGATCTGTATATTATAAATATTTTATATACGGTGTATCGCAGAAAAAATATTTATTTGTTAATAAACAATAGTATTATTTTAAATTTACAGTATTCGTAAATCTTTTCATATAGATCAAATTCATTAATTCAAACGCGATCAGGTGATTCTTTATAATTTCGTTCAATTAGGAGCGGGTTTTTGGTATGAAAAAAATCTATATCGATATCGTACAGATACCAAAAAAAAAAATCGATATACCAAAAAAATATCTATATATCGAAAAAATTTCAATACGATATCTCAAAAAATCGATATTTTGGTTCGATATCTCAGCTCTACGTTCAATATCGTTGTGTTTGCATGACCACCAATTCCCTACCATTATGAGGGAACTTAAAAATAATATTTTTTATATTACTATTTAACTTTAAATATTTGATTAATTTTTGGTGTAGCGATAGTCGTTTGGTCTTAAAAAGACTGTGAAAAAGCCGATTACATGTAACTTATCTGATATTAAGGTTTTAAACGTGAGACGAGGTCTCAAAAACAATCATCTCCCCAACTCAAAGAAAAATTAAAAATAAAAATAAAGAAAGACAACCACTCCTATATACTGACATCTCCCTATGACGACCCTATCCTAAAACCTTGATCATCAAACGACCAAGCCACATTTAATTTCAAAAAGGAATTTGTATTTTAAAATGACTTTCGTTGAATCTATAATAATACTTGCAAAATTCATGTTCCATTGATCAAATAGATAACTTTTAATAAAAAGGTAGTCGCGATTATTTTTTCAAACAAATTAAACATTCATCGTCTCATCCCACAAACTATCGGATTGAAACACAAGATTGATTCGAAGTTAAATCATGGATTCTTGTTTTAGAAGCATTTCCCATCGACCGACAAACGTTAAAATTATATATGTGCCGTGGTCCTAATTGTCCTAAACAAAGCATGAGTGTTACCAAAGGGTTTGCGAAAACAGTGACCTCTACAACACCAAAAAACTGTGTGCTACGCCGACTGAGGGACCACAACAATAAGGGCGAGATGGGGCTTGTCTTCAATGAAAATGGCTCTCAATTTGTTGGCACTTTCATTAATTAAGCATTTTACATAGGGGCCATCCATTTTTTTATTTTATTTTTAGGATAAGAACGATCGGTCTTTCTTATAGTACTGGAAACAAGATGTGTATGTAGATTATATTTATTTATTTTGGATGTATAAATATATGATAGGATCCTGAGTCAAGTTATAAGATCAATAGGATAAGGTATATGGGAACATGGACTTGAAGATTAAAATGGGTGAGAAAACTAATACCATGATTATTTTTGATCGCACACAATTGTCGATTGTAACGATATAACTTCAATATTTTGAACCATAAAATAACACAAATATAATGTGTCGATTACTCTCCTAATAAAAATAATTTTTCTACATCAACAATTATTCATTGCAATTCATAATAATTGAACCCGTGATTACCTTGTACATCAAGTTTATCGTTTCACAAAAAATTATAGATATCGATGACAATAAAATTTCAAACGCCACGATTTCATCGCACTAATAATCTATCTTTGTAGCGCCACACACACTTTTTCGTTGTGGAAATTTTCCTTTTAAGCTGTACTCTTTTTAACCAATGTTTCTATGCTACTAAATAAAACAAACCAATGCACCTTTTTCATCTGCCAAGACACATTCCCTCTTGTTCAACAAACTCCAAATATATCTATTATCTATTATTATATTAAAAGTGAAACATGAATTAAAAAAGTGAAACATGAATTTATCCTTTGGTTGACTTTTTTGTATCACCACAATCAATTTTTAAATTATAAAACTCTCCTTATATTATGATGTAACTACAAATAAATTAATTAATTAATAAAATAAACACAAATCCACAATTGTACACACACATGCTTCGGAGCGCAACTAAATTATTATATTTTATTTAACTTTTTCCCCAATCACTAAAAATCACCATATTATATTTCTGATCCATACCCGACAGACCAATTAAAAAAATATGTGCACAAGATAACAGGTTACTATTTTTAATAAGGACAAAATGGTCAGACCATTTTATACAAAAATCGAATAAGTTGATTCAATCAATAAACCACAATAATAATAATCATATTCTATTTCTTTTATCATAAAACAATGCCCTTTATGACTAAACATATAATTACACAGTATTATAGAAACCCAACCAAACACTCCATCATCCGGTAAACACAACCGAACATAGCCTCCATTTATCCATCCCTACCTTGCAAATTAAATTTGAATTGTAATGATGTAAATTTTAGATATTCAAAATTGTACATCATAATCGGTAATTTCCCTAGCATTTTAAATCAAGATGTCTCAACATTTACCGGAGTTCAAACCTGTTTGGTGAATTAGAAAAAATTTCGGTAAATTGAGTTTAAGATTTCATACCTGGGGTTTCAGCTGAGCTTCGGAAAACTATTAACCTACAACCTTTGCATGTGAACAAAAATAATAACCTTTGCGACAAGCAATTGCAATATCGAGCGTTGTATGACTAATAGGGTCGGACTCAGAAAATTCAATTAAGGGGACAAAAACTGTTTTTGATCGAATGAGGGGACGATGTGGGTAAAGATCCATGATCACTAGCAAGTCTACTGCCATACAAATTCGAACAAACTATCAAAATTATATATGCGAAGAAGAATAAAAGTGCTGGTACAAAATTTAATTCTCTCCAAAGGAAAAGGTTCAGACTCTTTCCACATTTGCGCAATCTTTTAAATACCAAACTGGACTTTCAGCATATATTAGCCGCCTCATATCTAAATATGAAGTGATTTTCTGTCAAAAGCTGATTTGTTAGCAGAAGTTTTGTGCAACAGAGTTGATGTCGTTTCCATTTTAAAGAACAGCAGTTGAAGCAGTTGTATTATCCGCCGAGGCGATGAGATCTTCCCCTAAATACCCCACCGGTAGTTCTGTCAGGCTGAGGTGCGCTGTTTGTTGGAGCACCAATTCTCCACCTTGCCACTATTTTATGTCTGTGAATATAAATTAAAGAAACCAGGGAGAAGATCAAAATGTTTTCATATTTCCAATGGGACGACGGTATTATTCGAGTCATTTTAGTCCCACCCCTCCTAGCCTTTTTTCCTACACTAATTCTCTAAGGCACTACACCAGAATATAAGGGATAACATGGTTAAGACTTAAGCCCCACCCCTCCTAGCCTTTTTTCCTGCACTAATTCTCTAAGGCACTACACCAGAATATAAGGGATAACATGGTTAAGCGAGAAAACACGTTAGCCAACATGGGATGTTCATTGGTCTTACAATATCTAAAGACAAAACACATTTGATTTTTTTTTTTCCCGAGGGAATTGGAAAATTATTTTTAACTTGGTGCAACTGATAATGTGAAGCTTGTGCCAGCACAAGTACATGTTTGTGCATGCTCGAGTACAGACAACAAGAAAAGGATACATCAAGATTGGCGTCTTCAGTATATTCTTCCCACCAGCAAGCGGATGAAGCACAGTTAGGAAGTAATAAATATGCCCAGCAATAATACCCAAAAGATCTGGAGCAATTGGAGAACCAAAGATGGCATCTAAACAGAGCATTGCCCAGGGCAAGTAAAATGCCTAAGCCAAAAAAGAAAGAAACTATGAGCCCAGAATGAAAGAAGAAACCAAGCATATTTGTGGTTGAGAAACCCAAAGTATGAAGTAAAGTACCTTAAGAGTTACAAGGCCATAAAGGTTGATGTTGGCATTTGGATATTCTCTACTCCAGATATACAGAAGCATGAATACAAGTGATATGCCTAAGTAAAAGGATGAGATGAAGGGTATGGCAGATAGAACCTATACAAGCAGGAAAGTGCATATGTTACAAAACAGAATGAATAAAACAAAGAAATAACCATGTTACCTTCAACTTTTCAATGAAGACAGAAAGGGTACATAGAAGATGAAGATATAAAGACGGAGGGGAGGATAGAGGAGATTCTTGACATACCAATATGGAAAAAGCTCCAAACAACATCATCCACAAGAAATCAGCTGTTCTTCTTTGAAAAGGTCCATTTTCCAATTGAACGCCATATCTTGCTCTACAGCATCAGAAATTAATTATGAAGGTACTATTGAACAAATATCTTGATCCAAAATTACTAGAGAAGGCAAATCTTCGAATATGAAGTAATTACTATCATTGTATTGCAACATACATCATTAAGAGGCGAATCCCAAAATTGATAGAAAAGTTGCCTAAAAAAAAGAATGTAGTTATCAGCCGCCACACCTGACAATAAAATTAAGATTCCATCAAAAAATCTGTTTCTAGATAACAAGTCCAAAATAAATCTCGATTCCAGTACCAGTTTACGTCACCTCAAAACGGAAGAACACCAGATAAGGAATCATTGCAAGTTGTCCTCCGTTGATTACCCCAATTTGACATGCAATAGTCACCAATAAGCATGCAGTTCCATAAGCTTTAGTTATAGGTGGAAGAGACTTGTAGTATCTATATATTAGGAAAATGAATAATTGAAATTAAAAACGTCAATGAGAAAAAACAACATTCTGGTGTATAATCAGATAGATTTGTGTAGGATCCACAACCATAGCACTTGCTCTAAAGAATGAGTAGAAAATGGGGGAAAAATAGACACAAGTTCCATGAAACCATTGAATCAACTAACATGATCCGCTGGGAAAACAAATTTATAGTTAACTTGCTCATATATATGTCTCATTCAGTAGGCTATAAAAGGTCCATATCTCTAGAAACCTCATTTAAGTACACATTCCTAGCATCACAAGAGGAAAATGTAATTTCAGGAATACACTTAAATGGCAATGAGCCCTGAACCAGTTCTGATGTGCCAACAATAATGAGCTCATGCATCAGGTTACAATTTACTTGTCAAAACAACACGTGCATTTGCGGTTTAAATCAATCTACAGTAATTCCAGCCTTCACTTGTGCTTGTTTAAGGTCTCACTCAACCCTACTGCAGCTTCACAATCAATACAATAACATTATAAAAATGCTTTACTTCACATTTAAACACCCAGTTTTTGAGGGAAAATATGAAAATTCCATTTAAATATTCCCAAAAAAAATGAAGCATTAGCTATGATATGATATTTTTCCGCACTCCATGGTTAGTTTGGAGAATAGTTCCTGTTTTGCATGATTAGCATCCTGACTTCCCCCGATTGAATCTACGTAAAGTACAGTAGATTGCGAATTTCCCTCAAGACTCAAGTTCAATCAAAGTTAACAAAATTTTTACTGCACAGATATCAACCCAGGTGTAGACTCAGCTAGCAGCAATAAACCCACATTAGAACATACATGATGAAACTCAATGTGCAAAAATGTATCAGATGGGTAAATGCATATCTACATATGGAAAAGGAAAATATAGGATGCCAGAGAAAAAGAGACATTAAACCTAAGTAGGACATCCATATATGGACGATTAAAACTTCCCATCAACTTAGTTGTGTTAGACACAAGGCCCTATGCCCTTACATTCTTAAATACCCAAATTGCACTCCAATTCTCTCATTAGGAGAACACCGTAATATCCATCAAATATTTATTATTTTCTCAAAGTGCACCGTAACTTTCCCCATAATACTCTTCCCCAAATCTTCTATACCTTTTCCAAAACAACAAAAGCATCCGCTCAAAACCATGTATTCCTAAAAGGTTTACAAATAATGTCATATGTCGTGTGACTAGTGTGAGAAATAGAATGGTAAGCATAACCCACTAATTTATCAATTTTTAACAAGGTAATAGTACCCCCTTCCATAGCAAGGAACAGACCATACAACCATTAGTTCTTCAGTCCCATCATTGTAAGGGACACAATCATGTCAAGATGAGTTTGCATTTTTTCCATCCACATTTAACTAAATCTTCTTCGCATGACCCATTCAAGAGTCCTATATTTCCCAGTTGATATTGCGGTCTTATAATCTTCAGGTTTTGCCTGCAGTCATGTAACCATTACAATGTATGCAGCACTCACTGTGTCTCAAATGTTAAAATTGGCTTATACACCTACAAGATGTATTTCTCCTACATCGCAATAGACAACCACCTTTGATACCATTATGTCATGCCATGGAACTTGCCACAATCTTATATAATCTTGAAGTTTTCCTACAGTCAGATGCCTCTACTGTAATTCCGTGGTGGATAGGGTTTCAAAAGATCAGGATTTAGGTCTATGCCCAAAGCACTAAATCAAAAGTCAAAGCAACACTCAAAACTTGCAAAAGGAAAAAAATAAACATCTAAAAGTTCGTCAAAAATTGTCTGTCAACAAACAATAACGCCTCATCCGAAGACACGACTTGAATCTACTCGCCAGAGGAGCAGTCAATCACGAGACACGCAATCATACAACAACAAATAGCCCTCGAACACATTTAATTGAAATTTTTTCTTAATCAAACGTGGACGCATCTATTGAAAAAAAATGGCTACAATAATAATCAATATAGCGCGCGCGCACACAAAACAGAAAGCTGAAAAATTACTCGGCCGGGGAAGACATTGCGGATCTGGAAAAATCAGCTGCAGATTTGAGACAAGAACAATAAATCCAATGGAGCGATCTGTAATTGGCAGCGGAAGAAGGATTGTTGCTTAATGAAGAAGAAGGAAGTTGAGAGAATTCAAAATTTTGGCGTGGGGCATTTAAGCTGTTGAGAACTCCATTTGCACTTCAATCCAGAACCTTCGCGTAAACCAAACAAATTTTTTTTTATTAAAATATTTGAAAAATGTTTTATAAAATAATGTCGTTCATCGTCCAATCAAAGAACAGACCATGCATCATTTCGTAACATTAGTAAGTCATATATAGATACATACATATATATACCCGTCAAAAAAATTTATAGATACATATATGCAAAAATGGCTATGTTTAATTTGTTTTGATAATTATTTAAATTAGTAATTAAAATATAATATATATTTTAGTAAAAACCATTAAATATAATTTTAAATAAGGGGCAACTTGAGATAAATATTCAATCACAAATTGGTTTTCATGTTCAGTCCATATGTCATAATATTGTATTATGCACTATCTAATACATAAAAAACTTTCTTTTCACTCCCTCGTTCATATTTTATTTAATATTTTCCTTAATTTTATTATTTTATTCCGCAATGTAATTTGGTTCATTTCTTTCATACAAGCCATCTTTTCTTCTCACCCTGTATCCACCGTTCTCTGTCAATTTTCATCTTTCTCTCCTCCCTCAATTTCTCTCCACCCATTAAAATCTATTATCTTCTCCCTCAATTTCTCTCGACATATAGCTTTCCATATTCTCCTCAATGTAGAGAACCTACGCAAAACCCATGGGCCATAGAAACCCTTTGCCTGCGACACCTAATGAAAAAGATTTGGAAGAGACGACTGAAAAAAATTTGGAAGGGGCAACGAAGAGGGACAACGAGCTGAAGCAAAGAAAACGAGGGAGTGGGTTTTTTCTAATCTTTTTCTTTTGTTTGTCCCACTTTTTATGCAATTTGTGTTAGATTTTTTTGATCTTGCTTTTATTTGTACATTTTGCATTCTTGTGTTCATTATTGTTTTGAATTTGGTTATGTTATCGATTTTGAACTATGGTAAATGGATGGTTGTCATTGTCTATTTTTCAGTAAATTTGAGAAAATCCCCAAATTAAGCTTTTTTTTTTGAACTAGACGGTGGTTGAGTTTACTTAAAAAAACAAATAGTATTGTCGAGGTGCGCAGAGAGTCATCCCAAGGGGTCTATTTTGTGTTTATATATTATGGATTGGTTGTGTTTCATAATATATTTTAGTTATGAGGATTTGTTTATAAGGAAAATTTGAACAATGGAACCAATAACAGCAATGTTTTCTATGCATAATTACAAGAAGCTGCCCAGAAGTCCTAACATTTATCTTCATTAATATTGTAACAATAATTCTTTTTTTTCTATGTGAAGATATTGGAGTCAATATTGAATGTGGTATGATGTTTTTAGGAAGTTGTTCATACAATAAGCATTTGTTTATCTTCACAATAGAAGAGGATGTGCGCCTAATATAGATGTATTTGAATCTTGGCAAAAAATGTGATCAAATCAATCCTTCTTCAACCATCTTACAATATCTTGCACCTCACCGAAAGTTATATTTGAAATTGAATGAATATCAGGATGTCAGTAATATGATCCGATTATTTGTCTACATGAAAGTAAACATCATTGACATGATGTCAATCCGAAAAAAAGAAATTATTCCAATTGACAAGAATATTCTCGGATAATTCATATCTTTCTTTGTTTGTAGTTGTGCTACACCCAAATATTAAAAATACATATTCCAATTTACCGTTTAAAGGTTGATAGGTCTACACTAAATCTCGAAATTTGAAGGTTGATAGGTCTAGTTCATGCCTTTTTGAGGTTCTTGATGGTGATAAAAATTGTGCAGTGGATTTTGAAAACTGGAGTTGCTTATGTAGAATCTGGAAAATTAATGGGATCCCTTGTAACCATGATTGTGCTGTGATTGAATCAAAGGGTTTGCCAATATATGACTTTTGTGACTCTTGCTACAAAGTTAAAAATTATCGAAGAGCTTATGCGGCAGTTGTCAATCAAATCCCTACATTCGACATCGATACTGATTTACCACATTCTAATGGCGATATAATTAGACCGCCGGATGTCCGATCGCAGCCAGGATGTAGAAGGACACAAAATTCCCGTCTTAAGTAAATAAATGTGTTATCGAGTGTGCACAATGTCACGAATCGGGGCATAATCGTAGAAAATGCAAGGAAACAATATAGTATGTGGATGGGCTATTTTTGTCTGTCATAATCGCAGAAACTGTAAAGAAGTAATATAGTATGTAGATGAGTTGTTTTTGTCGGTTACAATCACAAGACATGCAAGAAAGACATATAGTTTCTAGATGGGGCTATTTTTGTCGGTACACATTACGCTATAAATTATATATTTTGGATAACCATATGTCTTGAGATACTTTTTGTAGTTTGCATGTTAGATACAATGAATATATAGCACATTCTGGTGTTTATTGTACCACAACATAGCTTTTATTGTACCAAATATTTGGTTAAATTATACTACATATTGTGTGAAATAGCACTACAAATTCATGTGGATTTTATACCAACTTACAAGAATGGATATTAATGCTACTTATAATATCTAATTTAGTAGCATATATGGTGATTAACAAACACATGTATATGTATTCATTGTATGTGTTTGTAACATGTATGAAAGATATTTCAAATTTAACAAAGTAGCATACCACAACAAGACAATATTATACTTATTTTTTTGAACTCGTGTACTACAGAGCAATATAATTGGTACCGTGTAGTAGCCCGTATCCAAAACTAATGATTAATGAGTAATTAATCGTATATTCATGTTGAGATTAAGTAAAACATGATTAAGGAAATTCCAGATGAATTAACGGAGTCCAGAAATGGATCCAGGACACTCAAAAATGGTGGATGTGGTTCGGCAGGTTCGGACGATCCGAACATGGACGAAGCCAGGCTTCGGAGGCTCTGAAGACTTCGGACGGTCCGAAGTGAGTTCGGACGATCCGAACTCATGCGGCCAGCTGTCCCAAAATAATACATCATTGGTGATGTCATCCGGGAGATGTTTGGACGATCCGAAGAGCCAGTTCGGACGACCCGAACAGTGTATTGGACAGGTGTATGGTTGCATGCGATTGGTTGGATGCGTGGCGGAGATCGGACGATCCGATGAGACGATCGGACGGCCCGAAGCAGTTCGGACGATCCGAAGTTAGGATTGGACGATCTGAACGTGCTCTATAAATATAAGGTCCGAGCTCCTCATTTGGTGCGAATTCCGAGTTCCTCTCCTTTGTCCACGTGGATCTATTTTAGTGATTTGGGTACTCTTATTTATAGTTGGAGTAGGGAACATATTTTTATTATAGTCAGACAGTGTTTGACATAGTAGCTGAGCAGTACTCGTATAGCGGAGCAGTGCTCGAGGCTGTGGAGCTGCAGCAGGGGTGTGCCCCTAGTTGCAGGATAGTCGCCATCAGTGGGGTGACGACGGACGCAGGTATAACTATGGTCTTTTTAAATTATTTAGGAGTATGCAATAGCTTAGTTAAGGCTTTTAAAGCTTATTGTTTGATGCATAGGTATTTGCATTGTAGACTTGATGATAGGCTTGAAACCTATAGTGGGACTACTAGGACTGCCTTAGAAAGGTACGTAAATACTGACTGAGATTGCCAGCGGATATGCATGCTTATATGTTGCATTTATGTATTTGCATGTTATTATTGTTATGCGGCATGTGCATATCATCTTGTGCCTGTACATCTGTATATCTTTTGAGATGAGCCAGTTAGGGTTGCTCAGCCCTGTTAGGACGTTTGATATTGAGTACCCTTAGGTACTGATATCTAGAGGACTTCGTGGTTCGCGTCTGGGATTCGGGAATGAGTGGTCGCACACAGTGGTTAGCTACCCCGATGTGACGAGCTTATATCCCAAGCGCCAGTTTGAGCAGTTTTGTATACAGTTATCCCAGATATGGATACCCTGTCATTTGCATGCATCATATTTGTATGTTTATCCGTGCTTTCGTATTGAGCTTAGAGCTCACGTCCAGTCTTTTCTGTATATCTGGACACCCTATTCGACGGGGCAGGTGTAGGTGCAGGATTGAGCACCAGGAGCCTGGAGTAGCCAGTGACCTTGAAGACAGCAGGATTAGCTGTAGGTTTCTATTTAAATTCGATTGGGTTGTATATTCGAGGTTGTTTAGCCGGTTATATTCCGCCGGTCTTAAATCCGGTTATATTCCGCCGGTCTTTTTTGTATTTAAGTCTTCCGCAGCGATTTTATTTAATGCATTCTTAATTATGCTCTTAACTCTGATTAGATAATGGATCCGGGACGGGTCGCTACATACCGCGTTTCTCATCATACGCCAACACCATCATGAAAAACATGTATGGAAGATGTATAAATTCAACAAAGTATCATACGATAATAAGGTTGTATTATACTTAATTTGCAAGCTCCAGTACTACGGATCAATAGAATTGGTACCACGTTTCTGACAATAGCTCCAGTACTACGGATCAACATGAATGGAAGATGTACCAAATTTTAAAAAATAGAATACGACAATAAGGTATTATTATACTTAATTTTCAAGTTGAAGTACTACGAAGCAATATAATTTGTATCGCATTTCTGACCATGCACCAACACCACCATGGAAAACATATGTGGAAGATGTACCAAATATAACAAAGTAGCATACGACAATAAGTTATTATTATACTTAATTTGTAAGCTCAAGTACTACGAAGCAATGCAATTGGTACCACGTTTCTGATCATGCACCAACACCACCATGAAAAACATGAATGAAAGATGTACCAAATTTAACAAAGTAAAATACGACAATAAGGTTGTATTATACTTAATTTTCAAGCTCAAGTACTACGGAACAATATAATTGGTACCATGTTTCTGACCATGCACCAAAACCACCATGAAATACATGAATGGAGGATGTACCAAATTTAACAAACTAGCATACCACTGTATGACCATATTGTACTTTATTTGCAACAACATATATTACTGATCAATATAAGAGATACTGCGTTTCTGACCACGCACCAACACAACAATGGAAAACATATACAATGAATACATATATGTGTGTTTGTAATCACCATATATGCAACTAAATTAGACATTAGAATGCATAAACATGTGATATTCATGATTGATGTTATTATATTATACATTTGATGTATAAACATATGTTAATCACCATTGATGTTACAAAATTAGGACATTGGATGTATAGATGAGATTGTTTTATCCATAGATGATACAAACATATGTCATTAATACTTCTAATGTCTAATTTAATAGCATATATGGTGATTAACAAACACATGCATATGTATTTATTGTATATGTTTGTATCATATATGGATAAAACAATCTTATCTATGCATTCGATGTCCTAATTTTGTAACATCAATGGTGATTTACATATGTTTACACATCAAATGTCTAATATAGTAGTATCAACCATGAATATCACATGTTTTGGTGCATGATAAAAAACATGGTACCAATTATATTTCTCCGTAGTACTTGATCTTGCAAATTAAGTATAATAATACCTTATTGTGGTATTCTATTTTGTTAAATTTGATACATCTTTCATTCATGTTTTTCATGGTGGTGTTGGTGCATGGTCAGAAACGCGGTACAAATTATATTGCTCCGTAGTATTTAGGCTTGAAAATTAAGTATAATAATACCTTATTGTCGTATGCTACTTTGTTATATTTGGTACATCTTCCATATATATTTTTCATGGTGGTGTTGGTGCATGGTCAGAAACGTGGTACAAATTATATTGCTCCGCATTACTTAAGCTCGCAAATTAAGTATAATAATACCTTATTGTCGTATTCTACTTTGTTAAATTTGGTACATCTTTCATTCATGTTTTTCATGGTGGTGTTGGTGCATGGTCAGAAACGCGGTACAAATTATATTGCTCCGTAGTATTTAGGCTTGCAAATTAAGTATAATAATACCTTATATAGTCATATGCTACCTTGTTATATTTGGTACATCTTCCATATATATTTTACATGGTGGTGTTGGTGCATGATCAGAAACGCAGTACAAATTATATTGCTCCGCAGTACTTAAGCTCGCAAATTAAGTATAATAATACCTTATTGTCGTATTCTACTTTGTTAAATTTGGTACATCTTTCATCATGTTTTTCATGGTGATTTTGGTGCATGGTCACAAACGTGGTACCAATTACATTGCTTCGTAGTACTTGAGCTTGCAAATTAAGTATAATACAACCTTATTGTCGTATGCTACTTTGTTATATTTGATACATCTTCCATATATGTTTTTCATGGTGGTGTTGGTGCATGGTCAGAAACGTGGTACCAATTACATTGCTTCGTAGTACTTGAGCTTGCAAATTAAGTATAATAATACCTTATTGTCGTATTTCACTTTGTTAAATTTGGTAAATCTTTCATTCATGTTTTTCATGGTGGTGTTGGTGCATGGTCAGAAATGTGGTACCAATTATATTGATCCGTAGTACTGGAGCTTGAAAATTAAGTATAATACAACCTTATCGTCGTATGATACTTTGTTGAATTTAGTACATCTTCCATACATGTTTTTCATGATGGTGTTGTTGCATGATAAAAAAATGCGGTACCAATTATATTGCTCCGTAATACTTGATCTTAAAAATTAAGAATAATATTGTCTTATTGTGGTATGATGTTTTGTTAAATTTTATACATCTTCCGTACATGTTTTCCATGGTAGTGTTGGTGAGTGGTCAGAAACGCGGTACCAATTATATTGCTCCATGGTACTTGTGCTTGAAAAATAAGTATAATAATTCCTTGTTGTGGTATGCTACTTTGTTGGTGCATGGTCAGAAACACAGTATCAGTTATATTGATGAGTATTACATTGTGTAGAGAATGAAGTATAAAACGTTTTTATTTTCCTGATACAGTACCAACTTCATCAACACTACCAAATAAACTACCAACTACACCAACACAGTTATCCATCTTATCAAAATAAAATACAAAATACACCAAAAATAATTGTTCACTCCATTCTAATTTCCTTGAAATCATTTCATCAAACCATATTGGTCACTTAGGATGGCTGCAGCAATGTGTGCCCTTGTACCGTCTATGTTGCAATCAGTCTGATAATTCTATGTAAAAGGGTCATCACGAGCATACTTGACCGGATCACCTTGCTTATATTAGCCCCAAAATAACGAGTTACAAAGGAAGTTTCTATTTTCAAATCGATATTCACTGGTTGTCCAACATACTTTAACTCCATCACAATGAAAAAATCTGACGATTTAAAAAGAACCGATACACTACCATCGCCAAATTTGAAGGACAAAGACTGAACATCAAACCTTTTCAACTCTGCCTCAACCTTCAAACAACTAAAGCTAAGCTTTGACATCTTTAACCATTCTGGGAATGGAGAATTATTTATCCACTGTATTTGTCTTCTCCCGCTTACAGATGAAAGTTCTTCCATTGTACTTCGAAATACTGTAGCAGAGCAACGGCTTGGTGCCTCATATGGCCTATGGATATTGCCTTTCACCTCAGATCCTACTCGTTTTCGAACCATTTCTAAATCAAAAAATAACTTTGCGAAAAGAGTTTAATAAACAACTTTCACGGTAATAAAGCAGAAAACATAAAAATAAACTGAAAGGAAGATTTTTAATTTTGAACTATTTGAACTGTCTATACATAATTTTCGAATATACAAATCATTGATAAATCTAGTTTCAACTGTCAAGACTACAAATAAAATTTTCAAAATTTCACATACAAATGATATTAAAAATTGTTCAAGCTAATGAATATTGACAATTAAAAGAAAAAACCCACAGCCTAAGCATGTTACTTAAACATAGAATGCATATAAATATCACGTGAGAAAATGAGTTATTGAAAAATTGCAATGAGCCAAAGAAGATTTACAATTTTTTAAAAAAAGTCATAGCCTAAGCGCTCAAATGCAAATACGATAACCTTAGATCTCATTTTCTTCACCAAATTTCAATCCAAAATCCTACTTTAAGCACATAAAAACATAAGAATTAATAAAAAGCGCAAACCGGTTGAAGCTTCTCGGATAGCGGAAGGCCTCCGTGAGGATGACAATTTCGAACCTGAGGAAATTCTGAAAAACTGAATAGGAACAGATACTATAACGTGGAGAAGGGTGTGTATGCTTGTATTAATGACAAGTGACTACGGCGGCGAGGAGCTACGGTCGCATTAGGTAGCGCAGAGAAGTGAAGGGAGGAGAAGAGACAAGGCAAAGCGATCTTGAGGTTGAAGAAAGACAGTCATATAGAGCCGACTTCGCCGGTCGTTGGCCCAGTCACCGGTTGATGATTTGGGGCTTAGGGATTTATCTGGTGAAGTTTTTTGTTGAGAGTGAAGGAGGAGGAATGATGATTTGGGATTGAGGTTTTATTATTAATATTATTATTATTATTAATGATTTAAAAAAAATAAAAATGATAAATGAGTGAAAAGATGAAACAGAGAGCTAATAAAAAGAAGTTTGATGAATAAGAGAGTGTAGTATATTTTATTCTACCCTAGGTACTGAACACAAAGTCAAGTTTGCTTTTAGGTATTTATCCTCAAATTTCCGTTTAAATAAATAGAATTCAAATAAAAATTAACGAAAATATTCTTATGCCATGTTTGATATGTTCGATAATTTATTGATTGTTTTTCAATCTCATGTTTGAAGTAATTATTGATCTTAGATAAATATCAAGATTGATTAAAAATCATTGTAGAACATTGACAACTCATCCAACCATTCCATGGTTTAGTACATGTCACCCGCAGGGTACTCAGTTGATTATATTTGTCTACATTGAATTATAAAAATAATTTACAAAACTACCCCTCCATTGTAAATAATGAAAAGCACTGCTTGCTCAGGTGCCTAAACCTATTTCGCTTGTCATTCTTCTCTTCTTCTCTCGTTTGTAGGCCGCCGATGAACACTTGAAATCTTTGGACAATGAATCGCTATCCATCAACCAGCCGAGGCGACATTGGTGTTTGAGAGAATAGATGTGAACATGTTTGTGTTGTCCTTGAAGGTATTCACACTGGAATAGAGGATTTTTGTTTATGTTAGTTATGGAATTTCATGCTTGATTCATCATCTAAATTGGTTTTCTATTAGACTTAATTGTTTGTTTTTGTCCTCTTTCTCGTTAAAACAGTCTAATTTGCTTTTGAAATTTTAAAAATGCAAGGTGAAATTCCAGAATCATTAGTGGTTGGTAGGCGCCACTCAATAATTAGAATTATTCCTTTGCCCCGCTCAGTTAATTTTAAAGGCCAAAGAATGAGAAAAAATTTGTACACTAGAGGCAATTTCAAACTTGATCAAAGCCTGCTGTGTTTTGTTAATAAAAAATAATGGGTGGTTTGACATTATTGAGTCATGTATTGACAAATCTATTTAATTATTATATGTGTTGTAAAAAAAGTAAAAATTTATGATAAAAAATAAAAATTTCAAAACTCAAAATATATCAAACACCACACTTTATAATTTTTCTCTCTTCAATTGTTTTTTTATCGCAAATATTTATGCCTATTTATAAATCCTAAATTGAGAATTTTTCAAAAATAAATATGTCATTACTTACATAATAAAAAATTAAAACATCATCATATATATATAATATATTATTTTCAACACTTCTCCTTATGATGATGATGATCGTGATACGATGACTGCCTACATTACATGTTTTTATGTTGTTTCGTTAAAAATTTTACTAGAAAAAACTCATTGAGATAAAAACCATAATAAGGAAAAAATATTGCAGTCACGTAAATTTCACCTCATGTTAACACGAACGATTCTTCACATATTTCGTAGATTGTGCATCTCAATGTTATATATATGCTTTCTGAATATTGAAAGAACAAGTCGTGCACATGTCTTTTAAATTATTTCCTAATTGCATTCAATTCTTAATTCTAGAGTTTTGTCTTTCTTAGACAAGTTTTAAATTTTGTTAAATTTATTATTACTTCATGAAAATATTTGATTTCTAATGATATATTATTTTTATACCTTGAATGGACTTATTTATGGAAATATATTGAAAATCTATAAAAGAAAGTGCATGGATCGTTGAGATGAGATAGAGAAAGGAATGACAACGATTAAGAGAGTGAAACGTAGAGAGCAAAATTCATAAAGAATTACTGAAGAAATTTTGGAGCATTGAAGATCAATCACTGAAGAATTTCTGAAGAAAATACTACTGCTACGTTGTATTGCCGAATAGTGTTGGAAACACTGAAGAACACACGAGTGAAGTGTTGTTCTGAAAGTGGATCCTTGGTTTTTGTTTTTCGGTTTAGAACTTCCTATTGGTTTATTATTCTAGTTCTTACTAGTTTTTAGGAGGTCATTTATTTTCTCAATCTGTTGAGAAAAGTAGATTTTTCATAAACAATCACTAGTTGGGTTTTGTAAACTGATTTGATTTTTTAGTTATTATTTCGCCATGAGGCATCGCACAAGTATTTAATACTTGTGCATAAATATCTGTGTGTAATTTACTGTTATTTATTTATTTCGCTGCATAGTGTTTTCTTGAAGTGTTAACAACACTGAAAGATAACACAAACTCGTAAAGTCAAAAAGTTATTTCTGATATTTTTGTGATTTCAAACTGTCCAAACCTTAGAAATATTGTCATAGGAAGTGCCTTTGTGAAGAGATCCGATGAGTTCTTACTTGATTGAATATAGAGATATCAATATTTTTATTCCTCTCAAGCTCTTGGATGAAGCAAAGAACTTAAGAAGGATATGTTTGGTTATGTCGCTTTTGATGTATCATTCTTTCATTTGAGCAACACATGCAACATTATCTTCGTATAGTGTCACGGGCTTCTTGTCTACTGATAATCCGCATGAGGTTTGGATATGGTGTGTCATTGATTTTAGCCTAACACATTCATGGCTTGCTTCTCGTAGGGCAATAATCTCGGCGTGATTTGGTGAAATTGTTATGAGTGTTTGTTTCTGTGAACGCAAAGAAATTGCAGTGCCTCCACGAGTAAATACATATCCGGTTTAGGAACATGATTTATGTGAATCAGATAAGTATTCAACATCAACATAACCGATTATACTTTGATTGATATCTTATGAATACAAAAGTCCCAAATGTGTCGTTCCTCGTAGATAATGGAATATATGTTTAATTTTGTTCCAGTGCCTTTTTTTTGAATATGAGCTAAATCTTACTAATAAATTTATAGCAAAAGATATATCAGGTCTAGTACAATTTTCAAGATACATAAGGGCACCAATGACACTTAGATATGGTACTTTTGGACCAAAAATAACTTCACCATCTTCACATAGATGGAATTGATCCTTTTCTATGTTTAATGATCTAACAATCATTGAAGTACCCAGATAGCATCACAATGTGCTGACTTGGTGATTTGGTCCACCACAACCCATATAACATCACAATTACTCGAGCTCACTGGTAAATGGGTCACGAAGTTCATCGTGATCAACTCCCATTTCCACTCAGGAATGGATAAACTGTGAAGCAATCCTCCAGGTCGTCGGTATTCTATCTTGACCTGCTGACACACCAAACATCTAGAAACATACTGGTACACACTCCTCTTCATTCCTTTCCACCAGAACCTGGTACGCAAATCCTTGTACATCTTGTTGCTCCCCGGATGAATACTCAACTTAGAACGATGAGCCAGAGATAAAATTTCCTCCATTAGAGTATCATCCTTCAGAACAACAATACGTCCAAATAAACAAAGAAAATCATCTTACTGATAATGGAATCCATAAGTACTATCATCCCTGGCTAAACGAGCCAAACACCTAATCTTCTGATCAGACATCTGAGCATCTTGAATCCGAGAATACAAGGCTGGCTCAGACAAGATTGCAAACATTTGGATACTCTGCATACCTGATATGAATCTAGGAGGCGTCCGACGATTCATATTGTTCCAAGGGATGTCTCTTAATTTGCCATCAAGGATTGCAGGATTTGGGATCCATGGAAACTTGGTTGGAGAGCATGGAAATAACTTTGAAAATTATTATAATGTTTTCGGAGGTCAAAAGGATCAAGAAAATGGAGAAAACATTGAAGAAATCACGAAATTGAATTCTTTGGTTCGAAGCATAGGCCCTCCCGCGCTCCTGTACACGTGCGCCCGCGCCATTCCTGCGCACGACAAGCGCACCCGCGCCATTCCATAGCGCGCCCGCGCCGACGTTCTCTCACACACACTTTGGCATGTAGTGTGTGTGCGTGGAATTTTGAGTATTTTGATATATTGTGATATTTTGAGTCTTTTAAGTTTATTAGGAAACTTTTAGGAGATATCTATGATATCTTTAGATATATTCTGCAATATTTTGCGTGATCTTTTATTATTTTATAGTTGTATTATAAATACAACAAAGACATTAATTATTAAAAACAACATAGTTCATATTATTGATTTTTTATCAGTCTAAAATTCTCTCTAGAATTTTATTGAAGCTTTTGCTTTGTCAAAATCAAACTTATCAAAGTTTAACAACTTTGTGGCGTTTGTCGATTGATTATATTCGTGGGTTGTCAAAGACAGGTTCCTTTGAAGGTTCCGTTGAGATCGATTGTTTATTCCGCAATTATCTGTTGCTAGTTACATGTTCAACTAGAGGTGGGTTTTGCAAACTTACTTGTTTCAAAGATAGGGAAAAATCGTTGAATTCTTTTCTTATCGAATTGAGGTGCGATTCTTTGAAATCGTGTTGCCTTTCATACATAAGATTCACATCATTTGGTATCAAAGCTTAAGGTTTTGATTCAAGTAATTCGTATCCTTCTTTAATCTATATTCTTTCTTCGTTCTTCTTCATCTTTCCTTGTTCTTCGTTCTTCATCTATCTCATCTCAAATTTCTGTGCCATTCTTTCAAACTTGTTATCCAAGTCTTGTGTCTTGTGCTACAAGTTATAAATTCAAAAAAAAAGAGAAAATTCGAAAAAAAAAATCAATAATCGGTCAAAAAAAAAAAGAGACTGAAATTTTCAAAAAAAAAAAAAAAAGGAAGCAAAATAACTTGTGGTCAAAATTTCTTGTGTCTTGTGAGTCTTGAGTGCCAAGTTTATTTCAATTTTTATAAAGTCAATTTCTTGTTTTTGTGCAATCTACGTGGGTCGATTGGCAAGTGTTTACAAGTTTTGAACTTGTGAGTTTGATATTTAAAATCACAAAACATAAGCTATTCCATATATTTTGAGTGAAAAAAAGGAGTGATTGAGTGATTTTCTTTGGAGTGATTAGTGAGAATTTGGGTGAGGATATTTTATTACTAACCTTTTTCTTGCAGGTACAATGTTTCAAAGAAACTTTGATGAGTATAGAAAGAGTGAAAAAAGATTATATGGGTATGATAGTAGTAGGAGAGAGAGAAGAGATGATGATGGTTGTCGTGGAGAAAAAGATTTTGAATATTATTTGGATAGGATTAAGAAAAATAAAATTCCATCGTTTGATGGTTATTCAGATTCGGAGTCGTATTTGAAGTGGGAGAAAAGGGTAGAGTTTTTATTTGAAGGTCGTGATTTTTCTGAAGCTAGGAAGTTTAAACTTGTTTTACAAGAATTTACCGACTATGCTTGCACTTGGTGGGATAAAGTTGTGGTGAACAGGAAAAGACATGGAATGAATCCTATTTCTACATGGGATGAGATGAAGAGAGCTATGCGGAAATGTTTTGCTCCTAATCACTGTGAATCTCCCAAACGTGAATATCAAGGTACATCTAAACTTTCAAATTTTAGTACCTTTGATATTGCATGTTTATGGTGTCGTAGAAAAGATAAGCATGATATGAGCCAATGTTTTAAGGAGGCTATGATGAAAGTGGCGGATTCTCGTGTAGAGATTAAATCTAATGTTGTAGTGGAGGTTGAGTCAAAAGTTGAAGTTAAGTCAAGAATTAAGGATGAAACTTCCTTGATTATTGATGAGAGTGTTGAAATTTGTGCGGTGGAAGGTGAATGACTTGATGAAAACTCTTCTATTGTACATGGTGTGGTTGATAGTGGTATTAGTGTTGAATCTAAATGTGAAGTGGTAGGTGAGTTTGTATGTGTTGAGGAGTCATCTAATGTTCTTGTGATAGATGAGAGTCCTGTTAGAACCTAATGGGGGGGGGGGGGGGGGATTTAGGTTCTATTGGCAACTTTAGCAATTTAAAGCGATTATGCAAGTATGCAAGCGGAAGACTTAAGCAATCAAATAATAAGTGCGGTAAATAAATGCGTGATGTAAATAAAGCAGTAAAATGGATAAGAGATGTTTATGAAAGTTCGACGATAAATCGTCTACGTCTCCCCTTCTTGGTTAAGTCGATTAACCAATGATCCACTAGCACTTCGAACGTCTTGGCCTTGATGGCTCCAAGGATAGCCTTACAACTTGACACGATCACCGCGCCGATACAACTCAACACTCTTGGCCTTAAGGGCTCCAAGGATAGCCTCAACACAACACTTGGCTTCACACTCAAGTGCTTACAACGATAGCACAACACACTTGACTTCACACTCAAGTGTTTACAACAATAGCACAACTAACTCACAAACTATTTTTACAAACACTCTCAAATATATCACACAAACACTTTGATAGTGAGAAATTGCTTGCAAAGGAGAGAAGAGATGAGTTGGGATATCTTCAAATGACCTTGGATGGCCTCTATTTATAGTTGGCAAAGATTTGAATCTGATTTGAGTGCTTGGAGCGTGTGGTAAGAAGTCAAGAAGTGACAAAAAAGTATTCGGCGCCGCTGCCTTCTTTTTCCCAGCACTGAGCGGATTTTGTGGAAAAAAAATATCTTCCAATATAACCGTTGGATTGATCTGAAATTTGAACTGAAGCTTTAAAACATCCAGTCTTCATTCTGAATGGTGAAGATTTGATTTAAACAAGGCAAACATTTCCAGTGATTTTCTGAAGTCACTTCATCATGTTTTCGAACCTGTTCTGTGCAACAAATTTTAAAAATTTATATCTCTTAATCCATCCGTTGGATTGACCTGAAATTTGGCCAGAAGCTTTATAACATCATAATAATGAATCTGATCGGTGGAGATTTGATGTGGATTTCTCAAACATTCCCAGTTATTTTCTGAAGTCGAATCTTCATGGTTTCATTCCTTGCAGAAGTGGGTACTGTGCAGCATATATGGAAAAATTCATATCTCTCATTCTAGCCGTTGGATTGCTCTCAAATTTGGACAGTACTTGTAAAACTTCTTTATCTAGATTATGAACGGTGGAGATCCGATTTTAAGTCATAGAAAATTTCCAGTAATTTTCGGAAGTTGCTGCTCCATACTTTGGCTTCTTCTTGTCTTTTTCTTCATATCTCTTAACAATGTTCCATCCATTCAATGAGCAATACAAGACTTTATAAATACATGTATAGCTTCAAAATAACTTCCAATAATTTATTTTTCAATAAATCTAATCTGCAAAATCTCACTTTAAATGATTAGTAACAATTAACCGAGTTTTGTAATCATCAAAACATAATATTATGAGACTTGTTAATGCATTAAAAACATTAATCTCATAACACGAGATTTGTATGCGTTTAAGGCGTAACAATCTCCCCCTTTTTGATGATCACAAAACTTGGTTAAATAGGAGAAATAAATGTACAATATTAAATAAATAATTTAAATTTGCACAATATAATTGCATGAATAAAACTCCCCCTAAATTAAACAATTAGTGAAGAAGAGTTTGTTTATCAAATAACCGATTTTAGTGAAGAAGAGTTTGTTTATCAAATAACCGATTTTATTCTTCATGCATTTAACCATACTAACTCTCTCCTTTAGTTAAAGTATTTAACCAAACTAATTCTCCCCCTTTTTGTGATAATCAAAAAGACTGGAAAAGTATGCAAAAACATGAGAATTGAAATATGATTTCTAAAATGCAACACATAAATTTCACATAAATAACAAAATATGAGCGTATAATATTGAATAAATACAATTAATTTGTATTATCCAAAATTAAGTTGCTCGAATTTTATATTAAGCTCCCCCTTAATATGTCATTATCTTTAGAATATGTCAACAAGTGATTACAACTCAATCATGCCAAGTTCACCACGCAAACGAATAAAAGTATTTTCATCTAGTGGTTTTGTAAAAATATCGGCAATTTGATTTGTCGTGTCAACATATTGAAGTTCAACTTCATTTCGTTCGATGTGGTCACGAATAAAATGATGACGAATGTCAATATGTTTGGTGCGCGAATGTTGAATCGGATTCTTTGTTAGACATATGGCGCTAGCGTTGTCACAAAAAATAGGGATTTTTGAAAAATAGACGCCATAGTCGAGCAATTGATGCTTTATCCAAAGAATTTGCGCACAACAACTACCAGCAGCCATATATTCGGCTTCGGTCGTTGACAACGCAACACAATTTTGTTTCTTTGAAAACCAAGAAACTAAACAGTTTCCTAAAAAGAAACAAGTTCCACTAGTGCTTTTACGGTCCACCTTATATCCACCAAAGTCGGCATCATAATATGCTTTTAAATCAAAGAAAGAATTTTTCGAATACCACAAGCCGAGATTTGGAGTATTTGAAAGATATTTGAAAATGCGTTTTAAGGCGAACAAATGTGATTTCTTTGGACATGATTGAAATCGTGCACACAGGCAAACACTAAACATAATGTCCGGTCTAGTAGCATATAATAAGGAGCCAATCATACTACGAAAGGAAGATTGATCTACAGATTTACCATTTTCATCCTTGTCGAGTCTGATTGCTGTGCTCATCGGTGTAGATGATGATTTTGTGTTCTCCATTCCAAACTTCTTTAGAATCTCCTTGATGTATTTGCTTTGGTTCACAAAGAACCCATCTTTGCACTGTTTGATTTGCAATCCGAGAAAATAATTAAGTTTCCCCATCATGCTCATCTCAAAGTGATCCTGCATCAACTTAGAGAATTCTTGACAAAGAGTTTCATTAGTAGAACCAAAAATTATGTCATCAACATAAATTTGCACAATTAATAAATCATCTTTGTCATGTTTGGTAAACAAAGTAATATCAATCTTTCCTCTTGAAAAATCATTTGAAATAAGGAAAGTTGATAGTTTTTCATACCAAGCTCGAGGAGCTTGTTTCAAACCATACAAAGCCTTGTTTAGTCTATACACATGATCAGGTAATAATGCATCAACAAAGCCATCAGGTTGTTCAATGTACACCTCCTCTTTCAATTAACCATTAAGAAAAGAACTTTTGACATCCATTTGAAATAACTTAAAATTTCTAGAGCAAGCAAAAGCAAGTAGCATGCGAATAGATTCTAGTCTAGCAACAGGCGCATAAGTTTCATCATAATCTATGTCTTCTTCTTGACTATATCCTTTCGCTACAAGCCTAGCTTTATTTCTAGTGATAGTACCATGCTCGTCAAGTTTATTCCTAAACACCCATTTAGTTCCTATGATAGATCTATCATGCGGCCTAGGAACAAGAAACCAAACATCATTGCGTTTAAACTCATTCAACTCATCTTGCATCGCAATTATCCATGCATCATCTAACAAAGCATCATCTATGCATTTAGGTTCAACATGCGAAACAAAGGCAAGATGATTACAAATATAATTAAGAGAAGAACGAGTGGCTACTCCCTTCGAAGGACTTCCGATGATAAGATCCATTGGGTGATCTTTGTGAAGCGTCCAATCCTTCGAAAGTGATGTTTCCTCAACAGAAACATTTAGATCATTTAGACTTGAGGAGGCCAACTCTTCTTCGAGTAATTCTACATCATCGATGTTAGTGCGAACAATAGTAGACATAGATTCATCAAAAATCACATGCATAGATTCTTCAACAAGTAAAGTACGTTTATTAAAAACTCTAAAGGCCTTACTTGAGGTAGAATATCCGAGAAAGATACCTTTGTCGAATTTGGCATCAAATTTGCCAAGGTTGTCCTTACCATTGTTATGTATGTAGCATTTGGAACCGAAAGCTCAAAAGTAAGAAATGTTAGGCTTTCTCCTTCTCCATAATTCATATGGAGTTTTCTTGAGAATTGGTCTTATTGATACGCGATTGATAATGTAACAGGCAGTGTTTATTGCTTCAGCCCAAAAATATTTTGGTAGAGAATGCTCACATATCATGGTCCTCGCAATCTCCATAAGTGTCCTATTTTTCCTCTCAACGACCCCATTTTGTTGAGGAGTCCTAGGACAAGAAAAATTATGACCGATGCCTTTCTCTTCACAAAAGTTTGAAAAACTCTCATTTTGAAATTCAGTTCCGTGGTCACTACGGATCTGCTTTATTGAAAGATTTTTTTCATTCTCAACTCGTTTGACAAAAGTTCTAAAATAATCAAAGGCATCATTTTTGTGGGCTAAAAACAATGTCCACGTGTAACGTGAAAAATCATCCACAATGACAAATGCATAAAGCTTTCCTCCTAGGCTAGAGTTCCTCGATGGACCACATAGATCTAGGTGAAGAAGTTCAAGGGGCATAGAAGTAGATATAAAATTTTTGCTTTTAAAAGATTCCCTTGTATGTTTGCCAAGTTGACATGCATCACAAATAGAATCTAATTTTAAATTGAGTTTTGGCATACCAACAACTAAATCAAGTTTAAAAAGTTTTTCTATGGTACTAGGACCAACATGACCTAGTCGTCTATGTCAAAGAATGTTGTCATCAACATTCAAGGATACAAAGCTTTTAATATTTGATAAAGATAAATTGTTTAAAGAAACGTTGTAAACATTTTCACTTCTATATCCTTTGAAATTTATGGATTTGTCAGTCGTGAGTGATATAGTGCAGTGTTGGGGAGTAAATTTGACTTCATAATCTCTATCGCACAATTGACTTATGCTTAGTAGATTATGCTTAAGCCCTTTCACTAGGAGTACATCATCAATCAAGCAAGATTCAGATATACCTATTGAGCCGATTCCTTCAATGATTACTTTGCTGTTGTCTCCAAAGGTTACAGTTCCCTTCTCCTTTGGTTTGACTGATTGAAGTAGCTCTTTGTTCCCCGTCATATGTCTAGAACATTCACTGTATAGATACCATATGCTAGGGAGAACAATTTTCCTATTTCCCTACAAGAAGAGATTTTGGTACCCTTTAGTTCTTTTGGGTCCACAGTGTTAGAAAAGAAAAATACAAAACAGATTTCCAAGAGTTCAGTCTCTCATAGCGACATCATCGCCACTTTCTAAGAGTGCTCCCAGTAGTAGGTAGGGCTATGCCTCTTTAAAAACCTATTTTCTTGGACAGAGCAGCGTTCATCAGGAAGACCAGTCGCATCAAGGCAATTTAAACCGGTCTATGATGAACTCCCTTAGATCATGATCTCATAATGCCAACTGATGAGTTGTTAAGTACTCTTAGGCCTCCATTTCATATAGCTCTTTTTATCATATTGATATTTTAAGGATCTACACTTATGTCTAGCATGTCCTATTTTACAACAGTAAGAACATGCAGGGGGTGATCTCATTTTTGCTTTAGCAATTAGACTAGTGAAATCTATAGATTTCTTACCATACCCTATTCCACCCTTATCAAAACTACATTTTTGCATGCTTAGTAAATTATTCAAGTTATTACTACTTACATTGAATTTATCAAAATATTTCTCTAAGTGAGCTATGTCATCCTTTAATCTTAGGTTTTCATGCTCCTTAGTTTCTAATTCATGTTTGAGTTTTCTATTTTCTTTTCTAAGAGATTTAGCCATATCAAACATGTTTTTATATGCATGTAGTAGTTCGTCATAGGAAGGTACCTCATCATCGTCGTCGGAGACGATGTCATCACTTTTAGCCATGAGGCAGATGTTGGCTTCCTCCTCGTCATCGTCGCTATCGCTCCAAGTGGCTAGAAGTGTTATCTTCTTTCCCTTGTCAACTTTCTTCTTAAGAGGACACTCATTTGCATAGTGGCCTTGTTGTTGACAATTGTAGCAAGTAACTTCCTTATCCGGCTTCTTTTGTAATTTGTTTCCTCGCATGAATCGTTTGAACTTTCTTGCGAAGAGCGCCATATCATCATCATCATCATCTTCTTTGGATTGGCTAGATAGAGCAATCCCTTTTGCCTTGGTATCTTTTTTTTTTAATTCCTTCCTTGTTGATAATTCCAGCTCATGGGTTTTTAGAGTCCCATGTAGTTGATTAAGATCGTAGGATGCGGTGTCGCCTTTGTTTGACTCGATGATGGCTGTCCTCTTGGCATCCCACTCCTTGGATAAGGCGCGTAGAGCTCTCCTCCACACTTGTTTGGTTGGATATTGTTCCCCAAGTTGGGCTAGCTCATTGATAATTTGAGTAAGCCTTCGGAACATAGTATCTACATCTTCGTTTGATTCCATCTCGAATGTTTCATATTTGAGTTGGAGTATATCGATCTTCGTCTCTTTGACTTGATTAGTCCCTTCATGGCATATCTCCAACTTGTCCCATATCTCTTTAGCTGATGAGCACATTGAGATCCGGTTGTACTCATTCATATCTAAGGAACAATGAAGAATATTCATGGCTTTAGCATTTTGAGAAATTAATCGCATGTCCTCCTTGGAAAAGTCGTCCATTCCCTTGGGAATTTTGACACCCTCAACCTCTTTAGTAGGTATGTAGGAACCTTTCACAGTAACTTTCCAAAGATCATAATCTACGGATTGGATATATAGGGACATTCGGTTTTTCCAATATCCGTAGTTTATGCCATTGAAAAGAGGAGGACGATTTGTTGATTGCCCTTGAGCATAGTCGCTCGCTAGATTTTCCATAGAGCCTTTTTGAAAATATTTTGTAAAAAAGTGGCTCTGATACCACTTGTTAGAACCTAATGGGGGGGGGGGGGGGAGATTTAGGTTCTATTGGCAACTTTAGCAATTTAAAGCGATTATGCAAGTATGCAAGCGGAAGACTTAAGCAATCAAATAATAAGTGCGGTAAATAAATGCGTAATGTAAATAAAGCAGTAAAAGGGATAAGAGATGTTTATGAAAGTTCGACGATAAATCGTCTACGTCTTCCCTTTTTGGTTAAGTCGATTAACCAAGGATCCACTAGCACTTCGAACGTCTTGGCCTTGATGGCTCCAAGGATAGCCTTACAACTTGACACGATCACCGCGCCGACTCAACACTCTTGGCCTTAAGGGCTCCAAGGATAGCCTCAACACAACACTTGGCTTCACACTCAAGTGCTTACAACGATAGCACAACACACTTGGCTTTACACTCAAGTGTTTACAACAATAGCACAACCAACTCACAAACTATTTTTACAAACACTCTCAAATATATCACACAAACACTTTGATAGTGAGAAATTGCTTGTAAAGGAGAGAAGAGATGAGTTGGGATATCTTCAAATGACCTTGGATGGCCTCTATTTATAGTTGGCAAAGATTTGAATCTGATTTGAGTGCTTGGAGCGTGTGGTAAGAAGTCAAGAAGTGACAAAAAAGTGTTCGGCGCCGCTGCCTTTTCTTTCCCAGCACTGAGCGGATTTTGTGGAAAAAACATATCTTCCAATATATCCGTTGGATTGATCTGAAATTTGAACTGAAGCTTTAAAACATCCAGTTCTTCATTCTGAATGGTGGAGATTGGATTTAAACAAGGCAAAAATTTCCAGTGATTTTCTGAAGTCACTTCATCATGTTTTCGAACCTGTTCTGTGCAACAAATTTTAAAAATTTATATCTCTTAATCCATCCGTTGGATTGACCTGAAATTTGTACAGAAGCTTTATAACATCATAATACGGAATCTGATTGGTGGAGATTTGATGTGGATTTCTCAAACATTCCCAGTTATTTTCTGAAGTCGAATCTTCATGGTTTCATTCCTTGCAGAAGTGGGTACTGTGCAGCATATATGGAAAATTCATATCTCTCATTCTAGCCGTTGGATTGCTCTCAAATTTGGAAAGTACTTGTAAAACTTCTTTATCTAGATTATGAACGGTGGAGATCCGATTTTAAGTCATAGAAAATTTCCAGTAATTTTCGGAAGTTGCTGCTCCATACTTTGGCTTCTTCTTGTCTTTTTCTTCATATCTCTTAACAATGTTCCATCCATTCAATGAGCAATACAAGACTTTATAAATACATGTATAGCTTCAAAATAACTTCCAATAATTTATTTTTCAATAAATCTAATCTGCAAAATCTTACTTTAAATGATTAGTAACAATTAACCGAGTTTTGTAATCATCAAAACATAATATTATGAGACTTGTTAATGCATTAAAAACATTAATATCATAACACGAGATTTATATGCGTTTAAGGCGTAACAAGTCCTATTGATGTTCAAAGTGAGACTAGTACTTTGTTGGATGAGTCTTGTAATTTTTCTATTCAATTGAGTCCAAAAGAAATTTTTGAGGATCAATTGGAAGTTGAAAATTTGTGTGATATGGCTGAAAAAAAGAGTGATAAAAAAAGTGAGATAGCCATGAAAAAAGAAAAAGAAAAGGAAATAATTAAGGCCAAAAGAAAGAGTGTACAAAAGAGTGAGATGGCCTTTGAAAGAATAAAAAAGAGGAAAGAAAAGAGAGAAAAGAGACCAATAAAAAAAGAAAATATTATGGTCCAAAATAGTGAGGTTGAAAATTTTGTTCAAATGAATAAAATCCCTAAAGTACTTTGGTACAAAGAGGTTTTATCTCATTGTCATGATTTATCCGGTTCAACCCCGAGCTTTGGTATTTCTTCTTTGCAGGTTATTGGAGATGTGTTGATGAGAAAACAAAGGAGATACAATATTAAAAGTCTTAACTTGTTGGATCCATGTGAAGGTGAGGTTGAATGTTTGAAAGTTGTTCTCTTTGAGAGGTATGATGTAGATGCAAATCGAAGGTACAATTTCAATACAAACTTTTAAAGGTATGAATTTAATTCAATGTTGCATGGATTTAATTACTTTGTTGAAGGATTTGAGAAAGTGTTAGCTATGAATTATGCTTTAAGTTCAAATCTTGATGTTAAGTCTCTTGAGTTTTTGCATACTACAAGAGTTGGTTATTTGGTTTATGTTGATATGTGCGAGTGTTGCAAGAATAGTATAGGTGGTAAGTCATATTTGCCTGATTGGTTATTGTTGACTTTTGGGCTAACTAATGTGCGTAATACTTTCATGGGATTGATGGGTTGTGTTTTGCATGCATCTATGTGTAGCTTTGTTGTGATATACTTTGATTATATCTTAGTGTATAACAAAAATTTTAATGTGCATGTTGAACATTATGGAGTTGTGTTAATCATGTTGGATCATGAACATGTTAGAATTGTTGGTGAAGAGTTGATCCAATGCCAACGAGGTAAGGAATATGTGATAGTTACTACACTATCACAAAGGTATGAGTTCTTATCTATTTTGGTTACAAAGTTTTTATGGATTGAGAATGTTAATGAGTTATATGCATTGGATAATGATTTGAAATATGTGTTTGAGTTATGTTTGCATGAAACTCTTGAGAAATTCTATGTGAGCAATAAGTGTTTGTTTAAGACGAGTAGCACTTTTATTCCATCTTCGTCATTGAATAAGTTACTTGTTGTGGGAGCATGTAGTATAAAGTTAATGAATACGTTGCATGAATATTTGTTGTGGTTGCATATGAAGAGATATGTTGAGAGGAATTGTGAGTGACATATTTCAAGTGCATTGTTTCTTATTCCTAGAAAGCAATGGTTGTACTTAACTATGGACTTTGTGTTGGGGTTAACTGTTGGAACATGCGTTCTCTGATCACACGGATGTGATACCCGGAGCAGCGGAAGTATAAAAATTTTATTTTTCGATATGGAACGATTCCATATTATGGGTATCAAATCCTAACGATTAAAATCTTGCAAGTAAAAATATAAATACACAATTAAATATTTTTACCTCTTCAAGCTAAAGCTTGATTATGGACTCCAACAGAATTCAATCTGCTCTTATTGTAAATCCCGGGAACTGATGACTTGCTCGATCAATCTCCGGAATTAGGTCCACGAATAGAAAACAGAAACCCTCTTATTGATTGCACTAGAAATCAATCAGATGTTTATCGTAGAGAATAAACAGATTTGATCTGTTAATTCAGAAAGTGATTTTCAGAAAAATCACAGACCGAATTTTTCTCAAAAGGGAGTAGAGGATTTTCGAAAAATCCCCTTGAAAATATTTTGTGTAATTCGAAAATCTCAAGGATGGAATGCCTCCAATTTTGAACACTACACCTATATTTATAAATAATTTCTAGACTATATTAAGTTATAATTATATTAGGACTCTAACTCCTTAGGGCCCATAATCCATAACTTAAGCCCAACAAGCCAAGCCCGTTATTATAGAAATTAATATAAAATTCATCATGACTCCGATTGATAAACCGATTTCACCAATGTGCACAGAAACCATTTCTGCACCTTTTAAAGTCAAGATAATTTTTCTGAATCCGAATTCAATGATTTCCAAAAATGTTCATCCCTATGTCATTTTAGAAAATTCCACTCCTTTTAGTTAAGAAGTCCAACTTCTCTTTCATTAAATTTAACTCTTTAAATTTAACTATCTCAACGGGGTTTAGTAATCCATTACTTGTGTGACCCTCAATGATTCAGGGATACAGCTAGCCGTGGGCTCACAACTCCTTGTGACTCGGAACAACAATTTCCGACTTACCTATCAAATCATGGTAAGAGCGTCTAGCAACATCGCCCCATGATTCCCTAGGTATCACTGATAGTGCCTGCAAGAACCAGTAGATTTTGGTTAGCGTACAGTACGGTCTTTTCATCCATATATCCCGATCGAATCAACAACCATTGGTGCATCGAGAGTCGTTCGAGATTCGATAACTATGCAATGCATCTTGAAGATCAAATAGTGACATCGCATGTGCTACTAGGAAAATCGAGTAACCTAAAACACATCATGTCACACTAATATCTCCTCAGATCGCATAAGATATCAACACTCGCAAGTATGTGGTGAATCCTTGACAACAAAGCATCGACTCCTATATGTGTCATAACTGTACCCAATCCCGACACCTGATGACCCCAATAGAGTCAGTAAACGAGTCAAAATACAGTACTAGCATATAGAGTCTCAATGATGTTTCAAGTAGTAAGGACTAATGGTGTACAACCAAAACCGCGGACTTATTCACTCAAATAATAATAACCACTTGGAAAGTCCGAATAGGGTAGTTCGATCATCCATCATATGAATATCCATTTGCATGCTTTGAACATCTCCATGTTCATTACCAATGAAACGTGGTACTTGGCATCACAAATGCTAGTCTCAATCTCGAGCGATCCTTATCCTTATTAGCGGACGGCTCAATTGACTAGGAACTGTTTAAAATATACAGTGACTATAAGATGTGTTTCATAATAGTGATCTCTCTTTATTCACTATCTCATCTTACTTACACTATAGTATATTCAAGGTCTTTATCAAAACAATAATAGTATATCTCAATATAACAATATGAAGAAAGATAAAGAAAATGCCATTAATGAATGTAAATTATATTAAACAAAGATTGTTTATACATAGAGTCATAAAAGCCCTTAGCCACAAGTTGGCTAACCGGGCACCCACTCTTTCAATTTTCCACTTGCCCTAAAGCCAACTAGTCATACTACGTAATCCCATTGCTTCGCGATGTTTGTCAAACAATGGTCCTGGCAAGGGCTTAGTAAGTGGATCAGCGATATTGTTTGTAGAGGCCACTCTCTCGACAGTGATGTCTCCTCTTTCCACAATCTCCCGGATGATGTGGTATTTCCTCAGTACGTGTTTGGATCTTTGACGAGACCTTGGTTCCTTTGCCTGAGCAACGACACCAGTGTTGTCGCAGTACACCGGAACTGGACCAACAACTTCAGGAATTACGCCCAACTCTTGGACGAAATTCCTCATCCAAACGGCTTCTTTAGCAGCAGCTGATGTTGCAATGTATTCTGCCTCAGTGGTGGAATCCGTTGTGGTGTCCTGCTTGGAACTCTTCCAAGAGACAGCACCGTCATTGAGCATGAATACAAATCCAGAGGTTGACTTCGAGTCATCCACGTCGCTTTGGAAGCTAGAGTCGGTATAGCCTTCCAATTTCAATTCTCTTCCTCCATAAACCATGAATATATTCTTAGTCTTTCTCAAGTACTTAAGAATATCCTTCACGGCTTTCCAATGCATTTGACCGGGGTTGTTTTGATATCTGCTCGTGACACTTAGAGCCAAGGCTACATCCGGTCTGGTAAATATCATCCCATACATAATACTACCTATGGCTGACGCATATGGTATGTGTGTCATTTTCTCTATCTCTTCATTAGTCTTGGGACACATAGACTTGGATAGAGAAACTCCATGACACATAGGTAAATGTCCTCTCTTGGACTCATCCATAGAAAACATTTTCAATATGGTGTCGATGTAGGTTGCTTGAGTGAGTCCTATCATTCTCTTAGATCTATCTCTATAGATCTGTATCCCTAGAATATAGGAGGCCTCACCCAAATCCTTCATCGAGAATCTATCTGATAACCATATCTTTGTTGACTGCAACATCCCTACGTCATTCCCAATGAGTAGGATGTCATCAACATAAAGCACTAAGAACGTCACCGCATCCTTATCTAATTTCTTGTACACGCACGGTTCCTCCGGGTTTTTGATGAAACCAAAGTCCTTTATTATTTCATCAAATTTCTGGTTCCAACTTCTTGATGCTTGTTTGAGACCATAAATTGATCTCTGAAGCTTGCATACCTTATGCTCGCTTCCCATGGATGTGAATCCCTCGGGCTACATCATATAGATTTCTTTCTTAATGTTTCCATTAAAAAATGCAGTCTTCACATCCATTTGCCATATCTCAAAGTCATACCATGCTGCTATGACAATAAGGATTCTTATGGACTTGAACATTGTGATTGGTAAAAAGGTTTCATCATAGTCAACTCCTTGTCTTTGAGTATAACCTTTTGCTACCAATCGTGCCTTGTAGGTTAGTACCTTGCCATCAGGCCCAAGTTTTCTCTTGTAGATCCATTTACACCCTATTGGAACAATTCCATCGGGAGGATCTACTAAATACCAAACTTGGTTTGTATGCATCGAGTCTATTTCCGACTGCATAGCATCAAGCCATAATTTCTAATCCGCATCAGAAATTGCTTCCTTGAAGTTTCTTGGATCACATCCAATGTCGGGTTCACTTTGATCCCCTTCAAGAAGAAACCATATCGAATAGGAGGTCTAGAAGTCCTCTCTGATCTCCTAGGTGTAGGCGTGTCCACTGAAGGTTCTTGAGGTGTGGGATCGTTATTTTGTATCTTGGGTTCTTCTCGAATTTCTTCGAGTTCCATGATCTTGTCTTTCTTATCTAATAAGAACTCCTTCTCCATGAAGGTGGCATTCCTCGAAACAAACACTTTTGTTTCAGTAGGATGATAGAAATAATATCCGATTGAATTCTTCGGATATCCTACAAAATAACATAAGGTGGATCGACTATCCAACTTATATCCCACTGTCTGCTTCACGTAAGCAGGACATCCCCAAATCCTCAAGTACGAATACTTAGGAGCTTTGCCATTCCATAACTCGTATGGAGTTTTATTCACTGCTTTGGTGTGAACATTGTTCAACAATAATACCGCCGTTTCAAGTGCATAGCCCCAAAACGAAGGAGGGAGCTCAGTGAAGCTCATCATAGATCGAACCATGTCCAACAAAGTTCGATTGCGACGCTCTGAGACACCATTCAGCTGAGGTGTCATAGGAGGAGTCCACTGAGAGAGAATCTCATTCTCTTTTAGATAGCTCAAAAACTCGGTACTTAAGTATTCTCCACCTCGATCCGATCGAAGTGCTTTAATACTTCTACCTTGTTTGTTTTCTACTTCAGCCTTGAATTCTTTGAACTTTTCAAATGATTCAGACTTATATTTCATTAAATATAAATACACATACCTAGAATAATCATCAGTAAAGGTAATGAAGTAGGTGTATCCAAATTTAGTACCGATACTAAATGGTCCACAAACATCTGTATGGATCAAATCCAATAGGTTTTGACTACGCTCAGGCTTCCCTTTGAAAGGAGATTTAGTCATTTTTTCTTTTAGGTAGGACTCACAAGTAGGTAGAGAGTTAATATCAGACATATCAAACATGCCCTCTCCCACTAGTTTGTTCATCCTCCTTGAGGAAATATGACCTAGCCTAGCATGCCAAAGGTTTGCCGGGTTTTGACTATCATTTTTCCTTTTATTTGTTGTTATCGGTTTATCAACATAATTAATTGGAACGTCTTTTAATTTTTAGTTATATAGATCGTTTTCAAGTTGTCCATTTCCAATTGTAAATATTGCAAATCTCATTCACAAAATTACAAGAAAAACCATCTCTTTCAAGCATAGAAACAGAAATAATGTTTTTAACTAAATCTGGCACAAATAAAACATCTCTAAAAAATAATTTAAAATTGTTCTGCAAAACTAAATAAACGTCTCCCACTGCTTTGGCTTCAACTCTGGAACCATTTCCAAGCCTCAGCTGGGTCTCACCCATCCTAAAATTATGACTTCTTGTCATCACCTGCAAATCATTGCAAATGTGAGATCCACATCCGGTATCCAATACCCAAGAAGTAGTATTAAGTGAAACATTTATTTCAATATAAAATATACCCTTTGCAGTTTGCAACTGCTCGAGGTATTCCTTGCAGTTACGTTTCCAATGACCGGATTTCTTGCAGTGATGACAAACATCTCCAGATATGTTCACGTTTGAAGCGTTTGTCTTGCCCTTCTTCTTTGGTACAATTTTATTGGGTGGGGCAGAACATTTCTTACCCTTTTCACTTGGCCCCTTCTTAGAGTAAGAAGAGGAGCCAACCAAGAGTACCGGTTTTTCCTTCTTTAATGTGGTCTCATAAGACACAAGCATATTGACCATCTCTTCAAGGGTGGCCTTTATCTTGTTCATATTGAAGTTCACCACAAATCCGTCAAACGACGAAGGAAGTGAAAGAAGCAATAAGTCCGTATTCAATTCATGCTCCAATGTCAAATCGAGTGTTACCAACTTCTCAATTAGCCCAATCATGTGTACCCCATGCTCACGGATAGAAGTCCCATCTCGCATGCGGCATGTCATGAGCTCTTTGACGGTGGCATACCTCTCCGACCTTGACTGAGCTCCAAAAAGTTCCTTGAGATGCATGTGTATGTCAGCAGCATTCACGGCATCCTCAAATCGCCTCTGGAGTTCATCAGACATTGAAGCTTGCATATAGCATTTAGCCTTGATATCATGGTCCCACCATTGATCAAGTTTTGCCAATTCTTCCGGACTTATATTAGCCGATGCTTCCTTTGGAGAATTCTTTTCTAACACGTAGAAAATTTTCTTCGAGTTTAGAACAATCTTTAATTTACGGAACCATTCCGTATAGTTTGCGCCAGTCAATTTGTTTTGTTCGAAAATTAAGTATAGTGGATTGCGCGAATTCATTGTATGAAATACTGAAAAAAAACAGACAATAATCAGTGATTGTTTAATTAATTTACTAAGACATAAAATATGGCGAGATTTAATTTTATGAATTTCACTTTCACTATTTTAATGATTTCACTACCCTCTAGTGAAAACGAGAAACTTGTTTCCTTAGTGGGAACATGGAGTCCAATTGACAAACTATAGTCCCGAATAATATCAGCCAACCATAATTTTCAAAAGGTAGAGCCCAATTGCTTTCAATGCAACCCCCATGTTTTTACCTCATGTCCAATAAAGGCCCAATAATATGACGTTGTTTAATGTGACATGTCAAGATGACTCATCAATATTAAGTTGTGATGGACGGTCGCCATCTGGATCCCCAATAATATGAGCCAATCCCATGGGAGTTCCACCCAACTTACAACATGTGTCGATTCCGACGAACGGGCCCCCCCAATAATATGAGTCGGACCATGCCCGCGGGTAGCATCTCATACATTGATCGTTGATGGAAGGTAGGAACATTTAAACAATATTTAAATTTCCTTTTGTTTATCTTGATATCAATTTTAAATCATATTTAAAATGAGGGATTTTTAATTTTGAAAATTGTCTCATCATGCAATATTTGTATGCTTGCGGGATTCATACAATTTAGTCTAAACACGCATACAACAATAATATCATATATTATTTAAAGGATGATCGATCCCAATCACTAATCGATCCGTGGTTGCCAATCACGAGTCTAACTCCAATCCTAGGTGATATGCAAGTATGCAATACAATCCTATTACATTGAGCTTGTAATTTATATTTCTTCGGTCTTTATTGTCTGTTGGGCCCACCTTTGTCTTCAAATCTTTATCTCCCACTACGTCTAATAAATTTACAATAAATTTTGATGACAAGTAGGGGATACATATTTAAGGGTGGGAACGGACCATAAACCAGGCCCACTTTTTATTACAAATGACAATTCAAATTGGGCCATAAACCAAACCCATTAATAAAACCCAACAACAATAAAACCAAATGTAAACAACCTAACATACACCTATAATATTGGTCATGGCAATCGATCATCCTTTTATCCAATAATTAATTCAACAATTAAATAATTGGATAACATGCAATGACATCATAATTAAAAAGATAAAATCAAATTTTATCTTATCCTTTCATAAGATCATATCTTATCATCAATTGTACCAAAATAATTAATTTTATAAAATCTAATTTAACGGATAAAATTTATAAATTTTCCAAAAATTCAAATTTATCCAAAAATCAATTTTAAAAATTTCGGACTCAAACAATTTGATCCGATGCCTCGTGGACCAATCAAAAACAATTTTCGATCGGACCAAAAACTAAAATTTCAAAAATTTCAAAAAATCCAAAAAATCAAATTTTAAAATTTTCGGACTGCCCGGGACATTCCCGGGCAGCCCCGCCTCCACGTGGGACAGGGCTGCCCACGTGGAGGTGGGCAGCGACGCTCGCTGCCCGATTGCCCTTGTTTTCCTTCAAATTTAATTTTAAAAATTTTTCGTTTTGTTTCAAAAACCGAGGCTAAAATTTTTGTACAATCAATTAATTTTAATCGTTTGATCAAAGTTTATGACCTGGCTCTGATACCACTGTTGGAACATGCGTTCTCTGATCACACGGATGTGATACCCGGAGCAGCAGAAGTTTAAAAATTTTATTGTTCGATATGGAACGATTCCATATCGTGGGTATCAAATCCTAATGATTAAAATATTGCAAGTAAAAATATAAATACACAATTAAATATTTTTACCTCTTCAAGCTAAAGCTTGATTATGGACTCCAACAGAATTCAATCTGCTCTTCTTGTAAATCCCGGGAACTGATGACTTGCTCGATCAATCTCCGGAATTAGGTCCACGAATAGAAAATAGAAACCCTCTGATTGATTGCACTAGAAATCAATCAGATGTTTATCGTAGAGAATAAACAGATTTGATCTGTTAATTCAGAAAGTGATTTTCAGAAAAATCACAGACCGAATTTTTCTCAAAAGGGAGTAGAGGATTTTCGAAAAATCCCCTTGAAAATATTTTGTGTAATTCGAAAATCTCAAGGATGGAATGCCTCCAATTTTCGAACACTACACCTATATTTATAGATAATTTCTAGACTAGATGAAGTTATAATTATATTAGGACTCTAACTCCTTAGGGCCCATAATCCATAACTTAAGCCCAACAAGCCAAGCCCGTTATTATAGAAATTAATATAAAATTCATCATGACTCCGATTGATAAACCGATTTCACCAATGTGCACAGAAACCATTTCTGCACCTTTTAAAGTCAAGATAATTTTTCTGAATCCGAATTCAATGATTTCCAAAAATGTCCATCCCTATGTCATTTTAGGAAATTCCACTCCCTTTAGTTAAGAAGTCCAACTTCTCTTTCATTAAATTTAACTCTTTAATTTAACTATCTCAATGGGGTTTAGTAATCCATTACTTGTGTGATCCTCAATGGTTCAGGGATACAGCTAGCCGTGGGCTCACAACTCCTTGTGACTCGGAACAACAATTTCTGACTTACCCATCGAATCATGGTAAGAGCGTCTAGAAACATCGCCCCATGATTCCCTAGGTATCATTGATAGTGCCTGCAAGAACCAGTAGATTTTGGTTAGCGTACAGTACGGTCCCTTCATCCATATATCCCGATCGAATCAACAACCATTGGTGCATCGAGAGTCGTTCGAGATTCGATAACTATGCAATGCATCTTGAAGATCAAATAGTGACATCGCATGTGCTACTAGGAAAACCGAGTAACCTAAAACACATCATGTACTCTGGCCAGAGATTCGTCACACTAATATCTCCTCAGATCGCATAGGATATCCACACTCGCAAGTATGTGGTGAATCCTTGACAACAAAGCATCGACTCCTATATGTGTCATAACTGTACCCAATCCCGACACCTGATGACCCCAATAGAGTCGATAAACGAGTCAAAATACAGAACTAACATATAGAGTCTCAATGATGTTTCAAGTAGAGTAGTTATAAGGTGTTTAATTTGTATATGAGAAATTTCGTGATTTTTGACATGGTTTTGAGTGTGCAAAGTACATTGTTGTTTGTGAAAAATATTTTTAAAGTTTCTAATATTTGCTTGGTTTTTGTAGATAAAGGGCAAGATTTGAGGACAAATCTTTTTGAAGAAGGGGAGTCTGATATGAATCTAGGAGGCATCCGACGATTCATATTATTCCAAGGGATGTCTCTTAATTTGCCATCAAGGATTGCAGGATTTGGGATCCATGGAAACTTGGTTGGAGAGCATGGAAATAACTTTGAAAATTATTATAATATTTTCGGAGGTCAAAAGGATCAAGAAAATGGAGAAAACATTGAAGAAATCACGAAATCGAATTCTTTGGTTCGAAGCATAGGCGCGCCCGCGCTCCTGTACACGTGCGCCCGCGCCATCATCTGCGAGAGGCCAGCGCGCCCGCGCCGTTCCTACGCACGACAAGAGCTCCTGCGCCTTTCCATAGCGCGCCCGCGCCGACGTTCTCTCACACACACTTCAGCATGTAGTGTGTGTGCGTGGAATTTTGAGTATTTTTGATATATTGTGATATTTTGAGTCTTTTAAGTTTATTAGGAAACTTTTAGGAGATATCTTTGATATCTTTAGATATATTCTGCAATATTTTGCGCGATCTTTTATTATTTTGTAGTTGTATTATAAATACAACAAAGACATTCATTATTAAAAACAACATAGTTCATATTATTGATTTTTTATCAGTCTAAAACTCTCGCTAGAATTTTATTGAAGCTTTTGCTTTGTCAAAATCAAACTTATCAAAGTTTAACAACTTTGTGGCGTTTGTCGATTGATTATATTCGTGGGTTGTCAAAGACAGGTTCCTTTGAAGGTCCTGTTGAGATCGATTGTTTATTCCGCAATTATCTGTTGCTAGTTACAGGTTCAACTAGAGGTGAATTTTGCAAACTTACTTGTTTCAAAGATAGGGGAAAATCGTTGAATTCTTTTGTTATCGAATTGAGGTGCGATTCTTTGAAATCGTGTTGCCTTTCATACATAAGATTCACATCAATACCTTTCTTATGTTTGAAGGTATACTCTGAAGAACAACAGTCTTCAATTGCACTTGCCACAGAACAAGTCTGAAGTGCAGACACTCGCACCTTGCGACTCAAAGCATCAGCAGTGATATTAGCAGCTCCTGGATGGTACTTGATTTCACAATCATTATCCTTAAATAAATCCATCCAACGTCTCTGTCTCATGTTCAACTCCGCCTGAGTGAACAAATACTTGAGACTCTTATGATCCGTGAAGATCTCAAATCTCTCACCATAGAGATAATGACGCCAGATCTTCAACGCAAAAACAATAGCTGCTAGCTCAAGATCATGCATTGGGTAATTATTCTCTTGAACTTTCAATTGTCTAGAGGCATATACAATTACATGTCCGTTCTGAGTCAGGACACATGTCAGTCCCTGAAGAGAAGCATCTGTGTATACTACATACCCTCTAGATCCAGATGGTAAAGCCAACACAGGAGCAGTGGTCAGTCGTCTACGAAGCTCACGAAAATTATCTTCACATTTTGAGGACCATTCAAAATTTATGCCCTTCCGAGTAAGCTGTATCAAATGTCGAGCTAACTGTGAGGAACTTGCGATAAAGCGATGATAATATTCTGCTAGACCCAAAAAACTACGGATCTCAGCTACCGTCGTCGGACACGACCAATTCATTACAGCTTCAATCTTGCTCGGATCCACAAAAACTCCATCCCTGGATATAATGTGGCCAAGAAACACCATCCGATCCAGCCAGAATTCACACTTACTCAACTTGGAATACAACTGTCTATCCCTCAGAGTCTGCAACACAAACCTCAGATAATATGCGTGCTCATTCACATCACGTGAATATACCAAAATATCATTAATAAATACAACGACAAACTTGTCCAAAAATTCTCGGAATACTCGATTCATCAGATCCATAAATACATCCGGCGCATTAGTCAACCCAAATGTCATTACTAAGAACTCATAATGACCATACCTGGTCCTGAATGTTGTCTTAGCTATATCCTGACCTCGGACTCTCATTTGATGATATCCAGATCTCAAATCAATCTTTGAGTAAACCGAAGTACCCTGCAATTGATCAAACAGATCATCTATGCGAGCAAAGGGTGGGTACTTATTCTTGATTTTTACCCTGTTCAACTGGCGATAGTCAATGCAAAGACGCATAGACTCATCCTTATTTTTCACAAACAGAACATGCGCTCCCCAAGGAGAAACACTAGGACGAATATAACCCTTGTCAAACAGATCCTGAAGCTGATGCTTCAACTCACGCATCTCTGACGGATCCAGACGATACGGTGCTCGAGAAATAGGCAAAGTCCCTGGCACCAGCTCTATGCCGAACTCAACTTCGCGCACTGGGAGAAATCCTGGAATCTCATCTGGAAATACATCTGGGAATTCGTTCATAACCGAAATAGCTTCTATACCAGCACTTCTAACGGATGCATCGACTGCATAAATGAGGTAGCCTTCTGCACCAGATTCCAGAGCCCTACAAGCTTTCAAAGCTGATACCAGAGGCATCTAAGGCCGCGCTCCTCACCGTAGAAGAACCAACTGTCTCCACCAATCGGATGAAACCTTACCAGTCTCTGGTAATAATCCACTGAGGCTCGATATGTAGTCAAAACATCGATTTCCAAAATGCAATTGAAATCTTTCATTGCTAATATCATGAGATTCACCATCAAGACATTTCCTTCGAACTTCAAAGGACAACCCATTACTAGATGCTTAACCGACGCAGACTGGCCCGTCGGGGTAGAAACAGAGATAACTACGTCTAGAGTAATAAATGGTTACTTATATTTCTTGACAAAACTTGCAGATATGAAAGAGTGAGATGCTCCAGTGTCAATGAGTGCAAAAACAGGTATATCAAATAATAGGAACGTACCCGCTATGACTTTCTCATTCTCCTCCACTGCATGATCATGTCTCAGGGTAAAAACTTCGCTAGAAATACGAGGCTTTAGATTAGAACCTCCTGACGACTGTCCCTGTGGCCTCTACTGCACTGAAGCCTGAGAACCAAAAACTGAGCCAGAACCAGTTCCCCCAGTCTATGGACAATCCTTCTTTAGGTGGCCAATCTCCCCACACCTGAAACACGCCCCTGAGGTCTTCCGGCACCGGTTGGAAGGATGATTCCCACCACAATGCTTGCAAAGACCTTGATTTTTTCTACCAAAGCGTATTACCTCACCAGATCCTGAGGAAGAAAAAGAACCATACTTCTTGAAGACTGAGCACGGAGACCCAAAGAACTCGTGGGTCTAGAAGAAAGGAAAGATATGTTACGGTGAATACTGTACTCAGCCTGGTGACATCGACTCACTAGTCCCTTGTAAGTCATGTCATTCTCCATAGCAACTCGGCCGTGGATCTCTGGATTAAGGCCCTGGAGAAACAGATTATACTCTGCATCCGTGTTGTCAGCGATCTGGGGGAAATAGGGCAGCAAATCGAAGAACTTCAACTGGTACTCATCGATCGACATCGATCCTTGCCTCAAACTCAGCAACTCGCTCACCTTTGCATGTCGGAGAGAAGGAGAAAAATACAGCTTGTGGAAAGCTGTGCGGAACTCTTCCCAAGTAGCAACTCCCGGGGCTGCAATAAATGGTACGGATGCAGAATGCCACCATCTCTGAGCTCGTCCCTCAAAAACTTGCTACAACTTAAATTTTAATTCACCCAAGTGTAGGTTGTCTGCAAGTAATATACTCGTGAGTACGAGATCGATCCACGGAGAGGATGCTGTAAGTTTAATTCTAGCAATGATATATTATAGATGGACATATAAAACTTCAAATACACAAATTATAAAATTGTCAAGGCTTCAAAGGTTCATCGTTGGTTTATTTAAGATTTCTTAACAAAAATAAATAAAAGAACTAATATAAGAATAAACATAAAAGAACAATCAAATATTTAAATAAATATATCATAAAATATAATTCTCACTATATTAATATCAGATTAATCGATATTTAATACATGGTACCCATAAAATATATATATATATATATATATAAATATATAAATGCATAAATATAAATTGACATAAAAGTAAATGTTAGATCAAATTACAATATTTCATTTACAACAATCGGCAGAGCCACACTATCGTGTAAATAAAATATATGACTTTTTTTTATGTTAGATGCAAAGAAAGTAAATGTTAGTTGCGGAAAAGTAAATGTTAGATGCAAAAAAGTAAATGTTAGTTACGAGAAAATAAATGTTAGTTCAAATCACAATATATTATTTACAACAACCGGTGAAGCCACACTATTATCTAAATAATATATATGACTTAATTATAAATTGATACATATATTTATAGTATATAATTATTGAAGTATTTATTGTATCATATTAGACAACTCAAGGTAATAATTTTCAAGGTACCAAGTATTTGATGTAAATAGATAACAACAAATCATTCAAAATTATACCTATAAATAAAGATCAATTAGTGAAACAAAATAAAAATAAAAAAGGAAACAATATACAAAATATAAACAATCTCACTTGACCAACAATGAAACCTTTTCACCTTGACATAAATGAATTTATCTTGCCATAAACATAAGACTCAAGAATAAGGATTAAAAATAAATTTCATAATTAAAATTGGAGAAATATGCACACTCAAACTTTATTCTCACTCACACAATATTTATTTTACAAGTGAAAAATTTTCCTACACTCTTGCACACTCAAGGCTCAATACAACACTCTATTTATAGGCCAAAGGAGAGAAAAAGTCCAAGATTGTAAAAATATACAATATTAAAAGTGATAAGATGTTGTCCCAAAAGTCCAATTCATGACCCTACTGTAAATCACATATTTAATGCCTTAAACCACCGATTTGGCTTTTGCACAAAACACAAAACACGTAGCTCTCTTTCTGTAGATGTGATTTGATATAGGCACACCTAATTTGGATAAAATATGAATTTATTATGATTTTTTTAACGCAGCTGGTCATGATAAAGATAAATCTATCTTCCTTTTGGTGTTTTGCATATTTTGAATATATTGATGAGTTTTTTTGGAATTTCTTGTCTTCTACAAAATTATTGATGATTCTGTAGATTCGCCAATGAGGCATCTATAATTTTGTATAAGACAAGAAATTCCAAAAACTTCATCAAGATATTCAAAATATGCAAATACAAAAAATGAGACAGATTTACTTTTACCATGACCAGCTGCGATAAAAAAATCATAACAAATTCTTATCTATTCAAATTAGGTGTGCCATACATCAAATCACATCTACAGAAAAGAGCTACGTGTTTTGTGCAAAAGCCAAATCGGTGGTTTAAGGCATGAAATACGTGATTTACAGTACGGTATATGAATTGGACTTTGGAGACATCTTATATCACCTTTATTATTGTATATTTTTACAAGTTTGGAATTTTCTTCTCCTTTGACCTATAAATACAGGTCTTGTAATAAGATTTGAATGTGCAAGAGTTGAGAGAAAGCTTCTCATTTGTAAATAAGTGTTGTGTGCTTAAGTGTGAGAATACAGTTTGAGTGTGCATATTTCTCCAAGTTTAAGTATGAAATTTCTTTTTATCCTTATTTTTGAGTCTTATGTTCATGACAAGCTAAATCCTTCTATGTCAAGGTGAAAATGTTACATTGTTGTTCAAGTAAGATTGTTTATATTTTGTATATTCTTACCTTTATATTTTTATTTTGTTTCACTAATTGATCTTTATTTGTAGGTATAATTTTGGATGATTTGTTGTTATCTATTTACATCAAATACTTGGTACCTTGAAAGTGGTTACCTTGATTTTTTGTCTAATATGATACAATAAATACTACTATAATTATATTATATTATATAATATAAATATATGTATCTATTTATAATAGAGTCATATAAATTATTTAGACGATAGCGTGACTCTATCGGTTATTCTAAATAACATATTGTGATTTGAACTAATATTGACATTTCACAACTAACATTTACTTTCAACAACTAACATTTACTTTCTTACATCTAACATAAAAAAAGTCATATATTTTATTTAGATGATAGCGTGGTTTTGCTGGTTGCTCTAAATAAAATATTGTGATTTGTTCTAACATTTACTTTTATGTCAATTTATATTTATGCATTTATATATATATATATATATATTATGGGTACCATGTATTAAATATCAGTTAATCTGATATTTATATAGTGAGAACTATATTGTGTGTGTGAGAATAAAGTTTGAGTGTGCATATTTCTCCAAGTTTAAGTATGACATGTGTTTTATCCTTATTATTGAGTCTTATGTTTATGGCAAGCTAAATCCTTTTTATGTCAAAGTGAAAAGGTTTCATTGTTGGTCAAGTAAGTTTGTTTATATTTTGTATATTTTTCCCTTTTTCTATTTTTATTTTGTTTTAATAATTGATCTTTATTTGTAGGTATAATTTGGATGATTTATTGTTATATATTTACATCAAATACTTGGTAACTTAAATGTATTTACCTTGATTTATTGTCTAATATGATACAATAAATACTACAATAATTATATACTATAAATATATGTATCAATTTATAATAAAGTCATATATATTATTTAGACAATATCGTGACTTTGTCGGTTGTTCTAAATAATGTATTGTGATTTGAACTTACATTTACTTTCTCGCAACTAACATTAACTTTTCTGCATCTAACATTTATTTTTCCGCAAGTAACATTTACTTTTTTTGCATCTAACATAAAAAAATCATATATTTTATTTAGACGATAGCGTGACTCTGCCGATTGTTCTAAATAAAATATTATGATTTGATATAACATTTACTTTTATGTTAATTTATATTTATGCAAATATTATGATTTGATATAACATTTACTTTTATGTTAATTTATATTTATGCATTTATATAATATATATATATATATACATATATATATTAGGGGTATCATGTATTAAATATCGGTTAATTTGCGTCGGAATGGGTGAGAGTTGGTCACAATAAAGGGAAAGAGAAGATGTATACTGCTTCGGAAAGGGAGTCCAGCCCACCGAATATCCAGAAGGGGGACACCTCGAACAGGCTTGAACCTTTGGTGGATAATCTTGGAGATGACCCGGTGCTTTCTAGGAACTTGGTGACCCCCGAAATTAACTTAGAATCTGGAAAATATGACGGGTTGTGGCATGGTTCTTGGGTGGATGGGGTTTTTATTCAAGATTTCTTGGACGACTATGCAAATGCAAGGGCGGAGGGAGGTGTTTGCCACCCGGGTTTCAACCCGGGTGGCCCAATTTTTAAAAATTTTTTTATGTAGTTTAATTATTTTTTAAAAACAAATTAAATAGTATTTTTGGGCTAATATTATATTAGCCCGGGTGATCCAATTAAAAAAATCAAATAGCCCACATTTTACTTTTCAAAACCATTCCAAAAACAAAAAAAACACAAAAAATGATGGAGTTTGCATATACATTGATAAATATTTAATTCTTTGTGGTTAATTTTGACAACAATTTTTTTGGGTTTTTTTTAGCAAATTATAAAGTTTTTTTTACAAAAATCTAATTTTTAATTTCTATAATTTTTGAGTTTCTCCAAAAAAAAATTCTAGCCCGTACCGAGCTAAAATCCTGGCTCCTTCATTGCGTCTATGGACATAATCCTTTGGGCTTGGCGGGTGGACAAAACAGCAAAGAGATCTCAACTTCAAACCTGGAACAAGGGGCTGCGAGCTCAATCCTGTAAGCTGATGTTCTCGATCTCCCTACGAGAACAGAAGCTCCCCCAGCAGTTGCTGATCACGATCAGGTAGAGCAGGCTACAATTCATGCTTCAGGAGAGTAGAGGAGACTGAATTTGCGGTTAGTGGAAGGATTCCGGCGAAGGTAGTTGGAGCTGAGGCCAAGAACCGTGAGCTGGTGCAGAAATCATTAGCGTCGGATGGCGCATCTCTTCATGCCACTGTCGGTGTTCGGGACTTCAGGGATCTAGAACACGAGCTGGTTCATTCGAATCCTGATGGAACCGTGGAGAAGAATATGGAGCAAGTACAGGATTTGTTAGTTTTTTATGGTAAAGCACATGCTGATTTTGGGTTGGAGGGCCCTCCGTGGCAATCAATTGAGATTAATGAGGTTGGGTAGACCCCCTAAAAGAAATAAGTCTGTGTCCGATATGATTCCTGGAGAAGCCTTGAATAATCTAGGTAACGTTTCCTCGGTTAATTCTCAATGAATTGTCTAATTTGGAATATTCGAGGTACTGGAAATAAATCCGATCAGAGAAGAATTAAGCTCCTAAAACAAATCCACAGATTTTTGTTTATGGCTCTTCTTGAACCGATGCGTCAGTTGGATTCAGTGCTCATGTCTAGATTGTTTTGTTTCTCGAATGTAATTTCAAACGTCAATAATAAAATCTGGTTTTTCTTTGACTCGGATCTGGCAATTCAAGTTTTGGTCTATCACGAGCAATTTTTGCACTTGAAACTCTCGTCCGTTCTTTTTCGGGACAATTCCTAAATATATCCCAGTATCTTTTTCATTTTCCGTATTATATCCCTTTCACCTTTCATGTTCCAAATATATCCCTGATTTATTAAATAGTTTCTTGAATTTGTCCTTAAAACTAAATAATGCTCATTCTACCCTTTATTTCCCTATTTAAAATTTAAAAGCTTAATCTCATCATGCTTTCGTCAGTAAATTAAAGCAGAATACCTCTTTGACCACACTGTTGCCGGGTTATGTCCACCGGGTTTTACAGGTTGTTCCTCACAACCAAACCATGCGATCGCAACCGATGGTTCCTGAAACAGACTCCTTCAGCAGCAGCTAGCACAGCCCTATTTCGTTTCCTACCTTAGGGTGTATAGTAAAAGCTTAATTTTTTAAATAAAATAACATGATAGAGAAGAGTTTCGGAAATTTATTCAGACAACATATTATTACATAAATCAACCTCATTTGAAGAGGAGGAGATAACTTATTTAGCTACTCATAGTAGCATTGTTCTTGAGATACATAAAAGTAAAAACTTAATACAATAGAAAGAGAAATATTACAATGTTTTATTTGTAAGAAAACTGAAGGAAATGATCGATGTCTTCAGCTTCCTTAAAATCCTGTATTTATAGCCAAAGTTTCACTCGTTTCACCGAGAAACTTCAGGGAATCTTACAGCTGTCTTGAATTCTTTATGCCATTATTGATGGCATCTTTTGCTAGTGGAAGTCACATGCCCGATGACATCTTTTACTAGTGGAGGAGTCACATGCTTGACTTTTTCTTTTGGATTTATTCTCCTCACATGCCTTCTTTATTGTTGTCGGGGCATCTTTTGCTTTTGCAGTGGGCCCCTGGGAAAACGCGGTTTTGGTGGTCCCTGTTCACCTTTGCTTGTCTCGAAAAAATCTTTTCGATCCGTTCGGGGTTTGAAGGTTTTTTCGAATTCTGACTCCTTCTGGTTTGGACATTCTGGGCAGATATTCTCTGACCATCTTTCGATATGAGCCATGTTACAAAATTTTCGGCGAGTTTCTTTACTCCCCGGCAGCTTGTTGTTCCACAAAAAGTTCCTCTTCTTTTCGAAGAGTTCTTCCGCAAACGCCGTAGTTTTTCCTGTCATTGTGTTTAACATGAATGATCCGTTCACAGAATTTTGATAAAATTTGAACGAAAACTTGACCTTATCCATCTCGGTGAGACAAACCCAAATACCCCATGCTCTTCTGGTTGAAATTTCATTTTCTCCAAAGGTGGACACCAATGGTATTTCTTTAGATATAGGATCCTTTATAAATATTTGATTATTCATGTCAGGTCTCCTTAGCTTGATGAAATGAAAGGGCTCGTGTGATCCTTTCCCTGTTCGTTCTGGAGCTGCACTAAAGAAGTATAACTCGAGCACATCTCCTCTAGACAAATGATCATTATTTTCCCATGTTTCTTGGACTGCTTCCTGAATCCATTTTGGTAGTTGTGATATTTCCTGGAAGCCTGGTGAAGTTGTATAAACTGAGAATAGAGCCCCAAATTCATACCATAGCTTTACATCCTTAGTATTGACATTGTTTTTTAGCCAAACCCTTGGATATATTCCTGCAACATCAACCCTGCAAGTGATCGGGTTGATTTCACTTCTTGTACTTAATTTCTCCCATATTTGTTGATAAACCTGAAATGGAGAAATTACAGCTGGGTTAGTATCAATCTTAGATTTGCCCTTGTCATTGTGGGGCCTAAGATTGATCTCTTTCTCTTTTACCCCAGAGGCGGAGGGTTGACTTGATGAGTTATCCTCATCAATTGTTGCTTTATCTAGATCATCAAAAGCTGATGATAGATTAGCGCTTGTTTCTTGAGTATTAGAATCCTCAACATATTGTTTTACAACCGGTGGCTGTATTTCTTGTTCTTGTAAAACCAATGGTTTTAACATTTTTTGTTTTTGAGAAACCAGTGGTTTTTCTATGGCACGCATAATTGGCCCTTGAATAGCAGCCCATAGTTGAGTTTGAGCTTGCATACATCCTGTGATTCGATTGGATACTTTGATCCGATCATCTTGTTGTAACCTGCCCGCCATATCGGCACTTATGACAAGCTGGTTGAACTTGGTTTGAAGCAACCCAAGGTGTTCCCTGAGATGCCTCTGCATTTTCATGATGGAATCTACGTCACTGCCTTCCATCTCTTGTTAAGAAATCTGCAAGAATATTTTCATGAGATTTAATAATAACAATATCAAAAATATAATTTTGACATAAAGCTTGCCATACCTAGCCTTCTCGGGTTTAGATTCAATCTTATTCCTTAGGAAATCTTTTACCTGAGTGTTATCAACCTTCAAAGTGAATTTTTTAGCAAGTAAAAATAATGGCCATTTTTTGAAAGCCCTTTTAACTGCATAAAATTCCTTTTTGTTGATATGCCATCTGATAGTCTCAGATTCTGAAAAAAGACCGCTACAATATCTGCATGGTATTTCTCCATCCGGAGTGATCTTAGTAAGAATTGATGCCCACCATTCGTCACTGGCATCTATAAATAACACCAGATCATCTTCATCCACGGGTATAGCCATTTTTGGGAGATTCTTACATATCTCCTTTAATTGGTTCACCCCTTTAGTATGTTCATCGGTCCATATAAACCTTGCATCCTTTTTTAACAAAGGACTAAACACCTTTCTATACATTTCCAGATTGTTTATGAACATCCCTGCAAAATTAACTACTCCTAAAAAACTTTGGAGTTGTTTTACATCTTTAAGTTTATCTGAAAAATTCTTTACCTTTTCCATAATATGAGGTTGTAGAATTATTCCAGTTTCATCAATCTCAATTCCAAGGAATTCAATTTTCCTCTTTGCTATGACTGCTTTCTTTTCAGATAAAACCAGTCCTTCTTGTGTACAAATTTTAGAGAAAATCTCTAAATGTTTAATATGTTCATCTATGTTTTTTGATGCTATAAGAATATCATCAATATAAACAAACATGAAGTTGAAATAATCTTTAAAAAGATTATCCATCTTTCTTTGAAATATTTGGGGTGCATTAGCCAATGTCCATAGGCATAACTTCCCAGATATAATGTCCTTGTGGTGTAGAGAAGGCTGTGAATTTCTTACTGCATTCTTTCATTCGAATCTGGTAAAATCCAGACTTACAATCAAATTTTGAGAACACTCTAGCATTTCGTACACAACTAATTAGATGTTCTCTACTGGGTATGAAGTACCCATCAAACTCCAGGATTTTATTAATACCTTGGTAGTTAATAACTAACCTGGGTTTTCCTCTTTTTATTTCACCATGATTTCTGACCAGAAAACCTGGGCTGCTATATGGTGAAACTCCTTATTTGATTAGACCAAGGTCCAAATGTTCCTTGATAATCATTCTCAAATCCCTTTGATCTGTTATGTTCATTGGGATAGACTTATATCTGACGAATTCATACTCTTTGCCTTCCTTTAGAGTAAGACTGACTTTGAGTTGATTTCTATCCCACTATGCCAAAGGATGCTCGTTGTAACTTTCTTTGAGTCTCTTTTTGACATCTTCAAGGGATACCTTATTTTCTAACTCTATATCTCTGTGATTTAGAGTTACTTTGAGAAGCTCCATATCCTCTGTTTGGAGTTCTTGTTCTGTTGTTATTTTCAACATGGTTTCTCCAAACCTTCTTGGATCTTTCATTTTTGGGTGAAAAAGTTGTCCTTTATCACCATGCTGGCTACGAAATATTATCGGTAGTTGTCGATAAAAAGCAACCTTGAGTCGTTGAACGATAATTTTATGATCATAAATTGTAGTGAACATAAGTCTTCTTGACTCATTGTCTTGTGTGTACTTCTTAAACATTTGTAAGAAGTTATTCGCTAACAGGATATCAGCTCCTGTATCATGGAAATAGATTGGTGGTGTCTTTACCTTGTACCAAGGTGTTTGACCTGCTCCTCCTATAAGGATCTCTGCTTGTTTTATTCCTTTGCAAAGAATTAAAATTCTTCGAGAGAAATCTCGTCCAGCATTTTTTGGCAAATCTTCTTCACATTCTTCAGGGAAGACTCCTCTTTTTGCTGTACAAATTCCTGCTCCCGAGTCAATATAAGCTGCAAAGTATTCAGCCTTATATTGTTCATACAACATCCCTATTGGAATGTATATGGAGAAAGGACTTGATGTCATTTTTTAAAGGGATTACTAAATGACCCCGCCATTTTTAACAGACTGTGTTGTAACTCAGTAATCCGATTAAGACTATTCACCTTTAGTTTTCCTAAGGCCTCAGAAGGTAGAGTATGGTTACTCATTTCTACTTCTTCAATGCGTTCTAGTAAATCATGTTCATGACTTACTAATTTCAACAATTGCTTCTTTCTCTGTTTGTAAACAGAGTTTTCGAATCTGATTAAGGGATTGTCTCTTATCCAATTTTCTTGGTTTTCCATCTCGTAGAATTTTTATTGAATCCTCCAAGTCTTTTCTTTTGCCATAAACTCTATTTCTTTTTCAAGGTGTTTCCATGGTTTATGGTCCTCCAGAAACTCTAGGCCAAGAATGAGCTGATCCACTTCTTTTTCTGGAATTCCACAGATTTGAACTTCCAAATCTTCAATATTTATTAATCCTTGGTAAGTTCCTATTACCTGCTGCTCTAAATAGTAAATCGAGTTACAAGGAAATTGGTTCCTGTGACTTGTAATTTCGAATACTATTTTGACTTCTTTCCATCCTTCTGGAGATCTAAGTTTTCCTATTATTGAAAACTCCTTTTCTTTTGGTGGAATTTCCTGAATAAGAGATTTTTCCCACCTTCGACTTGTCATTCGGTCACCTTGGAAAGATAACCTTCGGGGTTCTATTTTTAGATCTCTGTATAGAACCGGTTTATCTTGTATTTGAATGTCTGTTTCCTGAATTAAAGGAAACTCGATTCTTTCCGGGTATATTGCTTGAGCAACTTTTCCAAAGATTTTTGGAATTTCAATAAACTCATTTCTAATAAATAATTCAGAATGGTGCGTATTAGAAAGAGCATATGAAATTTGATAAGTAATAGAATATGGCCTATTACCTTCCTTCATTAATATTTTTTCCTTGAAGTTTTGATGCAACGTCAAGGCTCGACTAAAGTCTCTGTCAGCTAAATTGTAGGCTATTCTTGGATAAATAACTCCTACAATTTTTTCTGCACATAGATTTCCCGAGATCGTACCCAGAACAGCATCTTGGATATTCCCCATTCTTTTATCACATACTACGATATCTATGGGCGAATCTATTCTTTCTTTAAAAGTTGTCTTGATCATTATTTGGATCGCTCCAATATGAATCCAAGACATCGTTCTTGCTACCTCACTTTTCAGCTTTTGCAATTCCTCTCTTACTTCTTCAAAAGGAATTAACTGCATCTCTATTTGATTACTTGTTAACTCCATCGGGATTGCCATTTCTCTTCTGGATACTTTGTAAATCAAATGATGTCTTATTTGTATTAGCCCTAGGTTGCCTAAGACTCTCTCTACTTGTCCTGCCAAAAATCCTTGGTACTTCTGTAATGTTGGATTTTTTCTCATAATCCTTTGGACCATATTATGAGATATCGTAGTTTGACTAAAAAATCCAGCCAAACTCTCATGTGTTTAGTGTCGAAACACTTCTTCTTTATTCTGATTCTGATTCATCTTCAGATTCATCTTGGCTAAACAATATCTCTTCTTTGTATATACTTTCATCTGAGGGGATATCTTCAAATTGATATACTTGGACTAGATCTTGAAAGAAGACCGCATCATCCATATCTGGTGTTGCTTCAAAGAGTTTAACTCCCTTTTTCTCGTTTTTTGGACAGTTTGTAGATATATGTCCTCTTGCTCCACATGTCCAGCAGTTGCAATCCTTGAAACTTTCACTTGCTTTCGTATGAGTTCTTCTGAAAGTTCTTCTAGATGGTGTTCTTCCCCTGCCTTGTGATGAGTTTGTTGCTGGGGATGTTCTTGTAGGTCCACTTATTCTACCTGATCTATAAGATCTGGCCTTTTGTTTGGACCAAAATGTTCTTGGTTTCCAAGAACTTTTCATTATTTTATTGTAGGGATTATTTCTGAATTTCTTACTTTTAAATCCCTGTGATTTATTCCCTATAACCGTAGGGAGATCATTTTCTCTACAACATAGAGGAGTATGCTTGTTAATACCCCTTATTTTCTTGTAGTTCTTCTGTAATGCTGCCATATGACACCATTCCGCCAATTTTTCTTTCAAAAAAGAGGCGCGTCTTGCCAATGTATCAAGATTACCTAGAACGTATTATTTTATCAGCATTTCTCTCCAGGGGCTTGGCATTTTTGCGAAAAATAGCTGAATGGCTACATTTTCTTCAACTCCCGAATTCCACTCTTATTTTTTTGACTTTGGACCACGAGAGTTATTTCTTTTGATCTCTATTTTTTTTACCCGTACTAGGTATTGGTATGTATCATGATTTTGTTCTTTCACTATCAGTTGAAAAGGTTGAAGTTATTCTATCTAATTTTTTTATGGATAGTATTTGGTGAATAACATAATATATTCATCAACTAAACAAATATCATTTAACTCGAGGCTATACAGAGCTTGAGTATATCTTCTCTTTTTCTCTGTATCTTGATTATTGAAATAGTCTACCCCTATGAATTCTGCTTTAAAAAGGGTGGCCATTCTTCCTCCAATCTCGCTAAGTGATTCTCCTGCTAAGATTGATTCCTTGGTTTCTGGCAACGTCATTTCCCTAGCTATCTTGACAGATCCCATTAGACTCATTTTCAGAAGTTTGATAAATACTTCTTTATTGAGATCTAAAGTTCCTGCTGCTATTCTCATGGCTGATGTCCAATCATCTATGAGATCTTCTCTATTTTTGAAGTTCAGAACATCCAGGTTTAACATAACCCCATAAGGATGTATCGGGTCTAAAACGATTTTACCATAAGGAGTTTGATGTATTGGTATATTACTCCTTCTTGATCTGGTTCCCGCTGGATGTGAATTTTCTCCAACATGGAACTCACTATGTGGTTCTTCTATTTTAACCACATATCTCGGGGGATTCCCTATGGGTTGTTCACCCTCAGGAGAATTTATTTTTAGATCTACTACTTTAAGATTCGAAAAAAAATCCGCAAGATCTTGTAGATTCTCGAGATTTAATATTTCTAAAGTAGTCATCAGATAGTGTTTTTCTCTGATACTGTCTTTATAAGATTAATCATCAATTCATCATCAGTTAAAGGTTTTTGAACCATTTTGGTTTTACCTTTCTGATGTAACAGAGGTTCGGTACCAAACGAGAGTGGTAACCTTCCTCCTGTATTTCCCTTTCTAGAACCAGAAGTATGTTCTAGATTTATAATTTTAGTTTGAAGATCCTTTAGAGTTACAAGAATTTCTTCTTGTTTTTTAAGGATTTCTCCAATCTTCCGAAGTATTTCATACAGCTGATTACTGTAATATTGTACCGTCTTTTGAATTTCTCTAAGATCTTCAGAGAGTTTAGAGGAATCTGGTGTGATCTATAGAAATTGAGAATTAGAAATCATATTTCTTAATCTCTTTAGAGAGTATAAAAGACCTAAGTCTCTTTAAGTTCTGTTGTAAAGAATCTATTTTTAAATAGATTCACTTGTTTATGTGATTTCATATAAATGAAATCCTTCTGGTTCAAACTCTCGTTTGAATCCATGGTTTGTTGAAAATCTCTTCCTCAGCAAAGAAAAGTATGATTTAATGAATAATATAAAGTCTGAATAAAATTACCTAGGCTCTGATACCATTTTCTGAACCCAGAGGAAATATTAATTATAATTGTTAGAATAAGGGTATTATAGGCAATTTTTAGTTTGAGGGACATATTAAGGAAACTATTTGTTAAATAAGGGACATAATTAGGAACGAATAAAGTGTTAGTATATTTTTGGGAAATTTAGAAAACTTTAACGACGCATTTGAGTTTTATCCCTTCTTTTTCTTATGAATATATTTATCTCGATAGTGTATGTGAAGTAGAGCTGGAAAAAATAAAAAAAAATCCCGATCCATCCCGCTTCCCATCCCGAACCCGGCCCGAAAATTTCCCGACCCGAAATATCGGGATTTTTCCCGTCCCGATCAGTGTCGGGAGAGGGATCGGAAAAATAACTTTTACCCGACGGGAATCCCGACCCGACCCGACTATATTAATAATATTATTTTTTTTATATTAATAATATTATTTATACTTTTTTATTAGTAAAATTAGGGTAAATTCCTCATTTCATATTCCCATTCCCTGCGACGCTTCTACAGAATCAATGGAAAATGGTCTCAGGTCCTCTTGTTCGTTCCAGGTAAATCCATCAATTAGGATTTTCCTCCCAATAAATTCACTCTCGGTTTTTTGAGCTCCCTCCGAAGCCATTCCGATCGACGACGTAATTACTTCACTCTCCATTTTCTGAGCTCCGTCCTTAGTCGTTCCAATGAACGGCGTCGTCCCTTCCGAACTCCCAAGCCTCACCTACGCCGCAGTCGACTCCATTGTAGGTAAATATTTTTTATTGAGCAGCATCGCCAAACACATTTTCTTGCCCATTAATTCTCAATTTTTCGGTGGGAAAAATTTGACGGGGTTTGGGTTGATCTATGTTTTCTCTTTCAATCCACTCTTGTTTGTAAAAGAATGCTGTACAAATAGCAATTTTAAAAATGGAGATTAGACTCTCACGCACAGATTGAATAGGCAGATCGAAAGGCTCCAATCGTTAGCCGGGTATATTCCGAACCCTTTTCTTCAACCTCTGAAAAAAATGCATCTGACATAGATTTAATTTTTATCTAATTGTTGCCGATTTTTTATTTCTGAAATGCTTCACGTGCAGGTTGAAGGGATGCAGATTTTGTTGGGGGTGGCCAACTAATTTTTTAAGTCATTTTAGTATAGAGTTGTGGTTAATTATTTTTTAAGGCTTGCTTTATAATTCTTTGTTCCGAATCAACATCCAATTGCTTCTTTCCAAGCAAGTTTCAAGTCGAGTTACACGAACTTCTAGCGCTGCGTGTTGAGAATCTCCAAAAATTAAGAAAAAATTTTATTCGGGATATAGCTTCCCGACCCGACGGGATCCCGAATGTTCGGGATCCTGAACATTCGAGTCCCGAAACTTTTCGGGTGCGGGATCGGGAAGGAAAAAAAATCCCAATTCTTGTCGGGACGGAATCGGGTAAGGGGGTTACGGGACGGGTCCCGACCCGATCCCACCCCTAATGCGAAGTGTGTTAGGAATGATAAATTGAATTTATGGGAGGGTCTGCTTAACTGTAAACCAGATGAGGGTTGTCCTTGGATAGTTTGTGGAGACTTTAATATCATTGCAGATCCGCTGGAGCATTCTTTGGGGATAGTTAATCGTCCCGCGGGTATGCATGATTTTTCTGAATTTATTGTGGAAGCTGGGTTGATTGATGCAGGCTATGTGGGCTCTAAATTCACTTGGACTAATAAGAGGGTATGGAAGCGGTTGGATAGAGTTCTGATGCCCGTCAGCTGGTCAGGAGTTTTTAATGATTTCAAGGTGGAACACCTTCATAGAGGTTCCTCAGATCATTGCCCGCTTCAGATATCATCTTCTTTTCTGCCTAACCCCGTCTCTTCATTCCGATTTCAGAATATGTGGATTCTTCACCCGGACTTTCTTCAGACTGTGAGATTGAATTGTCACCTTCCTTGCTCTGAAATGGGTCTTTCCGGGATGGTCATCAAGCTGAAACGCTTGAAACATCATTTGCAGTGGTGGAATAAAGATCTTAGGTAATGTTTTGGACAAAGTGCGAGTGTTAGACAATTTGGTTGCCGAAGCGGAAGAGTTGTTTGATAAGGCACCTTCAGACATTAACAGAGCTTCTCTGTCTTTAGCTCAGGCTAATCTGTCCCTTTGTTTATCGATGGAAGAGGCTTTTTGGAAACAAAAAGCAGCTTGCAAATGGGCGGCGGAAGGGGAAAGGAACACTAAATTACTCCATAATATGGTTAATAGAAGGAGATTGGGGAACAATATTTTTCGTATTTGGGAGAATGGCGCTGCTTTGGACAGTCCCGTGGATATTCAAGCTTCAGGCGTCTTTTTTTTTGAGAAACTCCTCACTGGTGATCCCAAGGTCCTAAACTTAGCAGACTTGCAACACATCCCCGCTCTGGTGACTGAGGAAGATAAAAATTTTCTGTTGAGAGAGATCAATGAAAAAGAGATTCTTGACTGTATTCAGTCCTTGAATGCAGATAGTGAGGCGGGCCCTGACAGTTATTCTGCAGGTTTCTTCAAACATTGTTGGACTATTATCAAATCCGATTTGTTAGCCGCTGTTCGAGAATTTATGATGGGTGCTTCCTTACCGAGATCGATCTCAACCACTACTATCATCCTTATTCCCAAGGTCCCGAATGCTCAGGCCTAGATAGATTTTAAACCTATTAGTATCTGTAATGTGTTGAACAAAATCATTACAAAACTTTTGGCTATTCATTTTAGGAACATCTTGCCAAGGATCATTTCTCAGGCTCAAAGTGGTTTTGTTGCTGGTCGGCTCATCTCAGAAAATATATCTTCATGGCTCAGAAACTGGTTAATAAGATCAATAATAAGGTGAGAGGGGGGAATACTATACTAAAGCTGGATATGGCTAAGGCATATGACAGAGTCAGATGAGACTTTTTAACTAAGGTGTTACAGGCTTTCGGATTCTCTCCTACAGTAGGTGATATGTTTCTTCGTTGCATTTCTAATTGTTGGTTTTCAGTCAGTATTAATGGATCGCTCTCGGGGTTTTTTCGTTCTCAACGAGGTCTGCGTCAAGGAGATCCGCTATCTCCTCTTTTGTTTTTCATTGCAGCGGATTATCTTTCTAGAGGGTTGGACAACCCTTTTAATAGATACCCTTTTATGAAATTCCACTCGGGAAGAGCTGGTAGTATATCGCATCTTTCTTATGCTGACGACATCATTATTTTCTCTAATGGAGCAAAAAGGAATATCAAACGTATGTGGAACTTTCTCCATCACTACGAGGAGTGCTCTGGTCAATTGATTAGCAATGCCAAAAGTGTGGTGATCTCCTCGAATCATTGTATCCCGACGATGAAGGAAAGAGTCTTAGCTATAACAGGTTTTGGAGAAGGATCCCTTTCTATCCGATGTCTAGGAGCACCTCTGTTTGTCGGTCCACGAAAATCAGTCTATTTTCATAATGTAATCGTCAGTGCTATAAAGAAACTTCAGGGTTGGAACGTTGGATCTCTGTCATTCGGGAGCAGATTATTATTATTGATCAAGAGTTTTCTCATTGCCGGTATATCTATTCCATGTGCTTCAGCCTCCGGGAACGGTAATCCATCGGTTTGAAATGCTTTGCGCAAAGTTCTTGTGGGGTTCGCATCAAAGTGCTCAAAAAATTCATTGGATAGCTTGGGATAGAATTTGCTTGCCTGTGGCAGAAGGGGGTCTGGGTATTAGGAGACTGAAAGATTCGATTACTGCCTTCTCTATCAAAGTGTGGTATCAATTTAGGACGACTGAATCTATCTGGAGTCGATACCTTCATGGAAAATATTGTCAGGAAGAATTTCCGTCAGTGGTTTGACTAAAACAGGCACTCACCCACTTGGAAGAGAATGCTGAGGATTCGAGCTTTAGCAAAATCAGGTATGGGTTCGAGAATTGGGGTGGGTGATAAGAGCTTTTGGTTCGACTCTTGGCTCCCTGAAGGACCACTTTCATCTCTGATCGATCCAACTAGTCCGACAACTAGGGCAGTCAGCTGGTTCATTATTGATGGCAAATGGAATGTAGATCGTCTAATGTTAGTGGTCCCTCTGGATATTCTAGGGAAAATTCTGAATGTGGGTATTATCCTTTTTTTCAAAGATCGGGCTGTCTGGAAGCACTCTCCCAATGGTTTGTTCTCTTCAAAATCAGCATGGGAGCTGATCCGTTTCAAAAAACCTCCCATTCATTGGTTTGGAGGAGCGTGGTCGAAACTTCTCAAAGCTTCTATTTCCTTCTTTTGTTGGCGCTGGTTTTATCATAGACTGCCAGTTGATGATGTTCTTCAATCAAGGGGTATTGCTTTGGCTTCTCTTTGCCACTGTTGCAAAAGCCAAGAAACATTTGATCATCTTTTCATATCTGGTCTGGTGGCGATGGTTGTTTGGACATATTATTCCAATATCTTTAGAGTTCAAGCTCTTTTATCATTTGTTAGTTGGAACATTAAGGCAGATTATAGAAGAAAGGGTCACGCCCAGGAAATTATGTCATTCCTTATTATTTGGTTCTTGTGGAAGACCATAAATGAATTTAGACATAAAGGAGTGGCTATCTCAGTAGCTCGCATTATTTGGAGTTTAAATGAGCATATCGTGCTTCTCTCGAAAGTAGGAGTCATCAGAGCTCAACATTGGAAATATCAGGAGAACGTGAATGATTCGTTGGGAATTAAGTATTCTTATGTTAGGAGAACAATTATTAAAGTGGTGAAATGGCTTCCTCCGCCGCAAGGCATGTACAAATTGAATACCGATGGATGCTCTAAAGAGGATGGTACCTCGGCTATCGGAGGCTGGTAGCGTTTAGTCGTGTCGCGCCCAAATTAACCCAACTTAGATTAACTAAATAAACATGTAGTAGCGAGAGTATGGATCATTTTCACGAGGAAAGTGAAATTTATTTGTGTGCTTAAAACTACTGAAAATAAATAAAAGGGGATTTGGGAAATTTAGAATTAACTACTATGCAAGAATTAAAATAAGAAAATCAATAACGAGACTTGGTATCGGTCGACTACACCCTTGAAATCATTCACTCGATCATCGATTCCCTAAAAATAATTAATTCACATCGAATATTCATCATTGGAAATCAAATTCCTGTTTCACCTTAATTTTAGTTAATTAGAAAATAACATTCTAAATTAACCCTTACCAATAAATTAACCCGATAACAGCAATCTAGATTTAAACTCACGGTAGCATTCAAATGAGTAAAACTAATAAAGTTAGACAACACAAGCACCAGCGGTTGTATTTAGCCTAGTCAGTTGTTGTTCCTACGAATTAATAAATTCAACAGCAGAAAATATCAAACGTAGTTGCTTCGCAAATTAGATGCTTCAAACAATTACGGATTTGAGTTCTAATTTAGCGGTAGATTGTACAAAATAATTATCAGGTGATCAATCTAATAATCAAACACACAATCATGAAATAAACCAGAACAACTCTTGATACTCGATAAAAATCAAACAATGAAAATCTGAATCTCACAAGATAAATAAATTCAAGGGTTCGTCTTCCTCAACCAAGAATAAAAATAAGAAGAATTAAAATCTAAGAATAAGAAAGATAAAACCTAGCCTCCAGAGCGTTCTTCGCGTTCCAAGCCGTCCAATCTCTCTTTTCAATCCATATCTCAAATTCGAGATATATCTTTTAATTAATGCTAGAGTCCTTAATAATAAAAATTCCTAAATTACAGATTTTTTCCCGAACAGCATGTCTCGCTCGATCGGCAAGATGTTGCGGATCGAGCGAGCAACTTTTCTCCTAGCGAGCAGCGATTTTGTAAAATTCATATTCGGAGATCTAGCCGTTGGATTGAGTTGAAATTTGGACAGCAGCTTCAAAATATCTTGAATTTCATTCTGAACAGTGGAGATTGGATTTGATGCTTTAGAAAATTAAAAATGATTTTTAGATCATTGCTGCTCCGTAATTTTTCTCTTGCGTAATAGCTTTTCCATCTTTTCCTCTCTTGTTGCGCATCTTCTTCTTTTGTTCTTTAATTTCTCTTTTTTTCCAGTAAAATACGACGTACTACACAATAAATCTGAGAGTATGTTATGCAGACACGATGCATGAAATACAAACTAAAACTTAATTAAAACAAATGAATGCATGCAAAACCGACAATAAAATGAAATGAAAATATGCAACACAAACACGCCTATCAAATACCCCCACACTTAATCCTTGCTCTCCCTCGAGCAAGTTATGCAAAAACAAAATGAAACAGAACAAATACATAAGCAAGAATGAGTATACACTTCATAGCCTCAGAAAAAACCACTTTCATCTAAAATAAGCTCATAGCTACTCTCAATCGTCAATGTTACACCTTCAGTCAAATGCGAACGTGTGCGTGTGTCATGTTACCCCAATTACATGTAACTTCAAAAGACAAGTTTCAAAACTGTTCGCCGACCTATAACAATTCAGTTTAAGTTTCACTTTTCAAGTGTCCATTCCTTCCAATGACCTCTATACATATTCACCTCTCTTGAGATAATGAATTACACACCTCCGGATTTTGCACCCGGTATTGCTTTAGCCCCAATAATTACCCGCTAACTTAGCTACAACTAAGACAGGATTAGAATTTCAATCCCCTCGTCTATAGCCCGGATGGAGCATCAACCCCATTTAATCCGCATACTTAGCCTTGAATTTAATCTTTTAGGATTAGGATTTCAATCCTTTCTAGGCCCGGATGGAGTTGTATAAAATTTATTATTATTTTTTTTAGGTGCGCCCAAGATCATAAGTGTCTTACTAGAGTCTCATCAAAATTCATAGAACACAATCAAAATCCACAACCCACCTATTGTCGTGCAATAGTCCAACAGACATCCACGATATCTAATACATTGCTACACTTCATCGGTTAAACATGTGTGCTTAAAATATTCAACAAACAACTTTCGGTTTCTCATATCCAATCAAGAGTAAAATTTTTTCAAAAATTCATAATTTTTTTAACTATCTCATCATAGGCTAGAAAGGCTAGAGATCATCCTTTACTTATGCACACAAAACACACATGAAACAATTTACGAACTATATGCAAATACGAAACAAAAAACAAATGCAAGACAAAATACCAAATACTGAATGCACCACTCCAACACTTATCTAAAGCATTGCCCTCAATGCTCTAGCACTAAAAACACAACACACAACAAAATAACAAAATGACAACGAGATGCAAAATTAAAACAGAACTCCCCTGGTTCAAGTGTTGGCGTTGTCGTCCTCTTTGGACTCAGGCTAAATAATGAGAGACTCATATTGACAATTGGTCTGCAGATGGGGCGGCTAGGTTCCTGAAAACAACGAAAATAAAACACAAGAACTAAATGAAAGAGAAAAACTAAATAAAAAAAAGAATATTGGGTTGCTTCCCAGCCAGCGCTTGATTTTCAGTCATCGGCTTGACTCTCAGAAGCACTCCTCAAATAGCGGCTGGCGCCCAAAATAAGTGTCATATGACACCACAAATGGGTCTTTGTTCCATGTGCCCTCAAGCTTGGAAAGATATAAACAGTTTAAGCTCGTCACCACAGCAACACTCCATAACGGCTGGTAAACATAGGAAGAGAACATCTCTGCGGGATCTCGGAAGCCAAAATCTTTAGAAACTGGTATTGATGGAAAGGAAGGATCTTGGGGATGTGTGTATGATAATACTATCGATGAGCTCATATCGATAGAATCTTGAACTCCGTCATCCTCAAACTCAAATGGCAACAAATTTCCATCATAAGCTATTTCTTCTATAACATCTTCTGGCTGAGGTCCAATAAGAAGAGAAGACTCAAACGCCTCTAAATCTTCAGCATGATTTGATTCGCACTCCCAATCCTGGTTCTCTGAGTCATCATCATCAAACCAAATCGGGTTGGTCACTGCTTGAGTATCTTGCTTCACTTCCTGTTCTTGGTGTTCATGAACGATTGATCTCTTGATATTCTCTATGTGCTCCACAAGGTCGCATCTAGACTTTTTTAGATCTTCTACAGTTTCCACAGTCGATGCCACAAGCTTGCTCATGATATCTTCCAGCGGATGTAAGATCAACTGCGAACAACTTCCCTCCTCCTTTTGAAGCTCGAATGGTTGGTCTGTAAAATCTGGGTATTGAGATTGCGAATACCAGTAATAGTCAAACTCGGCCATATCATCCAATAGGCGTCTCATGGTATCATCATCTCGGCAAAATATTTAAATATTGATTGTGAAAGCTCTATCAATTACCCATCTTCTTGTCACTGCATCCAAACCATCAAAAAAATATGTAAGAAGAGAATATTTAGAAAAATCATGATACCGGAAGATGGTTGCTAAATCATTGAATCTCTTCCATGCTGCGTAGAAAGGCTCTCCGTGTTGCTGGGTAAAACTTGTGAATACTTGTAGATTTGACATCTCAAAGTATTACACCATAAAAATCCTCCTTCGCCTATGCAAACTTCTTTCTATCTCTGGGTCGTATGTAATTCTTATTCTTCCGAAGATTCACCTGCATGCACGAACAAACCAGAGTAACACTAGGTGGAATAATAACAATAAAAAAACAAAAACACAAATAAATGAAACGCCTTTCCCCGGCAACGGCGCCAAAATTTGGTAGCGCTTAGTCGTGTCGCGCCCAAATTAACCCAACTCAGATTAACTAAATAAACATGTAGTAGCGAGAGTAGGTATCGTTCCCACGAGGAAAGTGAAATTTATTTGTGTGCTTAAAACTACTGAAAATAAATAAAAGGGGATTCGGGAATTTTAGAATTAACTATTATGCAAGAATTAAAATAAGAAAATCAATAAAATAACGAGACTTGGTATCGGTCGACTACACCCTTGAAATCATTCACTCGATCATCGATTCCCTAAAAATAATTAATTTACATTGAATATTCATCATTGGAAATCAAATTCCTGTTTCACCTTAATTTTAGTTAATTAGAAAACAACATTCTAAATTAACCTTTACCAATAAATTAACCCGATAACAGCAATCTAGATTTAAACTCACGGTAGCATTCAAATGAGTAAAACTAATGAAGCTAGACAACACAAGCACCAGCGGTTGTATTTAGCCTAGTCAGTTGTTGTTCCTACGAATTAATAAATTCAACAGCAGAAAATATCAAACGTAGTTGCTTCGTAAATTAGATGCTTCAAACAATTACGGATTTGAGTTCTAATTTAGCGGTATATTGTACAAAATAATTATCAGGTGATCAATCTAATAATCAAACACACAATCATGAAATAAACCAGAACAACTCTTGATACTCGATAAAAATCAAACAATGAAAATCTGAATCTCACAAGATAAATAAATTCAAGGGTTCGTCTTCCTCAACCAAGAATAAAAATAAGAAGAATTAAAATCTAAGAACAAGAAAGATAAAACCTAGCCTCCAGAGCGTTCTTCGCGTTCCAAGCCGTCCAATCTCTCTTTTCAATCCATATCTCACTCTAAAATTCGAGATATATCTTTTAATTAAGGCTAGAGTCCTTAATAATAAAAATTCCTAAATTACATATTTTTTCCCGAATAGCATGTCTCGCTCGATCGGCAAGATGTTGCAGATCGAGCGAGCAACTTTTACGAACCTACTGTTTTCATATTTTTTTGGCCGCTCGATCCGCAATATGTTGCGGATCGAGCGAGCAGCTTTTCTCCCAGCGAGCAGCGATTTTTAAAATTCATATCCGGAGATCCAGCCATCGGATTGAGCTGAAATTTGGACAGCAGCTTCAAAACATCTTGAATTTCATTCTGAACGGTGGAGATTGGATTTGAAGCTTTATAAAATTAAAAATGATTTTTAGATCATTGCTGCTCCGTAATTCTTCTCTTGCGCAATAGCTTTTCCATATTTTCCTCTCTTGTTGCGCATCTTCTTCTTTTGTTCTTTAATTTCTCTTTTTTCCAGTAAAATACGATGTACTACACAATAAATCCAGGAGTATGTTATGCAGACACGATGCATGAAATACAAACTAAAACTTAATTAAAACAAATGAATGCATGCAAAACCGACAATAAAATGAAATGAAAATATGCAACACGAACACGCCTATCAGAGGCATTATCAGAGATCATATGGGGTTTCCTGTTCGGGATTTTCATGAGAGGATCGAGCTGGGCTCCAACACCAGAGCGGAGATGCTAGCTATTCTTAGAGGACTCCTTCTCTGTAGAGAGAATAGCTTCTTTCCCCTATGGCTAGAAGTTGATTCTTTGGTTGCTCTTAATATTATCAATGCAGACTCCTCCTGCTTGATCATATCAAACACTTTGGATCAAATCCAAAACATCCTATCTAATTTCCATGTAATCAAGTCTCATGTTTACAGGGAAAAGCCAACGCCGCAGCGGACGAGCTTGCTGATATGGGAATACTTCTGGGCTCCGCCGTTCTATTTCCGGATCAAATTCAGGGAAGATAAAGAGGTATTTGCAGACTAGATAGAACTGGTTTTCCCAAAATTAGAACTAGTTCGAAGCTTGCTTGACTTGTACTAATTTTTGGAGAGGTCTTGACCTAGCCTCCCTCTCTTGTACTCCTTTTTCTTTATCTAATAAACGGGTAGGGATCCGCCTAACCCCTCGCCATAACAGGCGGCTTTCTTTAAAAAAAAAAGAGTAAATGTTAGTTTAAATTACAATATATTATTTAGAACAACTGTCAAAGTCACGTTATTGTCTAAATAATATATATGAATTATTATAAATTGATACATATATTTATAGTATATTGCAAGACCATCTCATAATTTTTTAAAAATGGTTTTAGCTTTTATGTTAAGGAAAATTAGTTAAATTTTTTTAATTTCAACATTTATATATATGATATATGTGTGTTGGTGTGTTTTTTTTAATTATTATTTTATATTAAAACTTGACTTGACTTGATTTATTTCAACATCAGCGTATAATTTAATAAACATATATATATATATATTAATAATTTTTACAAATCTAATATTTGTATGTATTTAAATATGAACTCATGATATAATTTTTTACCTCAATATGTTCTTACACAAATTAAAATATATAAGATATTTTTTTCAAAAAAAATATACGTTTATTCAGTCTATAAACAAATAAAAATCAAGAATTTGGTGTTTCAATCTTTTAAGAAATTGAATAGTATTTAATTAATATATTTTTAATTTTTTTAAAAAATATTTGTGGGAAAAATATATTCATTTTATCTACAAAAAATAAAAAAACAAATTATTTTGGTATTTCAATCTTTTTAAAAACTTAATCCTTATCTATTATGCACACACTTTGTCAATTTTGAACTTATCATAATAATCGATTTTACATATGATATAAATATTGATAATTTTATCTATAAGAAAATAGAAAATAAAAGTATTTAGGTATTTCAATCTTTTCGGAAACTGAATTTTTATCTAATTTGCAACACTTTTTTAATTTTGACCTTATCATAATAATCTATTTTATATATAATATAAATATTGATTTACATTTATGTCCTATAACAAATTATTGTAGTATTTATTGTATCATATAGACAACAAATCAAGGTAACCACTTTAAAGGTACCAAGTATTTAATGTAAATAGATTATAAAAATCATCCAAAATTATACCTACAAATAAAGATCAATTAGTGAAACAAAATAAAAATTTAAAAGGAAATAATATACAAAATATAAACAATTTTACTTGACCAACAATGAAACCTTTTCACATTGACATAAAAGGATTTAGCTTGCCATAAACATAAGACTCAAGAATAAGGATAAAATAAATTTCATACTTAAACTTGGAGAAATATGCACACTCAAATTTTATTATCACACACAATATTTATTTTACAAAGTGTGGAATTTTTCTACACTCTTGCACACTCAAGGCTTAATACAACACTCTATTTATAGGCCAAAGGAGAGGAAAAGTCTAAGATTGTAAAAATATACAATAATAAAAGTGATAAGATGTCTCCAAAGTCCAATTCTTAACCCTACTGTAAATCACGTATTTCATGCCTTAAACCATCGATTTGGCTTTTGCACAAAACACAAAACACGTAGATCACTTTCTGTAGATGTGATTTGATGTATGAAACACCTAATTTGGATAAAATATGAATTTGTTATGATTTTCTTACCGCAGCTAATCATGGTTAAAGTAAATTTGTCTTCTTTTTGGTGTTTTGCATATTTTGAATATCTTGATGAAGTTTTTGGAAATTCTTGTCTTCTACAAAATTATAGATGCCTCATTGTGAATCTACAGAATTTGGAAGCACTCCAATATGACTTTTGTAACTTGAATAATTTTATTTTTACCAAACCTGCGCAAACCGTGAAAAATAACATTTTTAGTAAAACATTTAAATATAAACACATAACACAAAAACAATATAAATTTATGATTTTAATAAAACTTAAATATTAAAACACAACTTATAACATATAATTAATTACATATTTTAAGCTTCATCACACCCCCACACCGTCTTATTATTAGTCCCTTAGTAATAAAATATCATAAAATCATAAGTTATATTTTTATTCCTTATTATATATATTCAAATTTGCAAAATTTGAAATTTTAAAACATACTTGTAAGAAGATCATATGTTTATTTATAAATCTTTTTATCAACTAATATATTAATATTTTTTTTAAAAAAACTAATATATTAATATATAATTGGATGAGTTATACATATATATTTCACACAATACCAAGATATTAAATATATATAATTTTTTATATAAATATTTTCTTAAAACTTTGAGAATAATATAACTAAAATGATAATAGAAATCATTTTCATAACATGTATATCATCAGGAATATTAATGTAAAAGTCTCAACTCCATATTCTCTCGGGTTATGATATTTAATATATAGGTGTTTTTCACTCATGAAGTTGGAAGAAAATTATACAATTATTGACAATGACTAATATATAATGCAGACAATCAAATCAACCTAATATTGAAAAAAAGATAGGATAATTTACAAAAAATAAACCCATTTTGTTTTTTTTTTTAATTTTTTTTTGTTTTTTTTAAATGAGTTTAATCTAGTAATCAACCATTCCTTAATAATCAATAAAAGTTTATAAGTTGTTTTCTCAATTCTCACATCTCACTTACAAAATTTATGTGAGTATATATTGCACTTTTATAATTAATTCCTTCAATTATACATGTTATTATTTATTCAATCAATATCATTTTCACTATATGCTCATAATAGTTTTAGAAAATATATTATTTGAAAACACACAATTATATATTATTTATAACTTATATCCCATCAATTATATATTTTCTATTAAATTGATAAAAAAAAGTATAAATAAACATATATACAAAAAGACTTCATTTTCTTAGCAGTTAATTTGCAATTTAAATATATACGAAATATTAAAATCTAATATATTATGATAATATGATAAATAAAAAACTAACGCGTCTCAGGATTTTTTTGACTCCTTCAGACCATTGAAAAAGAAAAAGAAATATTATTATAAAATTTTTTTTAATTTTTTAAATTTTATTTTTTTTAAAAAATTAACCCTCCCCCAAACCTGAATATGAAATTTTTTTTCGAATAAAGAGTAAATGATGAAACAGATATCACTTGAAATTTATTGAAGATGAGGAACAAACACAAACCAACTCACTACATGTTGAATCAATGATCCAGTTTTCTTTCTTATTGGTTGGTTGAAATCCATTGATCTTTGTTATAGCCGAATCAGGTTGATGAACAAAAGCTTGGAGATCATCAATTAATTGGTCTTCATTCGAAGCAGAGATGAGCATACTTCGTGAATTTTTTGAAATGAAATTTTGTTCAACGGCTACATCAAGAAAAGTCAGCAAACCCATCATAATAGTTATATATATTCAACAAGCCAACATGTTTATTATGAATATTAAGTTGTGCCCGAGAAACAACATGAAATTTTTTTTTCTAAAGTACCAAAACCACCAGGTAAGGCAATAAAAGCATCAGAATTCTCTATCATTTTAGTTATTCTCTCGTACATTGTTTTAAATTTTAATTCTTCCCCAACCATAACACCTGTAATATTTCCTTTAGCTAAAGTTGTAGGAATTATACCCAAAACCTGACTACCTCCAAGATGAGCTGCTGTTGAAATAAATTCCATAACCCAATATTGCCATATCCATATACCAAATGAATTTTTCTCTCTGCTAACTTTTTTCCAAGATTAATTGTTGTTTTAAAAATATTTCATTCTTTCCAGTACTAGAACCACAAAAGACACAAATATTTTTCAATTTTTGTGAAGAAGATCCTGCCATGTTTTTTTGTTTTGTTTTGTTTTTCAAGAAGTAAAAAAAAATCAAGAATGCATTTATAGAAAAACAACTATACAAAAAGTCAAAATATAAATAGTAAAACACACACACACATAAATAAATTATGAAATATATACATTACCATCGGGATAGTATCATTTATCTCTTGACGTTGGAGTTGAGATACCCAATTCTTTTGATAGACGATATATGTGATCCACATTAAATGCAAGACAATCTATATAATGATCCCTCTCATAAAGAAATTTTTTCCACAATTTAAGAAGTTCATTTTGCAAGTATCCACTAGAATATGTCTCAAGAGACATTGAAAGTGGATCCAATGGTTCTTTACTCAGCTCATTCATAATGAATAATATTTTATCTTCTCTATTTGCAGATGTCATTCCAACATTCCTACAACGTCCGTGATAAGTTCACCTAGCACATTTGTAACACCCTCCTATATTTTTAGCTCTACAGTTTTTAGCGTAAGTACTTTTTTCAAAATCCAGGCATTTGTTTAATAATGATCTTGCTTGCTTCCCCATCAAGTCAAACATTTGCTTCAATAATAAAGCGAATATAGGTGGATGTTACAAATGTGCTAGGTGGACTTGTCACGAGCGTTGTAGGAATGTTGAAATGACATCCGCAAACAGAGAAGATAAAATATTATTCATTAGGAATAAGCCGAGTAAAGAACCACTGGATCCACTTCCAATGTATCTTAAGACGCATTCTAGTAGATACGTGCAAAATGAACTTCTTAAATTGTGGACAAAATTCTTTATGAGAGGGATCATTATGTAGATTGTCTTGCATTTAATGTGGATCCCGTATGTCGTCTATAAGAAGAATTGGGTATCTCAACTCCAACGTCAAGAGATAAATGGTACTATCCCCGATGGTAATTATATTTCATAATTTATTTATGCGTGTGTATGTGTTTTACTATTTATATTTTGACTTTTCATTTAGTTGTTTTTCTATAAATGCATGCTTGATTTTCTTTACTTCTTGAAAAACAAAACAAAAAACATGACAGGATCTTCTTCACAAAAATTGAAAAATATTTGTGTCTTTTGTGGTTATAGTACTGAAAAGAATGAAATATTTGTAAATACAATAATTAATCTTGGAAAAAAATTAGCAGAGAGAAAAATTCACTTGGTATATGGAGGTGTTAATATTGGGTTAATGAGATCTATTTCAACAGCAGCTCATCTTGGAGGTAGTCAGGTTTTGGGTATAATTCCTACAGCTTTAGCTTAAGGAAATATTAAAGGTGTTACGGTTGGGGAAGAATTAAAAGTTTCAACAATGTACAAGAGAATAACTAAAATGATAGAGAATTCTGATGCTTTTATTGACTTGCCTGGTGGTTTTGGTACTTCAGAGAAAACATTTCATGTTGTTTCTTGGGCACAATTTAATATCCATAATAAACATGTTGGCTTGTTGAATATCAATAACAATTATGATGGTTTGTTGACTTTTCTTGATGTAGCCGTAGAACAAAATTTCATTTCAGAAAATTCACGAAGAATGCCCATCTCTGCTTCGAATGAAGACCAGTTAATTGATGATCTCCAAGATTTTGTTCATCAACCTGATTCCGCTATAACAAAGATCAATTGGTCTCAACCAACCAGTAAGAAAAGGAAACTGGATCATTGATTCAACATGTAGTGAGTTGGTTTGTGTTTGTTCTTCATCTTCAATAAATTTTAGGTGATATCTCTCATCATTTACTCTTTATTCGAAAAAAATGTCATATTCAGGTTTGAGGGAGGGTTTATTTTTTTTAAAAAAAAATTAATTTTAAAAATTGTTATAATAATATTTATTTTTCTTTTTCAATGGCAGAGAAAGGAGTCAAAAATTCCTGAGACACATTAGTTTTTTATTTATCATATTATCACAATAGACTAGATTTTAATATTTCGTATATATTTAAATTGCAAACTGCTAAGAAAATGAAGTCTTTTTGTATATATGTTTATTTATACTTCTTTTTATCAATTTAATAGAAATATATAATTGATGAGATATAACTTATAAATAATATATAATTGTGTGTTTTCAAATTACATATTTTCTAAAACTTTTATGAGCATATAGTAAATGATATTGATTGAATGAATAATAACATATATAATTGAAGTAATTAATTGTAAAAGTGCAATATATACTCACATAAATTTTGTGAGTGAGAGGTGACAATTGAAAAAACTATTATAAACCTTTATTGATTATTAAGAAATGATTTATTACTAGATTAAACCTATTTAAAAAAAAATGAGTTTATTCTTTGTAAATTATCCTATCTTGTTTTTAATATTAGGTTATTTGATTGTCTGCTTTATATATTAGCCATTGTCAATTAGTGTATAATTTTCTTCCAAATTCATGAGTGAAAAACAGCTATATATGAAATATCATAACTAGAGAGAATATGGAGTTGAGACTTTTACATTAATATTCCTGATGATATACATGTTATGAAAATGATTTTTATTATCATTTTAGTTATATTATTCTCAATGTTTTAAGAAAATATTTATATAAAAAATTATATATATTTAATATTTTGGTATTGTGTGAAATATATATGTATAACTCATCCAATTATATATTAATATATTAGTTTTTTTTTGAAAATATTAATATATTAGTTGATAACAAAATTTATAAATAAACATATGATATTCTTACAAGTATGTTTTAAAATATCAAAGTTTCAAATTTGAATATATATAATAAGGAATAAAAATATAACTTGTGATTTTATGATATTTTATTACTAAGGGACTAGTAATAAGAAGGTTTGGGGGTGTGATTAAATTTAAAATATGTAATTAATTATATGTTATAAGTTTTTTTTTAATCTTTAAGTTTCATTAAAATCATAAATTTATATTGTTTTAGTGTTATGTGTTTATATTTAAATGTTTTACTAAAAATGTTATTTTTTATGGTTTGCGCAGGTTTGGTAAAAATAAAATTATTCAAGCTACAAAAGTCATATTGATGTGCTTCCAAATTCTATAGATTCACCAATGAGGCATCTATAATTTTGTAGAAGACAAGAATTTCCAAAAACTTCATGAAGATATTCAAAATATGCAAAACACCAAAAAGAAGACATATTTACTTTTACCATGACCAGCTGCGGTAAGAAAATCATAACAAATTTATGTTTTATCCAAATTAGTTGTGTCATACATCTAATCATATCTACAGAAAGAGAGCTACGTGTTTTGTGTTTTGTGCAAAATCCAAATCGGTGGTTTAAGGCATGAAATATGTGATTTACAGTAGGGTTATGAATTGGAATTTGGAGACAACATCTTATCACTTTTATTATTGTATATTTTTACAATCTTGGACTTTTCCTCTCCTTTGGCCTATAAATAGAGTGTTGCATTAAGCCTTGAGTGTGCAAGAGTGTAAAGAAATTTCTCATTTGTAAAATAAATATTGTGTGCGTGAGAATAAATTTTGAGTGTGCATATTTCTCCAAGTTTAAGTATGAAATTTATTTTATCCTTATTCTTGAGTCTTATGTTTATGGCAAGAATCCTTTTATGTCAAGGTGAAAATGTTCATTTTTAGTCAAGTAAGATTGTTTATATTTTGTATATTCTTCACTTTTCTATTTTTATTTTTTTTACTAATTGATCTTTATTTGTAAACATAACACTAAAACAATATAAATTTATGATTTTAATGAAACTAAAATATTAAAATGCAACTTTTAACATATAAATAATTACTAAATTTAAGTTTCATCACACTCCCAAACCGTCTTATTACTAGTCCCTTAGTAAAAAAAAAAAAAAATCATAAAATCACAAGTTAGATTTTTATTCCTTATTATATATATTCAAATTTGCAAACTTTGAAATTTTAAAACATACATGTAAAAAATCATATGTTTATTTATAAATCTTATTATTAACTAATATATTAATATATAATTGGATAGGTTATAACTATATATTTCACACAATATCAAAATATTAAATATATATAAATTTTTTTATATAAATATTTTCTCAAAACTTTGAGAATAATATAACTAAAATGATAATAGAAATCATTTTTATAACATGTATATCATTAAAAATATTAATGTAAAAGTCTCAATTTCATATTCTCTCAGGTTATGATATTTCATATATAGTTGTTTTTCACCTATGAAGTTGGAAGAAAATTATACACTCATTGAAAATGGCTAATATATAAAACAGACTATCAAATAATCTAATATTGAAAACAAGATAGGATAATTTACAAAGAATAAACTCATTTTTTTTTGTTATCTTTTTTTTCTCTTTCTTTAGATTAGCTGCAATGTTTTTTTTTCATCCCTCTTTTTTTTTTTTTTTTTTTTTGCGATAATCACATACCTCCAAAAAAAAACTTTGAAAAGGTAACTTTTTCTTCAAAGTTTATTTACACAATTTTTTTTTATTTTTAATGAGGTAACTTCATTTACATTGATGATTATGATAATGATAATCATATTTAAGATTATAATTCAAACAACTTTGCAGCTAAATTTATTTGCACATTTTTTTCTTTTCCTTTCTTTTTTTTAAAAAAAATGGGTTTATTTTAATAATCAACCATTTCTTAATAATAAATAAAAGTTTATAAGTCGTTTTATGAATTCTCATCTCTCACTCACAAAATTTATGTGAGTATATATTGCACTTTTACAAATTAATTCCTTCAAGTATGCATGTTATTATTCATTCAATCAATATCATTTTAGCTATATACTAATAAAAGTTTTAGAAAATATGTTATTTGATAACACACAATTATATATTATTTATAACTTATATCCCATAAATTATAAATTTGTATTAAATTGATAAAAAGAAGTAAAAATAAACATATATACAAAAAGACTTCATTTTCTTAGTAGTTTGCAATTTAAATATATACGAAATATTAAAATCTAATCTATTGTGATAATATAATAAATAAAAACCTAATGCGTCTCAGGAGTTTTTTGACTCCTTACTCTGCCAATGAAAAAAAAATATTATTATAACAATTTTTTTTAATTTTTAAAATTTTATTTTTTTTGTTTTTAAAAATAAACCCTCCCCCAAACCTGAATATGACATTTTTTTTTCGAATAAAGAGTAAATGATGAAAGAGATATCACCTGAAATTTATTGAAGATGAGGAACAAACACAAACCAACTCACTACATGTTGAATCAATGATCCAGTTTTCTTTTCTTACTGGTTGGTTGAGACCAATTGATCTTTGTTATAGCCGAATCAGGTTGATGAACAAAAGCTTGGAGATCATCAATTAATTGGTCTTCGTTCGAAGCAGAGATGATCATCCTTCGTGAATTTTCTGAAATGAAATTTTGTTCTATGGCTATATATATCAAGAAAAGTCAACAAACCATCATAATAGTTATTGATATTCAACAAGCCAACGGATTTGTTATGGATATTAAGTTGTGTCCAAGAAACAACATAAAAAATTTCTTCTAATGCACCAAAACCACCAGGTAAAACAATAAAAGCATCAGAATTCTCTATCATTTTAGTTATTCTTTCGTACATTGTTTAAACTTTTAATTCTTCCCCAACTGTAACTCCTGTAATATTTTCATCAGCTAAAGCTATAGGAATTATTTTCAAAACCTGACTACCTCCAAGATGAGCTGCTGTTGAAATAGATCTCATTAACCCAATTTTGCTCGGTGGTAAACTACTTCTATGTTGCCACATCACTTCAACTTCCATAAAATATTTTTATGCTCCTCATCAAACATATAATTCATCATAAAAAAAATATTTCATGAATGCATGTCCTTAAAATTTGTCCGTGATATATATTTAATTAATTTTCATAATATTTATATTTTTACGTAAAATAAATGTCCATGCATAAAATAAATTACATATATATTACGGAATCATTATTTTTCATGGGATTGTCTAGACTACTATTTCACTAACATTAAGGCCCACTAGACACTAAAGCCCAATTACCATTAATTAGGCCCAATAAACAGAAGTTTAGCCCATTAAGCCAGTTCATCAAACTTTGGTCCAATAATTTTCATGAGACCTATGTCCAATAAAATTATTGGATTCATTTACTTAAAAATTTAGACCCATGTAATTTAAAACCTATAAAGCCCAAATTAATTAATTTGCATAGACTTAAGTCCGTTAAAATAACTTAGACTAATAATTAATTTAAATTAAAAATACCCGAGCCCAATTAACACAACCCGAACTCAACTAACTTGAACTACCCTACTTTAGACCCGACCCGGACCACGGTTTAGTACATGCCGCCCGCAGGGCACTACCCTGCGGGTGATGTGTAACTTCATGATTGGTCAAAATTAGTGGGTCCCACATAGGATTCACTGATTTTAACCAATCATGCGCCACCACGTCACCCGCAGGGCACTACCCTGCGGGTAGCATCTACTCAACCCCGGACCACCCAGCCCGAGCCCAACCCATTAGGCAGCCCAAAAACTCATCACCTAACTTGTGCAGAAATCTGCACATGGCCAAATCTGAGCAGCTGTACCAAATCATTTCGTTCTCCTTGCTCCGGCCACCTTTGGTCATGAAACCACCGCCTACATCTAGCTCACTTCTAGACATTTCAAAAAAGCCAAAACCCAACCTAAACCGTGACCCCTACGGCTCAAACGAACCAACAAAAGTTAGCCATAATTCTGCTCGCGCGCAGAACACAAGCACCGACTTCCGGCTGTTCGGCCGGCCATATCCGGCAACTACCTGCCGGAGAACTATCTGGAACACCTTCCACAATGTCTTCTGGTTCTAACCCAACTGGAATCAACCTAAAACTCGCTCTGTGGACTGAGAACGAGCCAATCTCCCAAGCTCGCTCATTCTGCTTCCACCTACGACCAGTTAGCTTTTCTGCCCAAACCAGCAACTACGCAACAGAACCAGCTACAAAATCACGACCCTAAGACACGTCCCTAGACGTTGGGCAGCAGCTTGGACCACTATGCAACAGAAACTTGACCATGCACATACAAATCAAGCAAAAATGTAAGTTGTTCATGATCTAGCCATAAAACTTCACAAAATTCGAAAATAACAGAAACAAACCGATGAATTCAGATCTGAACGGATTACATAGCTTATATGGTGTTAAAGAAGAGACTTCGACGTGCCTTTATTCAAGATTTGAATAAAAAAGGTATCTTTGACGCATGTACGACATTTCGGGACGAACGCAACCTGCTAAATTCCTCAAAATTTCATGTATGAAGTTGTGTGTATTATGAAGAAACGTGGGGGAGGAGATGGAAATCTGATGGTGGAGGCTACAAGAAAGAAAACGTGAAGTAGGGAGTAGGGACAAAGGGAATCAATGCAAATGGGTCATACACGTTAGGTGGTCTAGCTTCAATTATTAATACGTTGCTTCAATCATTCACCAACAATAAAATATTTATATTCCACCAAATACATTAAATAATCTGATGTTAAATCTTAAATCTCGAAATAATAATTTAAGAGATTTTTAAAAGTCTTAAAAAATCATTAAAATGACTTATTTTGGAAAAAAAATGAAATACTATGTATCTATAAATATTAATATTATTATTTTCATAAAACAATACCTTAAAATAATATTTTAAGGCCAATAAAAATCTCATAAAATATTTTGGATGAAAATCCAACATCTCGTTCGTCCACGGTTCCGTCTGCGCGATCAAGTAAATCATCTACTCAAAAATCTAAAAATTTCATAATTGCGGGTTAAATGCTAAAATAAACTTTATATCATGCAATCATTCACATAATATCACATAGAATCATTTAGCCCAAATACTAAATTTTAAATTAATTATTTTCCTAATTATGCATGCGAATTTACTTAGAAAAAATACCGAGTGTTACCACTCTCCCTCCCTTAAATTAAATTTCGTCCTCGAAATTAAAGACGTGCCAAACAACTCCGGATAGCGAGTTCTAATGTCAGCCTCAGTCTCCCAAATAGCTTCCTCATCTGAGTGATTCAGCCACTAGACTTTGACCATATGATATATATTTTTAAATATTTAATTGTTCTTTTATGTTTATTCTTATATTAGTTTTTTTATTTATTTTTGTTAAGCAATCTTAAATAAACCAACAATGAACTTTTGAAGCCTTGACAATTTTATAATTTGTATATTTTAAATTTTATAATAATTTTTCCATCTATAATATATCATTGCTAAACTTAAACTTACAATATCCTCGCTGTGGATCGATCTCATACTCACGAGTATATTACTTGCAGACAACCTACACTTGGGTGAATTACAATTTAAGTTGTAGAAAGTATTTGGCGCCGTTGTCGGGAAGGTATAAATTAAGTTTAAGTTTTGTCAATTATGTTAGTTATGTAAATAGTATGTAGTTTTTAATTGTATGATTGTTTGGAGTCGTAAACAAGGTAGACTTGTTCGAGTATCTGAAAATATTTTAAACATGGAGGATAATTCTAATAATCAAGATGATGATGATGATAATAATAATAATAATAATAATAATAATAATAATAATAATAATAATAATAATAATAATAATAAATAACGTGAACAACCAAGAACACTTAGGCATTATATGAATCCAATAAGAACTAGTACACCATCTTGTTTAGTTTTTCCTCCTGATGCATCTAATTTCAATTTTAAACCTCAAATCATTCAACTTTTACCAAACTTTCATGGCTTAGATTCTGAAAATCCATATTTGCATTTAAGGGAATTTGAAGAGGTTTGCAACATTTATAATGATCAAAATTATAGTATGAATATTGTTCGATTAAAGCTTTTCCCTTTTTTTTTAAAAAGATAAAACTAAAACGTGGTTGAAAAATTTGAGATCAAGTTCAATAAGATCATGGGAAGAAATGCAACAACAATTTCTTAAAAAGTTTTTTCCTTCCCAAAGAACAAACTCTTTAAAAAGACAAATTACCACTTTTTCTCAAAAACAAGGAGAAACATTTTATCAATGTTGGGATAGATATAAAGAGTTACTTAATACATGTCCACATCATGGTTTTGAAATATGGAGGATAATTTTTTCACTTTTATGAAGGTTTAATACCAAAAGATAGGCAAATGATAGAATTCATGTGTAATGGAACTTTTGAAGATAAAAACCCAAATGAATCTATGGAATATTTAGAGTCATTAGCAGAAAATGCTCAAACTTGGGATAATATAGGCTCAATTGAACCATCAAGTAAAACCAATAATTCAATAAATGAAGTTGGTATTTATCATCTTAAAGATGATGTTGATATTCAAGCCGATCAATTAACACTACAAAAAAGGGCAAAGGACAACGGATAATATCCGTTGTCGTTAGGGGGTCGAAAACCGTTGTAATTGACGGTGTTGTAGAAAATCTGATCTACGACAACAGTTTTCAATCCGTTGTCGTTTCCTTCTACGACAACAGATTTTCCTTCAACGACAACGGTTTTTATTCGTTGTCGTTCCCTTCAAAGACAAAGGATTTTATCCATTGTCTTTTACTTCAACGACAACAGATTTTCATTCAATGACAACAGATTTTATCCGTTGTCGTTGTCTTCAAATACAACAGTTTTTCTCCGTTGTCTTTTAACTAACTTTTAACAACACCTATAATTACAACAGTTTTAAAATAGAAAATACAACGGATAAAATTCGTGTGTTTTTTCAGATAAAAAACAAAAATAAATTAATATACAAATTTTCAATATTATAAATCATTCAAAATTTAAAATTTCAAAAATAAATTTAATATACAATTTCAATATTACAAATCACTCAAAATTCTAATTCTAATTCAAAGCACACTAGAAAATAGAAAATAAAGCTATATTAAACTAATTTTTATAAATAAACTTGGAACTCTCGTTTCATCATTGATTAATATCCATCTGTGAATCTGAAAGAAAAAAATTTTATTATTTCTCAAATAGCAAAAATACAAAGAATAACAGTAAATACATAAGAAAAAAAGATATCGCAAAGACAAGGGCAACCAATACTGTGAGCGAGCAAGCAATGGAAACTATATATACTTAAACAACACATACAGACACAGTAAGGCGCAAGACAAGAAAAGTTGATACTTGAGCTCTATTTAAGGCACAGTAAGGCAACCATTTAAAAGTTTACTAGGCAACAACCTGAACTGAAAAAAGTGGAGTCGAATCACATCATTTGTTACGTACTTGATACTTGAGATCTAACCAAATTATGAAAAACATATGCAAGACAAACATCAAATCACAACTAATAATACAGTGCCACAGGGTAACAAATTCACTTTAGGCATAAACCAATCAATGCTGAAGATATATGGATTTTAATGATTGTATATGGATTTTGCACATGCCTTCTTCTTGGGAGCTCTTTAATGATTTTAACATCTTTGGCTAGATATGATATAAACCAATCAATGTTGAAGATATCTGAAAAGTTGATGCATAGAATGAGTAACATTGAAAGCCTAGAAGGAAGCAACAAAAGTGTAAGAGCAACTCGAATTTAAAGGAAATACCTATCGTCCTTCCAGAAATACTTTTTGTCCAATTTCGGAACGACGAGGGTCGTGTTCAAGATGCGGTCAACAGCAATGACATTAGTTATCTGCAAATAATTCACAATAAGGACGAACTTCAGATCCTAAAGACAAGATCTAAATCCACTATGCAAAGCAAATTAAGGTTTTACCACCATGCAACTATGAAAGTTACCATCTTTCTCAACTCAACTCAATGTTTAAGAGTGATTAACCATTAAATAAGGGCAGAGGGGCCACACATAACATAAAAATATGTTTTTAATTCTTATTATCATTAGTCACTAGATAATAAAACTGTAAGTTAAGAAAGAAAGAGAATGTGATTCATATTCTCTACATCACAAAAAGAGATATCATATTCGATGAGGTATGCTTACATATTTTCTCGGTATGCCAGCAAAGGTACTGCTAAAAGGTTGCAGAATCACAAATACTCAGCAAACAGACAGCAGATATCCAACCACAAATCAACAAGTTCATGAAATGTGAGTGCAACCACAAATCAACAAGTTCATGCAATGTGAGTCACATACACGAAATGAAGCACAATATATTGCCTTTTCTCAGCGAATAACACTGCAAAAGTTGAAAAGTCCAGCGGACACCATTTTTCATCTGAAAATTAGCACAGAAAACGTCAAACCAAAACTTAACAAAACAGAATTAATATAATATATGTAGTCAAATGGAGTGTTTCCTGTATATGTATAATAAGTTAAATATCAAGTCCTACCTAGCTAGCTAGCTCACAAGAACATCGTGATCAAAATCTGCTACCACAACTTATGTCAACCAGCCAAATTATTAAACGAAAACGTGAAACGAGTACACAAAGAAAGCTCATATAATCAGGTGGGACACAAAAAACGTAAAGTTTGCGACCAGACAAAAGCCTTACTCATGTGAAAGTTTGTCTAGTCTCACATAAATGTACCCTCGAGGAGAGGTTTTGAATGCATAGAGCTCCATATCTTCACCTAACCACTTCAGAACACTTTGGGCTATAGTTAGAACTATTTCACCCCAATGGCAATTTCCCAGCACTACTCCGCCTCCATCACCGCCATCACAAACCTAAACTTGGAGATAATAAGATCATTGATCAACTAATAATGATGTGAATAGCGAAATATGTAATTTCGAAAACAAAACAATACTTCGGGCTCAACTTCATCCTCTTCTCCCCATTAGTCAATTGGTTCCACCTCTCCATTAGAATCCTCAAAAGCTTCACGCATTCATAAACCGACCAGAGCAAACATACCATTAAAATATGAAAACATAAAAAAGGTAATATTAGGGAAATTTTTTTAGAAATGTGGTCCAAGATTAGAATATGATTGAAATTTTATTTAAAGCATTATAAACAATTTTTAATCAGCTGAAAAGTTCAAAAGCCAATTATTTCAAGCATTAGAATGAAATACAGTATAACATTCACTTCTCACTCAAAAGAGAACCCAAAAAAAAAATCTTTTTTACATTCAAGTAAAATATGTTTATTGAAAGCCATAATTCCACTCACACATAAAGTCGAGGTAATATAGTGATTCACTAGGAAACCCAAATCTTGGAAATAGCAATATAACGGTCAAAATTTCAAACATATGGCGAACAAAATCAGAAAAATGGAATAAAGCTACAAGGATCAAATAACGAGCTTACCGCCAACTGAAGTTGGGCTGGTTTCCTCGTCGAAGGAAGATGCAGCATTGAAGTATCGAAAGGAAGTCAAAAATAAAAAAAAATCCGAAATCAGCCATGGTGATGAATCGGGAGTAAGGAAATATTAACTAAAGGTGTCCTCTTTCTCATCTCATAGAATAAAACCAAACAGTAACAATACCCAAAACAATACAAATAGCAATATCCCAAATTTTCATCGTAGCAATATATGCGTATATCTATATGATTAAAATATATTATTTTAAAAATAAATAAATAAAACAACTACAACACTTATATAAAAATCCGTTGTCTTTTATAAGAAAAAAAAACGCACAAAGACAACGGTGAAAAAAAACCGTTGTCGTAGATAAAAAAAAAACCGCTAATAGACAACATTTTTTAAAAACCGTTGTCTTTTAATGGAAACCGTTGTCTTTAATAAGAAAAAATGCTCAAAGACAATGGTTTTCATTAAAACCGTTGTTAAAGAGTGAAATGCAACAGTTTTGTCAAAATCCGTTGTCTTTATAGTGTTGTCAATGACTATATTTGTTGTAGTGTAAAAAGTGGTGTTTGTCATATCTTTGACACATGATCATCTTACAAAAAATTGTCCAACTTTACCTTCATTTAAATAATGTCTCCATAAACAAGCCATTTATGTTAACAATTTTAAAAAACCAACATTAGATTCTTTTTCACAAACATATAATCCTAATTGGAGAAATCATCCTAATTTTAGTTGGAGGAATGATAATAATGCACAACCATCACAACAACCTTTTCAAAATAACCAAAATCATCAAGGTTATGCTCCTTATATCCCACCTCCAAGAAAACATTTTGAAAATGAAATTCATGCTTACATTCAAAAGCAAGAGTCTATCAACATTCAAAACATTCAATCTATGAATGATTTGAAAGAAACTCTTGCAAAATTTGCATCTGCACTTAATATTCATGAAAAAGAAAAATTTTCATCTCAACCACAAACCTAATCCTAAAAATCAAAATCAAGATAAATTTGATCAAGTAAAATTTGTTATTACTCCTAAAAGTTATAAAATACTTAATGATCCATATAGTGATGAAAACAAAGATCAGTCAAACTCAAAGAGTAAGGATTCAAATCCTGATACTTTCGAGAAAGATGATACTTTGAGTCCTAAAAATAAGAAAATTGATGATAAATTTTCTGAAATAATATATGAGTCAAATAAACCTCTTCCTTTTCCACATGCAATAGTAAATAATAAAAAACAAAAAAAATGATTCTGATATATATATGAAGTTTTTAAACAAGTAAAAATAAATATTCCATTATTAGATGCTATCAAACAAGTACCTTCTTATAAAATTTTTTTAAAAGATTTATGTACTGTGAAAGACAATTGCATGTAAAGAAAAAATCATTTTTGACTTAACAACTAAGTTATATCATTCAAAATAATTTTACTTTGAAATATGTGACGACCCGAGTTCTAATCTCTCATAATCAATTAATCAACAATAATAGACAATAATCAATGCCTAAACAAAAGAATAAATTTTTTTTTAAAAAAGGGTGAGCACCTCGCTCGATCGGTGAAAAACCACCGATCGAGCGAACTCCTCAGCTCAACTCTCGGGTGCTAAACAAATTTGGCCTCGCTCGATCGGCCATTTTCTATCGATCGAGCGAGCACACCTGCTCAAGCCTCTGTTCAGGAAAAACATGACCTCGCTCGATCGGTAGGAAATGCCCGATCGAGCGAGCACCATTCCATCAGCAAGACAGAAGCTACACTTTGCTGTCAAACTCGAGTTCTTCATGCATACTTCTTCTAGATATAATTCATACCTGATCTAATCCATATAAACAGCTAACATACATACTAACATGCTGTATAATGGATTATTTGGATCATAACAAGGCCTTAAAACATAAACAAGGCTCTCAAACATGTAAGAAGCATTGCCATATCAACAAGAACAAGATACATCATGTTGTCTCAACGATTTACATAACCTTTCAAATCCTATAAACATCTATAAGACAACAACTAGATCATCTACCAATTTTGAAACAAGTAGCTAGAACATAATCATGTTTAAGGCTCAACTCTACATCATGACAGCTCACTCAAACTTCTAACTCGGATCATCACGCTATTTCTTTCCATTCCTTGTTCTTCAAGTACGCCTTTGCCCGGTTCCACTCCCTCCTATTGCAATGACACATACAACAAAACAATAGCCGGATAACTCCGGTGAGAAATAGATTTCCCAGTAAAAGCAACTAAACATGCATACAAACATATATCAAGATCATGATATAAAGAACATAACTTCAATGCATGTTTTAAAACAAGGTTCATCTCTTCATTCGTCGGTTGGGATCCCGAGAAGTAGATATCATAACTAATCCACCGACTCTCCCGATCGAGGTGGGGTTACTTATCTTTCTTCTCTAAACTTTGAAGCAATCATATATGCAAATCAGACATTAGGCTAAAACAACCACCCAGGCCATACATATACAATTCCTCAAATCGTCTATTCGAACGTTTCCGTTCATTTCAAAATCAAGGAATAAGTCTTCAAGATGAATGCAACATATATCATCATCAAAGCATTCATTATATCAAGAACTTATTCAACAACTCAAAGTAAAGCACATAAGAGCAATTAAGCAAACAAGTATGTGATTTAGGGGAACTCGATACAAACCATCTCGAGTTGTAATCCCAATCAAATAGTAGTCCACTTTTACCTTTCAAACGTGATGTGTAGGATGTCTTCTAGCTTGTCAAAGTCTGTACAAGATCAATCACCAAACTCATCTCAAAATCTGCTCCAATTCAATCCAAACTTCAACAAGACTTCAAGGAAAACTCTACCAACCTTGTTCTATCTTCTATCGGTTTCGGAGTCGACTTCTCGAGTTTATATGCCCTGTTTAAACACTGAAATCATAGCATAACAAACAAGGAATCATCAGCTAAAACTTCAGCAACTTCTAAGTCCAAGAACAATATCAAATCACTTCAAATCATAAGTTCGACGGCATATCGGTATAACTCGGCGATTCCGAACATATCTATACCATTTCTAACATTCCTATCAGATGTATATCAACTCAAACCCAACATATCAGCAGGTATATGGATCAAATCATAGCTGGGAAATCATAAGAACATGATATAACAATCAATCCTCAACCCAACTTCAAAAGTACACAAGATAGAAGCTCAACAACATCAAATCATATACAAGTCTGATATCTGTCATTTGCGAATGACCAAACCCTGATGAACAAATATAAAACTTACATCAAATCAAAGGTTTCATTGCGAGGATTCCAGAACATCTTTCTGAATCGGAAACGAATAACCGTAGCTCAAGATATCTCAAGTTGAAAATGAAGAAGAAGCTTGGAAAATTCTCTGTTTCTTGCTCTCGATTTATTGACTTGGAAATCTGATGAAAAATGTTGTATTACACGTGAACAAGTTCAAGGCTAGCAAGTGTCCCGTTCAAATTTAAGATTTTGCACTTTAGCCCCTCAACTATTCAATAATTGCAATTTAGTCCTTAGCTTCTCAATTTATTCAATTTCAATCCTAAATAATTTAAGAATATTAGAATTTAAATCAAAACTCTAAATATTCCCAAATTAAATATTCTCGGATCAAAATTAAATAATTCTGGGCGTTACAATTCTCCCCCACTAAAACACGATTTCGTCCTCGAAATCTCAAGTAATATCAACAGATCATATAACAATTATCAGATAACAGAAAACTAAAGGAGACTCACATCAATGAAACATCTCTGGAAATCGTTGCATCATATCTGATTCAGTCTCCCAAGTCGCTTCTTCAATACCATGACGACTCCACTAGACTTTCACAAGTGGAATAGTCTTCGTTCGTAGTTGCTTCTCTTTTCGATCAAGAATCTGAATTGGCTTTTCAAAATAACTCAAGGTCTCGTCAAGTTCAGCCTCATCAGATTGAAGCACATGAGATTCATCAGCAAGGTATTTTCGAAGCATCGATACATGAAAGACATCATGTATTCCAGATAAAGATGGAGGAAGAGCTAATCGATAGGCGAGATTGCCTATTTTCTCCAGAATTTCATTAGGACCGATATATCGTGGAGACAATTTCCCTCGCTTGCCAAATCGTACGGTGCCTCTGAACGGAGAAATCTTAAAAAATACACGATCCCCCTGTTCAAAAGACAAAGGTCGACGTCGAATGTTGGCATATTTCGCTTGTCTGTCTTGAGCTGTCTTCATTCTTTTTTGAATAATCTTCACCTGGTCATTCATATCACGTATCATATCAGGGCCAGTGTCAGGTACTTCAGAAATATCATCCCAGTACAAAGGAGATCGACACTTTCTTCCGTATAAAGCTTCAAAAGGAGCCATTCCAATACTCGATTGATAGCTGTTGTTGTACGAGAATTCACAAAGAGGTAGTGATTCTTGCCAACTAGTGCCAAAATCAAGCACTACAGCTCTCAACATGTCCTCCAATGTCTGAATAGTACGCTCTGACTGTCCGTCAGTCTGTGGATGATAAGCTGTGCTCAAATGTAACTGAGTACCCAAAGCACTCTGCAAGCTGTGCCAAAAATGTGATGTAAATCGAGGATCACGATCTGATACAATAGATTTCGGCACTCCATGCAATCTGACAACTTCACAGACATAAATCTCTGCCATCTGGTCGTGTCTATACGTCATGCGATACGAAATAAAACACGCTGATTTCGTCAGTCTGTCGATAATCACCCAGATAGCATCACAACCTCTAGAAGATCGAGGTAATCTAGTCACAAAGTCCATGGAAATATGATCTCATTTCCATTCAGGTACGAACAAACTCTGTAACAAACCAGGCAGTCTCTTCCTTTCAGCCTTCACCTGCTGGCAATTCAAACATCTAGCTACAAAATCAGTGATATCAGTCTTCATTTGCTTCCACCAATAATGAGCTTTTAGATCATTATACATCTTCCTACCACCAGGATGAATACTGTAACGACTACAATGCGCCTCTTTCAGTAGTTGTTGACGTACATCAGAAATATCAGGCACTACTAGGCGATTATGAACATAAAGAAGATCATCTTGAACCCGGTATTCAGATACATGCCCTGATCGAACTTTCTCAATCGAGTTCTGCACATTCTGATCAAGTTTCTGAGCATCTCGAATTCTTACCAATAAAGCTGGTTCAACTTGCATTTGATAGAGTCGAAAAGGCTGATCATTCGTATCAAATACTAATCCAGATAGACAATAGTTTTCAATCAAATTCGATACACCAATCGTCGATAAGGATAAAGAACATACCTTTTGACTCAATGCATCAGCTGCTGCATTCGATTTCCCCGGATAGTACTTAATTTCACAATCGAAATCCTTCAGCAAATCAAGCCATCGTCGCTGTCTCATATTCAACTCTGACTGTGAAAATAGATATTTCAGACTCTTGTGATCAGAATAGATCTCAAACTGTTCCCCATACAGATAATGTCGCCAAATCTTCAAAGCAAATACAATGGCGGCCAATTCAAGATCATGAATCGGATATCTGGTCTCATGAGGCTTTAACTGTCTCGAGGCATAAGAAATCACATGTCCTTGCTGCATTAAAACACAACCTAAACCTCGATGAGATGCATCACAATAAACAGTGAAACCACCAGTACCTGAAGGGATCGTCAAGACTGGTGCACTGGTCAATCGTTTCTTCAACTCCAGAAAACTTGATTCACAAGCATCAGACCAGACAAAAGGAGTATTCTTCTGAGTTAACTGAGTAATCGGCTTCGCAATACTGGAAAAATCTTTAATGAATCGACGATAATACCCAGCCAAACCCATAAAACTACGAATCTCAGGAACAGATGTCGGTCTCGATCAACTGATCACTGCCTCGACTTTACTTGGATCAACAGAAATACCATTTCCAGATATAATATGTCCAAGAAAAACAACCTGTTTCAGCCAAAACTCACATTTCGACAGTTTAGCATACAGTTTCTCGGCTCTTAAAGTCTTCAATACTGTTCTCAGATGTTCAGAATGATCAATCAAATTCTTTGAATATATCAGAATATCATCAATAAAGATAATCACGAAATCATCGAGATACTTCTGAAATACACGGTTCATCAAAGCCATAAACACAGCTGGAGCATTCGTCAAACCAAACGGCATAACTATAAACTCATAATGGCCATACCTGGTTCTGAACGCAGTCTTAGGAATATCAGAATCCCTAACTCTCAGCTGATGGTATCCAGATCTCAGATCGATCTTGGAATACACAGAAGAACCCTGCAACTGATCAAATAAATCATCAATACGAGGCAAAGGGTATTTGTTCTTTACCGTAGCCTTGTTCAGTTGCCGGTAGTCGATACACAATCTCATTGAACCGTCTTTTTTTCTAACAAACAGTACTGGAGCTCCCCAAGGAGAAACACTGGGTTGAATGTATCCCTTGTCCAGTAAATCTTCTAACTGATCTTTCAACTCTTTTAATTCAACTAGTGCCATTCGATAAGGTGCTTTTGAAATCGGTGCAGTTCCTGGCATCAGTTCGATGTTGAAGTCAATCTCACGATACAGAGGTAATCCTGGAATCTCATCAAGGAAAACGTACGCAAATTCACTAACCACTGGCAAATCAGCCAGGTTCGGGCTAGCTTTCAAAACATCCACTGCATAAACAAGAAATCCCTCCGCTCCTTTCTGAAAAAGTCGAGTCATAGCTAATACAGAAATAAGATGAATCTTAGCACGTGAACCCTTACCATAAAATTTCCATTCTCCAGCCATCTCAGGTCTGAATCTCACTATCTTTTGGAAACAGTCTACGGTAGCTCTGTACTTGTTCAGCATATCAATCCCAATAATACAGTCGAAATCAGACATACCAAGTACAAAACAATCTATCTCAATCTCATTACCATCATACTGTAGTACACAATTCTTAACTATTTGAATCGATATAAGACCCCTCCCCAAAGGAGAAGAAAAAGATACTACAACAGGTAATGTTTCAACAGGAAAAGCATGTAATGAAACAAATCGAGCAGAGATAAACGTATGGGATGCACCTGTATCTATCAATACATATGCAGAATAACCAGAAAGAGAACAGTTACCTGCAATCACGTCATCCGGTGCTCCCTGTGCCTGCTCCTCCGTCAGTGCAAAGACATGAGCCTGCTGTCTTTGTGGCTGACTGCCTGCCTGACTTCCTCCTGGCCTTGACTGTTGCTGAGGAGGTGATGGTTGAAAGGAATGGACAGAAGAGGCTTGTCTCACGGGTTGAGCCACTGATTGTGATGACTCTGCACCTCGTGCCTGTCTAGCACCTCTCTGAGGACACACCCTCGCAAAATGGCCAGTCTGATGGCATATATGGCACCTCCCAGATACACCTCGACACTGATCGGTTGGATGTCCTCCACCACAATTGTTACAGAACACACCAGACTTCGGTTTCGTACCACTGGAACTCGAAGAACTGCTTCCAGACTTCTTAAATTGTTTTTCTCGCGCTTGCAGATATCCCTTCTTACCACTGCTACTGCCACCACTTTCAAATCGAGAAGACTGCTGCGGAGTTGGAGTTGAAGGTTGAGACTGTCTTGGAGGCTGAGAAATATACGAAACTCCTCGCTGCTGTATCAAGCCAGCTTTCGCTCCTTTGGCACTGTTCAAGGCATCAGCAAAATTATTCGATCGCCTTGTGTTTACCAGTGTAAAAACATCATGATTCAGTCCATTAATGAACTGATCAGCCATAGCCTCGTCACTATCTGCAACATGTGGAGCAAAACTTAGCAATGTAGTGAATTTAGCAACATAGTCTTCAATATTTAAATTCCCCTGCTTCAGATTAGCGAATTCAGCACCCTTATCTTTACGATAAGATACCGGAAAGAAGCGTTGGTAAAACTCAGTTTTGAAGACATTCCAGGTCAGAACAGTTCCTCGACGCTCCAGAGATTTCTTTGTTGTCAACCACCAGCTTTTAGCAACCTCATGAAACTGATGACCAACAAGTTTGACTCTTCGCTCATCACCGTAGTCCAGTGAATCAAATAACATCTCCATGTCATCAATCCATCCTTCACATTCAACTGCATTCTCTGTACCTTTCAGGGTTGGCGGCTTGTAGGATTGAAAACGTTTCAACAACGTTTCCATTGGAGTAGCAGTCATATCAGTCATGTCTCAAGATGTACTTCCTTATTCATTACTCGGGACTGCAGCTGTAGGCACTATTAGTGTTACTACTGTCGGTGGAGTATGAACTGTCTGTTCTGGTATAGAAATAGGAACATGAGGTCTCAGAGGAGGTCGTCCTGGTCTTCGAGACATATCTGATTATCAAAATGGTTAGAATACCAAATCATCAAATTAATCTCAGTCCTCCTCTGATCATCTTACCTCTGATCAAGACTCGGTTCTGATTCAATCTTAAATAAATAATCACAATCTTCAAATAAAACATGCTTCCAATCAACTCAGATAATCAGGTAGCATGTCATAATTCATCAGGATACATGCCTCTATCAGTTCAGATATTCCAATAAGCATGCATCTTTAATCATCGTAATTATACTTTCAAATAAAATAAATACAACATCTTGTAATAAATACTTGAAAGTAAATCATGCTAGCATTTAAAATATGTAATTCAATCATGTAATTAATCGTAGCATAATCACATAAATAAGTAAGGCAGAAGACTCGATCTACCCCACTTACTGTCTATCTAAGTCCAGAATTTGCTTGCTCTGATACCACCTGTTGTGACGACCCGAGTTCTAATCTCTCATAATCAATTAATCAACAATAATAGACAATAATCAATGTCTAAACAAAAGAATAAAAATATATTTTTTTAAAAGGGTGAGCACCTCGCTCGATCGGTGAAAAACCACCGATCGAGCGAGCTCCTCAGCTCAACTCTCGGGTGCTAAGCAAACTTGGCCTCGCTCGATCGGCCATTTTCTACCAATCGAGTGAGCACACCTGCTCAAGCCTCTGTTCAGGAAAAACATGACCTCGCTCGATCGGTAGGAAATGCCCGATCGAGCAAGCACCATTCCATCAGCAAGACAGAAGCTACACTTTGCTGTCAAACTAGAGTTCTTCATGCATACTTCTTCTAGATATAATTCATAACTTATCTAATCCATATAAACAGCTAACATACATACTAACATGCTGTATAATGGATTATTTGGATCATAACAAGGCCTTAAAACATAAACAAGGCTCTCAAACATGTAAGAAGCATTGCCATATCAACAAGAACAAGATACATCATGTTGTCTCAACGATTTACATAACCTTTCAAATCCTATAAACATCTATAAGACAACAACTAGATCATCTACCATTTTTGAAACAAGTAGCTAGAACATAATCATGTTTAAGGCTCAACTCTACATCATGACAGCTCACTCAAACTTCTAACTCGGATCATCACGCTATTTCTTTCCATTCCTTGTTCTTCAAGTACGCCTTTGCCCGGTTCCACTCCCTCCTATTGCAATGACACATACAACAAAACAATGGCCGGATAACTCCGGTGAGAAATAGATTTCCCAGTAAAAGAAACTAAACATGCATACAAACATATATCAAGATCATGATATAAAGAACATAACTTCAATGCATGTTTTAAAACAAGGTTCATCTCTTCATTCGTCGGTTGGGATCCCGAGAAATAGATATCATAACTAATCCACCGACTCTCCCGATTGAGGTGGGGTTACTTATCTTTCTTCTCTAGACTTTGAAGCAATCATATATGCAAATCAGACTCAAGGCTAAAACAACCACCCAGGCCATACATATACAATTTCTCAAATCGTCTATTCGAACGTTTCCGTTCATTTCAAAATCAAGGAATAAGTCTTCAAGATGAATGCAACATATATCATCATCAAAGCATTCATTATATCAAGAACTTATTCAACAACTCAAAGTAAAGCACATAAGAGCAATTAAGCAAACAAGTATGTGATTTAGGGAAACTCGATACAAACCATCTCGAGTTGTAATCCCAATCAAATAGTAGTCCACTTTTACCTTTCAAACGTGATGTGTAGGATGTCTTATAGCTTGTCAAAGTCTGTACAAGATCAATCACCAAACTCATCTCAAAATCTGCTCCAATTCAATCCAAACTTCAACAAGACTTCAAGGCAAACTCTACCAATATTGTTCTATCTTCTATCGGTTTCGGAGTCGACTTCTCAAGTTTATATGCCCTGTTTAAACACTGAAATCATAGCATAACAAACAAGGAATCATCAGCTAAAACTTCAGCAACTTCTAAGTCCAAGAACAATAGCAAATCACTTCAAATCATAAGTTCGACGGCATATCGGTATAACTCGGCGATTCCGAACATATCTATACCATTTCTAACATTCTTATCAGATGTATATCAACTCAAACCCAACATATCAGCAAGTATATGGATCAAATCATAGCTGGGAAATCATAAGAACATGATATAACAATCAATCCTCAACCCAACTTCAAGAGTACACAAGATAGAAGCTCAACAACATCAAATCATATACAAGTCTGATATCTGTCATTTGCGAATGACCAAACCCTGATGAACAAATATAAAACTTACATCAAATCAAAGGTTTCGTTGCGAGGATTCCAGAACATCTTTCGGAATCGAAAACGGATAACCGTAGCTCAAGATATCTCAAGTTGAAAATGAAGAAGAAGCTTGGAAAATTCTCTGTTTCTTGCTCTCGATTTCTTGACTTGGAAATCTGATGAAAAATGGTGTATTACACGTGAACAAGTTCAAGGCTAGCAAGTGTCCCGTTAAAATTTAAGATTTTGCACTTTAGCCCCTCAACTATGAAAGAGTGGGTGCCCAGTGAGCCAACTTGTGGCTAAGGGCTTTGATGACTCTTTGTATAAACAATCTTTTGTTTAATATAATTTACACTTTTATTAATGGCAATGACTTTATCTTTCTTCATATTGTAATATTGTGATATACTATTGTTGTTTTGATAAAGACCTTGAATATACTATAGTGTATGTAAGATGTGGTAGAACATGGGGATGTCTATCATGAAACACATCTTATAGTCACTGTATATTCTAAACTGTTCCTAGTCGATTGAGCCGTCCGATAATAAGGATAAGGATCGCTCGAGCTTGAGACTAGCATTTGCGATGCGGAGTACCACGTTTCATTGGTAAGGAACATAGAGATGTTCAAAGCATGCAAATGGATATTCATATGATGAATGATCGAACTACCCTATCCGAACTTTCCAAGTGGTTATCACTTATCGAGTGGATATAGTCCGCGGTTTTGGTTGTACACCATTAGTCCTTACTACTTGAGACATCATTGAGACTCTATATGCTAGTACTGTGCTTTGACTCGTTTACCGACTCTATTGGGGTCATCAGGTGTCGGGATTGGGTACAGTTACAACACATGTAGGAGTCGATGCTTTGTTGTCAAGGATTCACCACATACTTGCGAGTGTGGATATCCTATGCGATCTGAGGAGATATTAGTGTGACGAATCTCTGGCCAGAGTACATGATGTGATTTAAGAAATGGTTTCTTAGTAGCACATGCGATGTCACTATTTGATCTTCAAGATGCATTGCATAGTTATCGAATCTCGAGCGACTCTCGATATACCAATGGTTGTTGATTCGATCGGGATATTTGGATGAAGGGACCGTACTATACGCTAACCAAAATCTACTGGTTCTTGTAGGCACTATCAGTGATACCTAGGGAATCATGGGGCGATGTTGCTAGGCGCTCATACCATGATTCGATGGGCAAGTCGAAAATTGTTGTTCCGAGTCACAAGGAGTTGTGAGCCCACGGCTAGCTGTATCCCTGAACCATTGAGGGTCACACAGTGTAATGGATTTTTAATCCCCGTTGAGATAGTTAAATTTAAAGAGTTAAATTTAATGAACGAAGAAGTTGGACTTCTTATTTAAGAGTAGAGGAGTAAGATTTCCTAAAATGACATAGGGATGGCCATTTTTGGAAATCACTGAATTCGGATTCAGAAAAATTTATCTTGACTTTAAAAGGTGCAGAAATGGTTTCTGTGCACATTGGTGAAATCGGTTTATCAATCGGAGTCACGATGAATTTTATATTAATTTCTGAACATGCGGGCTTTGCTTGTCGGGCCTGAACTTATGACTAAAGGGCCCTAAGCTGTTAGTGGCCTGCATTATAAATAAGTTATTGCAGTACAGAAATTACACACAAGAGGTCACAATTTTCGAAAACCCTAAGTATTTTTCTAAAAGGTGGCCGCCCCCTCCCTCTCTCTGTCAGAAAAATCCAGCCTGTGATTTTGAATTACAGTCTGGTTTAACGAATCAAATTCGTTAATCTCTTCGTAGAAAACTTCTGATAGATTTTCTAGTGCAATCTATCAGAGGGATTAAATCTCTGTTCGTGGACCTGATTGAAGAACAGTTCGTCCATCAGTTCCAGGGATATACAACAAGAGCAGAGAAATCTGTTGGTGTCCAAAATCTCGATTCGAGATTAAAGGTAAAAATTTTATAATTGTTATTTAAATTTTTACACACACATAATTTAATCGTAAAGATTTGATACCCAATATGGAATCGTTCCATATAATAAATATTTTTAAACTTCCGCTGCACCGGGTATCAATCTTGTTTGATCTGAAAGCCGCGTTCTCCAACAGTGGTATCAGAGCCAGGTTGCTCAGATCAAGCGATTAAATAAATCGATTGTACAAAATTTTTTTAGGCCTCGGTTTTTGAAACAAAATAAATATTTTAAAAATAAAAATATTTTTCGGGCAAAAACCCGGGCAGCGATTGGATTGCTGCCCGGGAGGGGCAGCGATGGTCGCTGCCCAGGGCAGCGCACGGCGCTGCCCTAGGGGCAGCCGGGCTGCCCGGCCCGGGAACGTCCCGGGCGGCCCGCGAGAAAAATTATTTTTTAATTTTTAAATTAAATTTTAATATGTTAAAATTCTATTTTTGGTCCGATCGAAAATTGTTTTGATTGGTCCACGAGGCGTCGGATCGAATTGTTCGAGTCCGAAAATTTCAAAATTGATTTTTGGATAAATTTGAATTTTTGGAAAATTTTAATATTTTATCCTTTAATTGAATTTTGAAATTAATTAATTTTTGGTACAATTGATGATAAGATATGATCTTATGGATATATTGAGTAAAATATGATTTTATGTATAAAATTGGATTTTATAGATAAAATATGATTTTATTTGATAAAAAGATAAAATATGATTTTATATGTAAAATAAGATTTTATGTATGAGATATGATTTTATCTTTTTAAATTTAAATTGCCATTGCATGTTATCCAATAAATTAATTTTGAATTAAATGTTATTGGATAAGGATGATCGATTGCCATGACCAATTTTGTAGGTGTATGTTAGGAATTTACATTTGTTTTATTGTTGTTGGTTTTATTAATGGGCCTGGTTTATGGCCCAATATGAATGTCATATGTAAAAGTGGGCTTGGTTTATGGCCCGTTCCCACCCCTTAAAAAAGTATCCCCTACTTGTCATTGTTATTTATTGTAAATACATTAGATTTAGTGGGAGATCAAGATTTGAAGATGGAGGTGGGCCCAGCAGACAATAAAGACAGAAGAAATGTAAATTGGAAGCAAATGTAATAGGATTGCATTGCATACTGCATATTACCTAGGATTGGACTAAGACTCGTGATTGGCAACCACGGGTCGATTAGAAATGGAATCGATCATCCTATATAATATGTGATATTATAGTTGTATGCATGTTTTAGACAAAATTGTGTGAATCCGACAAGCATACAAAATTTTAAAAATGATGAGACAAATTTTTATAATTAAAAATCCCTCATTTTAAATATGATTTAAAATTGATATCAAGATAAATAAAGGAAATTTAAATTTGTTTAAATGTTCCTACCTTCCATCAACGATCAATGTATGAGATGCTACCCGCGGATACGGTCCGGCTCATATTATTGGGGGGGCCCGTTCGTCGGAAAGCTGTACATTGGATCGACACATGTTGTAAGTTGGGTGGAACTCCCATGGGATCGGCTCATATTATTGGGGGATCCACATGGCGACCGTCCATCACAACTTAATATTGATGGGTCATCTTGACATGTCACAATAATCGGCGTCATATTATTGGGCCCTTATTGGACATGAGGTAAAAACGTGGAGGTTGCTTTGGAAGCAATTGGGCTCTACCTTTTGAAAATTATGGTTGGCTGATATTATTCGGGACTATAAGTTTGTCAATTGGACTCCATGTTCTCACTAAGGAAAACAGTTTCCCGTTTTCACTAGAGGGTAGTGAAATCGTTAAAATAGTGGGAGTGAGATTCATAAAATAAATTTCACCTATTTTATGTCTTAGTAAATTGCTTAAACAATCACTGATATTTGTCTGTTTCTTTTCAGTATTTCATACAATGAATTCGCGTAATCCACTTTTCTCGATCCTCGAACAAAATAAGTTGACTGGCGCAAACTATACGGAATGGTTCCGTAAGTTGAAGATTGTCTTGACTTCGGAGAAGATGCTCTACGTGTTAGAGAAATCTCCTCCGAAGGAAGCACCAGCTGACGTAAGTCCGGAGGAGTTAGCCAAGCTTGATACATGGTGGGACCATGATATCAAGACCAAATGCTATATGCAAGCCTCGATGTCTGATGAACTCCAGAGGCGATTTGAGGACACCGTGAATGCTGCTGACATTCACGTTCAACTCAAGGAACTTTTTGGGGCTCAATCGAGGGCTGAAAGGTTCGCTACTGTAAAGGAGCTAATGACGTGTCGCATGCGTGAAGGGACTTCGGTCCGTGATCATGGGGTACGAGTGATTTGGCTCATACAGAAGTTGGTAACCCTTGATTTGGTGTTGGAGCATGAACTCAACGTGGACTTACTACTTCTGTCTCTTCCTTCTTCGTTTGACGGATTTGTGGTAAATTTCAATATGAACAAGATAGAGGCCTCCCTTGAAGAGATGGTCAATATGCTTGTGACATATGAATCCACATTAAAGAAGGATAAACCGGCTTTCTTGGTGGGCTCCTCTTCTTCTGCTAAGAAGGGGCCAAGTACGAAGGGTAAGAAACGTTCTGCCCCACCCAAGAAAGTCGAACCCGAGAAGAAGTACAAGACAAAGGCTTCAAACATGGAAAAATCCAAGGATGTTTGCCATTACTGCAAGAAGCCCGGTCATTGGAAGCGTAACTGCAAGGAATATCTAGAGCAGTTGCGAACTGCAAAGGGTATGTTCTATATTGAAATAAATGTTTCACTTAATACTACTTCTTGGGTATTGGATACCGGATGTGGATCTCACATTTGCAATGATTTGCAGGTGATGACAAGAAGTCGCAGGCTTAGGATGGGTGAGACCCAGCTGAGGCTCGGAAATGGTTCCAGAGTTGAAGCAAAAGCCGTGGGAGATGTTTATTTAATTTTGCAGAACGGTTTTAAGTTACTTTTAAGAGATGTTTTATTTGTTCCGGATTTAATTAAAAACATTATTTCTGTTTCTATGCTTGATAGAGATGGTTATTCTTGCAATTTTGTGAATGGGATTTGCAATATTTACAAGAATGAATGTTTAATTGGAAATGGACAACTTGAAAACGATCTATACAACTTAAAACTAAAAGACGTTCCAATAAATTATGTTGATAAACCGGCAACAACAAACAAAAGGAAAATCGATAGCCAAAACCCGGCAAACCTTTGGCACGCTAGGCTAGGTCATATTTCCTCAAGGAGGATGAACAAGCTAGTGGGAGAGGGCATGTTTGATATGTCTGATATTAACTCTCTACCTACTTGTGAATCCTGCCTAAAAGGAAAAATGACTAAATCTCCTTTTAAGGGGAAACCTGAGCGTAGTCAAAATCTGTTGGATTTGATCCATACAGATGTTTGTGGTCCATTTAGAGTTGGGACTCAATATGGCCACACCTACTTCATTACCTTTACTGATGATTATTCAAGGTATGGGTATTTATATTTAATGAAATATAAGTCTGAAGCATTTGAAAAGTTCAAAGAATTCAAGGCTGAAGTAGAAAACAAGCTAGGTAAAAGTATTAAAGCACTTCGATCGGATCGAGGTGGAGAATACTTGAGTACCGAGTTTTTGGACTATCTGAAAGAGAATGGGATTCTCTCTCAGTGGACTCCTCCTATGACACCACAACTGAATGGTGTATCGGAGCGTCGTAATCGAACTTTGTTGGACATGGTTCGATCCATGATGAGCTTCACTGAGCTTCCACCTTTGTTTTGGGGCTATGCGCTTGAAACGGCGGTATTGTTGTTGAACAACGTCCACACTAAAGCAGTGGACAAAACACCATACGAGTTATGGAATGGCAAAGCTCCTAAGTATTCATACTTGAGGATTTGGGGATGTCCTGCTTACGTGAAGCGGACAGTGGGAGATAAGTTGGATAGTCGATCCAGCTTATGTTATTTTGTAGGGTATCCGAAGAATTCAATCGGATATTATTTCTATTATCCTGCTGAAACAAAGGTGTTTGTTTCAAGGAATGCCACCTTTTTGGAGAAGGAGTTCTTATTGGATAAGAAAGGCGAGATGATGGAACTCGAAGAAATTCGAGAAGAACCCGAAATACAAAATAACGATCCTACACCTCAGGAACCATTGCTGGACACGCCTATACCTAGAAGATCCGAGAGGACTTCTAGACCTCCTATTCGATATGGTCTTCTTCTTGAAGGGGATCAAGGTGAACCCGATGTTGGATGTGATCCAAGAAACTTCAAGGAAGCAATTTCTGATGCGGATTCAAATTTATGGCTTGAAGCTATGCAGTCGGAAATAGATTCGATGCATACAAACCAAGTTTGGTCTTTAGTAGATCCTCCCGATGGAATTGTTCCAATAGGGTGTAAATGGATCTACAAGAGAAAGCTTGGGCCTGATGGTAAGGTATTGACCTACAAGGCGCGATTGGTGGCAAAAGGTTATACTCAAAGACAAGGAGTTGACTATGATGAAACCTTTTCACCAGTTGCAATGTTCAAGTCCATAAGAATCCTTATTGCCATAGCTGCATGGTATGACTATGAGATATGGCAAATGGATGTGAAGACTGCTTTTCTTAATGGAGACATTAAGGAAGAAATCTATATGAAGCAGCCTGAGGGGTTCACATCCATGGGAAGCGAGCATAAGGTATGCAAGCTTCAGAGATCAATTTATGGTCTAAAACAAGCATCAAGAAGTTGGAACCAAAAATTTGATGAAACAATAAAAGATTTTGGTTTCATCAAGAATCCGGAGGAACCATGCGTGTACAAGAAAGTAGTTAAGGATGATGTGACATTCTTAGTACTTTATGTTGATGACATCCTACTCATTGGAAATGATGTAGGGATGTTGCAGTCAACAAAGATATGGTTATCAGGTAGATTCTCGATGAAGGATTTGGGTGAGGCATCCTATATTCTTGGGATACAGATCTATAGAGATAGATCTAAGAGAATGATAGGACTCACTCAATCAACCTACACCATATTGAAACGGTTTTCAATGGATGGGTCCAAGAGAGGACATCTACCCATGTGTCATGGAGTTTCTCTATCCAAGTCTATGTGTCCCAAGACTGATGAAGAGATAGAGAAAATGACACATGTTCCATATGCATCAGCCATAGGTAGTATCATGTATGGGATGATATCTACCAGACCGGATGTAGCATTTGCTCTGAGTGTCACGAGCAGATATCAAGCTAATCCTGGTCAAATGCATTGAAAAGCCGTGAAGGACATTCTTAAGTACTTACGAAGGACTAAGAATATGTTCATGGTATATGGAGGAAGAGAACTAAAATTGGAAGGCTATACCGACTCTAGCTTCCAAAGTGACGTGGATGACTCGAAGTCAACCTCTGGATTTGTGTTCATGCTCAATGGCGGTGCTGTCTCTTGGAAGAGTTCCAAGAAAGACACCACAGCAGATTCCACCACTGAGGCTGAATACATTGCAGCATCAGCTGCTGCTAAAGAGGCCGTTTGGATGAGGAATTTCGTCCAAGAGTTGGGCGTCATTCCTGAAGTTGTTGGTCCAGTCCCGGTGTACTGTGACAACACGGGTGCCGTTGCTCAGGCAAAGGAACCAAGTTCTCATCAAAGATCCAAACACGTACTGAGAAAATACCACATCATCCGGGAGATTGTGGAAAGAGGAGACATTACTGTCGAAAGAGTGGCCTCTGCAGACAATATCGCTGATCCACTTACTAAGCCCTTGCCAGGACCATTATTTGACAAACATCGCGAAGCAATAGGTCTACGTAGTATGACTAGTTGGCTATAGGGCAAGTGGGAGATTGAAAGAGTGGGTGCCCAGTGAGCCAACTTGTGGCTAAGGGCTTTGATGACTCTTTGTATAAACAATCTTTTGTTTAATATAATTTACACTTTTATTAATGGCAATGACTTTATCTTTCTTCATATTGTAATATTGTGATATACTATTGTTGTTTTGATAAAGACCTTGAATATACTATAGTGTATGTAAGATGTGGTAGAACATGGGGATGTCTATCATGAAACACATCTTATAGTCACTGTATATTCTAAACTGTTCCTAGTCGATTGAGCCGTCTGATAATAAGGATAAGGATCGCTCGAGCTTGAGACTAGCATTTGCGATGCGGAGTACCACGTTTCATTGGTAAGGAACATAGAGATGTTCAAAGCATGCAAATGGATATTCATATGATGAATGATCGAACTACCCTATCCGGACTTTCCAAGTGGTTATCACTTATCGAGTGGATATAGTCCGCGGTTTTGGTTGTACACCATTAGTCCTTACTACTTGAGACATCATTGAGACTCTATATGCTAGTACTGTGCTTTGACTCGTTTACCGACTCTATTGGGGTCATCAGGTGTCGGGATTGGGTACAGTTACAACACATGTAGGAGTCGATGCTTTGTTGTCAAGGATTCACCACATACTTGCGAGTGTGGATATCCTATGCGATCTGAGGAGATATTAGTGTGACGAATCTCTGGCCAGAGTACATGATGTGATTTAAGAAATGGTTTCTTAGTAGCACATGCGATGTCACTATTTGATCTTCAAGATGCATTGCATAGTTATCGAATCTCGAGCGACTCTCGATATACCAATGGTTGTTGATTCGATCGGGATATTTGGATGAAGGGACCGTACTGTACGCTAACCAAAATCTACTGGTTCTTGTAGGCACTATCAGTGATACCTAGGGAATCATGGGGCGATGTTGCTAGGCGCTCATACCATGATTCGATGGGCAAGTCGGAAATTGTTGTTCCGAGTCACAAGGAGTTGTGAGCCCACGGCTAGCTGTATCCCTGAACCATTGAGGGTCACACAGTGTAATGGATTTTTAATCCCCGTTGAGATAGTTAAATTTAAAGATTTAAATTTAATGAACGAAGAAGTTGGACTTCTTATTTAAGAGTAGAGGAGTAATATTTCCTAAAATGACATAGGGATGGCCATTTTTGGAAATCACTGAATTCGGATTCAGAAAAATTTATCTTGACTTTAAAAGGTGCAGAAATGGTTTCTGTGCACATTGGTGAAATCGGTTTATCAATCGGAGTCACGATGAATTTTATATTAATTTCTGAACATGCGGGCTTTGCTTGTCGGGCCTGAACTTATGACTAATGGGCCCTAAGCTGTTAGTGGCCTGCATTATAAATAAGTTATTGCAGTACAGAAATTACACACAAGAGGTCACAATTTTCGAAAACCCTAAGTATTTTTCTAAAAGGTGGCCGCCCCCTCCCTCTCTCTGTCAGAAAAATCCAGCCTGTGATTTTGAATTACAGTCTGGTTTAACGAATCAAATTCGTTAATCTCTTCGTAGAAAACTTCTGATAGATTTTCTAGTGCAATCTATCAGAGGGATTAAATCTCTGTTCATGGACCTGATTGAAGAACAGTTCGTCCATCAGTTCCAGGGATATACAACAAGAGCAGAGAAATCTGTTGGTGTCCAAAATCTCGATTCGAGATTAAAGGTAAAAATTTTATAATTGTTATTTAAATTTTTACACACACGTAATTTAATCGTAAATATTTGATACCCAATATGGAATCGTTCCATATAATAAATATTTTTAAACTTCCGCTGCACCGGGTATCAATCTTGTTTGATCTGAAAGCCGCGTTCTCCAACAAACTATTCAGTAATTACAATTTAGTCCTCAGCTTCTCAATTTACTCAATTTCAATCCTAAATAATTTAAGAATATTAGAATTTAAATCAAAACTATAAATATTCCCAAATTAAATATTCTCGGATCAAAATTAAATAATTCTGGGCGTTACAAAATATAAAGATCCTGGTTGTCCAACAATTTCATGTATTATTGGAAAAAATAAAATTAAAAAAGATTTTTTAGATTTGGGAGCGAGTGTGAATTACTTCCTTATTCAGTTTATGAAAAACTTAAGTTGGGAGATTTAAAACCTACATCTGTTACTCTTTTACTAGTCGATAGGTCAATCAAAATACCTAGAGGTATTGTAGAAGATGTGTTAGTTCAAGTTGATAAATTCATATATCCTGTGAATTTTATTGTCTTAGATACACAACCAATAGAAGTACATAATGAAATTCCAGTAATATTAGGACGTCCATTTTTCGCAACTTCAAATGCTTTAATTAATTGTCGAAATGAAATAATGAAATTATCTTTTGAAAATATGACTTTAGAACTTAATGTGTTCAATTTATGAAAACAACCAAATATTAATGAAGATGAAGATGATAATGCAATAGAAACTATCATGGAAGAATGTCAACAAGAAAACTAAAATCAACAATATGCTGTTTTTTTGGTGGGAAATTTTGATTCGAAAAATATTTTTGAATCAAAATTATTTGAATAAAACAATCAACTTGAAGAAGAAAAAGAAAATGTAGTAGCCGATCATTTATCAACAATAATTTCTGAATCATCTCAAAATGAAATACCAATAAATGAAAATTTTCCGGATGACAATTATTTTAAGCTACTACTATGCCTTGCTTTGCTAATATTGTAAATTTTCTTGTGACGAATAAAATTTCTTATCATTGAAGTTCACAAGATAAAAATAAATTCTTGAAAGAAGTAAAAAAAATTTATTGGGATGATCATTATTTGTTTAAGTATTGTCCTGATCAAATTTTTTGACGATGCATACCCGACAATGAGGTAAGTATTTTCATTAAATTTTTTCATTCTGAGGCATGTGGAGGTCATTTTTCGTCAAAGAAAACAACTGCAAAAATCTTTCAATGTGGATTTTATTGGCCTTCTTTATTCAAAGATACGCATTTATTTTGCAAATCTTGTGAAAATTGTCAGAAAATGGGTTCAATTTCAAAATGATACATGATGCCTTTAAATCCAATCATGATTATTGAAATATTTGACAGTTGGAGAATAAATTTTATGGGTCCATTTCCATTATCTTTTGGATTTACTTATATTTTAGTAATTGTCGATTATGTTTCAAAATGGATTGAAGCAATTGCATGTAGAACTAATGATCATAAAATTGTGATAAAATTTTTGAAAGATAATATTTTTAGTCGATTTGGAATACTTAGAGCTATAATCAGTGATGAGGGAAGTTATTTTATAAATAAATCATTTTTTTGTTGTTAAGAAAATATTGTATTACACATAAAGTTTCTACTCCATATCACCCTCGAAAAAATGGTCAGGTTGAACTTGCAAACAAGGAAATAAAATAAATTTTGGAAAAAAATAGTCAATCCAAATCGAAAAGATTGGTCTTTGAGATTAAGTGATGCATTCTGGCATATAAAACTGCATTTAAAACATCATTGGGGATATCACCGTATAGATTAGTTTTTGGTAGACATTGTTATCTACCTGTTGAAAATTGAACATAAAGCTTATTAAACAATTAAAGCATTTAATACTAATTTAGATGATGCATCTAAATTAAGAAAATTTCAACTAAATTAACTAGAAGAATTAAAAAATGATGCATATGAAATGCAAAGATTTATAAAGATAAAACAAAAGTCTTTCATGATAAAAATATTATGAGAAAGTCTTTTGAAATCGAGCAAAAGGTTTTTACTTTATAATTCTCGATTGCATTTGTTTCCAGCAAAACTTAGATCACAATGGTTTGGACCATTTATTGTTAAATCTATCTATCATCATGGTGCTGTTGATGTTGAAAATCCAAAAAATAATAATGTGTATAAAATTAATGGGCAAAGGCTTAAACCATTTTTAGAAAATGAAATTCTGATGAAGAGTTTATGCCTTTATATGATCCAAATTAATTTTTACTTATATTTTCATTTTATTTTTGCAGAACTGAGTTCACTTCCTGGTTAAGTGACGGATAACGGTAATCCGTGACTACTTTTAGTCGGTTTTATTTTAATTTCCCAAAATAATTGAATATATATATATAATTATATATATTTATATTTAATATGGATGTTGGTATTTTGAATCTTCGTAAATATTTTCGTGGTATAGCTGATAATAAGTTGAAAAATATTTATAAAGCTAGATGCGAGAGATTACATTTACTTATGTTGTATAATATTTATGATGATATTCGCTTTATTATTGAAGCAAAGGTTCGACTTGATGGGGAAGCAAGTAAGATCATTATTAAACAAATTCCTGGATTTGGAAAAATTACTTACGCTAAAAAACGTAGAGCTAAAAATATAGGTGGATGTTTAAAATGTGCTAGGTGGAATTGTCACGGACGTTGTAGGAATGTTGGAATGACATCCGCAAACAGAAAAGATAAAATATTATTCATTAGGAATGAGCTGAGTAAAACCATTGGATCCACTTCCAATGTCTCTTGAGACGCATTCCAGTGGATATGCAAAATGAACTTCTTAAATTGTGGACAAAATTTCTTTATGAGAGGGATCATTATATAGATTGTCTTGCATTTAATGTGGATTCATATGACGTCTATCAGAAGAATTGGGTATCTCAACTCCAACGTCAAGAGATAAATGGTACTATCCCCGATGGTAATGTATATATTTCATAATTTATTTATGCGTGTGTATGTGTTTTACTATTTATATTTTGACTTTTCGTGTAGTTGTTTTTCTATAAATGCATGCTTGATTTTCTTTACTTCTTGAAAAATAAAACAAAACAAAAAAACATGGCAGGATCTTCTTCGCAAAAATTGAAAAATATTTGTGTTTTTTGTGGTTCTAGTACTGGAAATAATGAAATATTTGTATATGCAACAATTAATCTTGGAAAAAAGTTAGCAGAGAGAAAAATTCACTTGGTATATGGAGGTGGCAATATTGGGTTAATGAGATCTATCTCAACAACAGCTCATCTTGGAGGTAGTAAGGTTTTAGGTATAATTCCTATAGCTTTAGCTGAAGGAAATATTACAGGTGTTACGATTGGGGAAGAATTAAAAGTTTCAACAGTGTACGAGAGAATAACTAAAATGAATTCTGATGCTTTTATTGCCTTGCCTGGTGGTTTTGGTACTTTAGAATAAATTTTTCATGTTGTTTCTTGGGCACAACTTAATATCCATAATAAACCTGTTGGCTTGTTGAATATCAATAACTATTGTGATGGTTTGTTGATTTTTTTTGATGTAGTCGTATAACAAAATTTCATTTCAGAAAATTCATGAAGGATGCTCATATCTGCTTCGAATGAAGATCAATTAATTGATGATCTCCAAGCTTTTGTTCATCAACCTGATTCGGCTATAACAAAGATCAATTGGTCTCAACCAACCAGTAAGAAAAAGAAACTGGATCATTGATTCAACATGTAGTGAGTTGGTTTGTGTTTGTTCCTCATCTTCAAAAAATCTCAGGTGATATCTCTTTCATCATTTACTCTTTACTTGTATTTGTTTTGTTTTTAAAAAAACAATGTCATATTCAGGTTTAGGGGAGGGTTTATTTTAAAAAATTAAAAAATTTAAAATTTTAAAAATAAAAAACTTTGTTATACTAATATTTATTTTTCTTTTTCAATGGCAGAATAAGGAGTCAAAAAACTTCTGAGACGCATTAATTTTTTATTTATCATATTATCACAATAGATTAGATTTTAATATTTTGTATATATTTAAATTGCAAATTACTAAGAAAATGAAGTCTTTTTATATATATGTTTATTTATACTTATTTTTATCAATTTAATAGAAAATATATAATTTATGGGATATAAGTTATAAATAATATATAATTTTGTGTTTTCAAATAACATATTTTCTAAAACTTTTATGAGTATATAGTTAAAATTATATTGATTGAATGAATAATAACATGTATACTTGAAGGAATTAATTTGTAAAAGTGCAATATATACTCACATAAATTTTGTGAGTGAGAGGTGAGAATTGAGAAAATAACTTATAAACTTTTATTGATTATTCAAAAAATGGAAAAATGGTTGAATACTAGATTAAATCCATTTTTTTAAAAAAAAAGAAAGGAAAAAAAATGTGCAAATAAATTTAGCTTCAAAGTTGTTTGAAGCATGATAGTAAATATGATTATCATTATTATAATCATCTGATAGGATCGGTTCCAAGTGTAGAAAGGGGGGGGGGGGTGAATACACTTAAAAACAGTTTAGTATGAAAAGGTTGAACTCGATCGGTTTAGTGATGGAATTCTAAACTTATCTTGGCGTATAATGTAATTTGCAAACAAAGTGTGTGCGAAAATACACAAAATTACATATTTGAACACTAAGTATTTATCAGGTTATGATAGGTAATGATAGTGGGTAAACTGAAAATAACGCAAGCAAATGTTTATGGATGTTCGGAGATTTCAAATACTCCTACGTCATCTCTTCTTCCACCTCGGAAGGATATCACTAGAAGACTTTGAATTTTACAAGCAATTTGCAAAATCCCGATCCAGTTTAGGACTTAGACAGTGTCTAAACAAGAACTCCTAGTACAACAACTCAGTTTCAGTCCTAGACTGATGATAGAACAAAGATGAATACAACTCAAAATATTTAGCACAAGATTGATCCTTCAATGATCAGAATAACACTCAGAATAACAAAGATGAATACAACTCGAAATATTTTCCCACAGTTGAAGCAACTTCTTGGTTCTTCGTCTTCATCCTTTTTTTGAAAGCTTTGTATATAAGATCCCTCCTGATTTCTTCGAATGAATTTTCCAAACTTCTTTACAAATAAGGACATGACATCACTGCACAGTTGTTCTGCAGACTTCTCTGGTTGAGAAGGCGATTCTATCTTGACTGTAGCCAAAGCTTTGGTCAGTTGAGAGGTAGACTGATCTTCCTCTCGAGTTTGTAACTCAAACTCATAGGCCTTCAGGTTCGCAAAAAAAAATCATGTAGTTCCAATTTATTCAAATCCTTTGATTCCCTCATTTCCATTGTTTTCACATCCCATTCTTTGGGAAGGCTTCGAATAACTTTGATAATGAAACAGTTTAGTATGAAAAGGTTGAACTCGATCGGTTTAGTGATGGAATTCTAAACTTATCTTGGCGTATAATGTAATTTGCAAACAAAGTGTGTGCGAAAATACACAAAATTACATATTTGAACACTAAGTATTTATCAGGTTATGATAGGTAATGATAGTGGGTAAACTGAAAATAACGCAAGCAAATGTTTATGGATGTTCGGAGATTTCAAATACTCCTACGTCATCTCTTCTTCTACCTCGGAAGGATATCACTAGAAGACTTTGAATTTTACAAGCAATTTGCAAAATCCCGATCCAGTTTAGGACTTAGACAGTGTCTAAACAAGAACTCCTAGTACAACAACTCAGTTTCAGTCCTAGACTGATGATAGAACAAAGATGAATACAACTCAAAATATTTAGCACAAGATTGATCCTTCAATGATCAGAATAACACTCAGAATAACAAAGATGAATACAACTCGAAATATTTTCCCACAGTTGAAGCAACTTCTTGGTTCTTCGTCTTCATCCTTTTTTTGAAAGCTTTGTATATAAGATCCCTCCTGATTTCTTCGAATGAATTTTCCAAACTTCTTTACAAATAAGGACATGACATCACTGCACAGTTGTTCTGCAGAATTCTCTGGTTGAGAAGGCGATTCTATCTTGACTGTAGCCAAAGCTTTGGTCAGTTGAGAGGTAGACTGATCTTCCTCTCGAGTTTGTAACTCAAACTCATAGGCCTTCAGGTTCGCAAAAAAAAATCATGTAGTTCCAATTTATTCAAATCCTTTGATTCCCTCATTTCCATTGTTTTCACATCCCATTCTTTGGGAAGGCTTCGAATAACTTTGATAATGAATTCCCTGTTGGGATAAGTCTTTTCCAGTGCATTGAGTTCAATGACAATGCTACTGACTCTCTCATAAAATTCTGTCATTGATTCTCCAGGTTTTATCCTGATGTTGTCAAACTTTTGAGTGGCAACAGACAGTTTATTCTCTTTAGTCTGTTCATTTCCTTCGCAAAGTTGAATCAGTTTCTCCCATATTTTTTTCCCTGTTTTGCACATCTTTATCTTACTAAAAGTGTTTTTGTCAAGAGTTATGTACAAGATGTCTTTAGCCACATTGTCCAGATTTGCTTTTTTCTTATCTTCTACAGTCCATTCAACTCTTGGCTTTTCAATGTATTGTGGTCCTCCACCAGAAATAGCTACAGTAGTATTAATCTTGGTGATTGTAAGAGGTCCATCAGTGATGACAAACCACATGTCATCATCTAAAGCTGATAAATACGCTTGCATGCGAATCTTCCAATCATCAAAATCTTCTTTGGAAAACATCGAAATCTTGCTGAATGAAGACATTTTGATACAGTGTTCAATGACAAGATAAAAACTTTTCTCTGATTCCAATAGATAGGATCGGTTACAAGTGTAAGGGGGTGAATACACTTAAAAACAGTTTAGTATGAAAAGGTTGAATTCGATCGGTTTAGTGATGGAATTCTAGACTTATCTTGGCGTCTAATGTAATTTTCAAACAAAGTGTGTGCAAAAATACACAAAATTATAGATTTGAACACTAAGTATTTATCAGGTTATGATAGGTAATGATAGTGGGTAAACTGAAAATAACGCAAGCAAATGTTTATGGATGTTCGGAGATTTCAAATACTCCTACGTCACCTCTTCTTCCACCTCGGAAGGATATCACTAGAAGACTTTGAATTTTACAAGAAATTTGCAAAACCCCGATCCAGTTTAGGACTTAGATAGTGTCTAAACAAGAACTCCTAGTACAACAACTCGATTTCAGTCCTAGACTGATGATATAACAAAGATGAATACAACTCGAAATCTTTAGCACAAGATTGATCCTTCAATGATCAGAATAACACTCAGGCGTTTGTGCTTTGAGTTCCTTGATCGATTTTCAAGTGTGTAAGACTTTGAATGTTCTCTGTTACCCCGAGAAAATATTTCAACCCGATTTCGTGTATAATGAGTATCTAATAGGGCCCGATATGTTAAGGTCCAGCCCAGTTCGTAAACTGTTGGGCTTTTTTATGACCAGAGCTGCCTCTGTTGGGATTACCCGAGCTGGGCCTAATGGGCCGCGCATATTTTTTTATAGTTCAAGTAGGAATCAGATGCCTACAAGATAAGTTTTATCATCTCCAGATATTCACGAGATAGGGATAAACTTAAGGGTGATCCAATGAATGAAGAGTCCTACTCTAGGACATGTTATAATTTGACTAGGTAACTTACTCTATTTACCCCTATAAATATAGGTACTGTTATGGTTGTGTTCATTCATCAACTCTCACTTTTACATTCACACACTCATATTCTTATGTTTTCGCATTCATCATACTCTCTGCCTTCAAGGCACTGATTTAGGCATCAGAGGGGTCACGCCAAAAACACCTGTTGTGCCCCCTGACCTAGCTATTGCTTGTGCAGAATTCACTGGTACCCGACCCGATCTGCTTCATAAAGGAGTTGGAGGATCCATTCTACCAGACCGAACCTGAGGTAAAATTTTGATATCATCAATTGGCGCTTTCTGTGGGAATTTGAAGAAAAAGAGTTTCGATGGCTGATCAGAATGGAGCTAACCCAAATTTGGAGCAATTAATAAATCAAGCTGTCCAAAGGGCTTTGATAGAAAGAGGTGAGGCTCATCCTCCACCTCTTGATCAGAACGCTCATATGGACGAGATCAAGAAATTGGAAGAATAGATGGAGCAGCTTAGGAAGAAGCAGGCCGGATATCTTGCTACCACAACCAGAAACATTCCTTTCACTCAGGAGATATTGGATGCCGACCTTCCCAGACCATTTTAAATTGCCTCACGTCGAGGAATATGATAGAAAAGGAGATCCATAAGAACATCTAGCACGCTTCAAGAATGCAGCATTGCTGCATAAATACTCTGATCAAATCAAATGTAGGGCTTTCCTCACTACTCTCATAGGACCATCCCAGCAATGGTTCAATTTGTTACGCCCTGGGGAGATCAAGGAATTCAAGGATTTTAGTAAATCTTTTTTGCATCACTTTACTAGTATCAAAAAGCATCCTACCACTACTTTCAGCCTCTTTGCAATCAAGAAACAAGAACATGAAAATTTGAGAGCATATATTCGCAGGTTTAGTGCCTTGGCTCTCGAGGTACCCATGGCTATGCCAGACCTGCTCATCAGTGCCTTCATGCAGGGGTTGGATACAAAAGATTTTCTCAAATCTTCAATAAAGCAACCGCCTGAAACATACGAGGAATTACTTGCCCAAGCTGAAAAATATGTCAACATGGAGGAAATACAGGCTTCGCGAGCAACTGTAAAGAGGGAGCGGCCCAAAAGTCCAAAGACCAATAGGGTTCCAAGCAGTAGTTCAGGGATGGGACAGTCATACCGACCTGCGTTGTTGGGAGAGTTCACCTCTTTCACTCCTTTAAGCATGAGCAAAGCCCGAGCTCTACAAATTTGTGACGATCGGAAACTCACACAAAGGCCTCCATGGACTGAGAAGGGACCCCAAAATCGGGAATTGGATAAATATTGTCACTTTCACAATGAATATGGGCATACTACGGAGGACTGTCGTCAATTAGATCAAGAGATTGAGAGGATAATACAACAACATTCTGAAGTAAAAATATATTGACCCGCCAAGAGGGGTATCGTTCGAATAAAAGACAGCGAGGAAGATCGACCCCCCAATAAGATTTCGATCGCCCAAATCAGAATCAGGCCAGGGATGACCGAGCTCATCAAAGACCAGCTCCGCATACTCGAGGAATTATTAACATGATTTCTGGAGGGCCCACTGATGGAGATTCCAACCGAGCTAAAAAAACTAGCAGCAAAAAATTAACAAATATGGAGATTGACAAACAGATTGTACATACTGGCCCGACCCTCTCGTTTGGGCCAGAACATTTGAAAGGGGTTTCTAGCAACCATAACGATGCGCTGGTAATAAGGAACATGGTCGCAAATTATGATGTAGCCCGAATATTTGTGGATTCAGGCAGTTCTGTCAACGTTTTATTCTAGGAAGCAATAAATCAAATGGAGTCGTAACATCACTCTTTGGTTTCACAGGTCATGCAATCCGACCTGTTGGGTTGGTGAACCTACCCCTAACTCTGGGAAAAAGCAACGCTCGCAAGACCAAGATTGTGAGTTTCATTGTACTAGATACTCCATCCGCCTATAATGCCATACTCGGCAGACCTGCCATGACTACTTTCATGGCTGTTGCATCAGCTCTGCATAAGAAAATGAAGTTCCCAGTGGGTAATGAGGTCGATGAGGTACAAGGTGATCAAGTTATTGCTCGCAAGTGTTATGTGGAGGAGTTCAGAATAGAGAAAAAGGTGGCCAGGACTAATAGTGTTGACAGACCTGGGCTTTGTGGCATGGAAAAAGTCAACCAGATAGGTGACATGTCCGTCTATACTAAAGAAGAATGCGAGGAAATTATGATTTCCCCTCCTTTCGAGATGGTAAAGTTTTTTCGTACCCTTGAAGCACAGCTGAATAAACCCTTATTAGAATGCTTGGAAAAAAATAAAGATGTTTTTGAGTGGTCAGTTGTAGACCTGGTAGGGGTACATCGGGAGGTATCAGAACATAAGCTCAATGTAATAAAGGATTGTCATCCTATTATTCAAAAGAAACGTCACTTTGGTCAGAAAAAAGATGCGGTAATAAAGGAACAAGTAGACGAGTTCCTCAGGGCCGGACACATTGAGGAAATCCACTTCCCGACCTGGTTATATAACATAGTCCTAGTTCCAAAGTCTACGGGAAAGTGGCGTATGTGTGTAGATTTTCAAGATCTAAATAAAGCATGCCCTAGAGATTGCTACCCCCTACCTAGAATTGATCAGTTGGTCGATTCAACCTCAGGACATGAATTACTCAACTTCTTGGAAGCCTATCAAGGATATCATCAGATCCCCTTAGCAAAGGAAGAAAGAGATGAGGTGAGTTTTGTGACTTCCACAGGCACTTATTGTTATGTGGTCGTGCCGTTCGGGCTTAAAAATGTCGGGGCTACATATCAAAGACTGATGGATAAAGTATTCAAGCACCAAATTGGAAAAAAAAACATCTAAGTCTATGTGGATGACATCCTGGTCAAGACTTGAACTTCCGACCAGTTCATTGCCGACCTAACTCAAACCGTTAAGACGCCGAAAAATTATCAACTGAAATTAAACCCTAACAAGTGCACTTTCGGAGTTTGGGCTGGAAAATTTCTTGGTTACATGGTTACAAGGAGGGGAATTGAGACCAATCCTGAAAAAGTCCAAGCTATCATCTCCATGAGTTCACCCCGGAATATACAGAAGGTACAAAGGTTAACAGAAAGAATTACAGCGTTAGCCCGGTTCATAAGCAGGTCAGCAGACAAAAGTCTCGCTTTCTTTAAAGCACTACGAAAGACAAAAAATGTTGAATGGAATGAAGAAACTGAGGTGGCTTTTCAGGAATTAAAAGCCTATTTAAAATAATTGCCCGTACTGAATAAGCCTATTCAAGGAGAAGAATTACTATTATATCTGGCTGTTACTACTCGAGCATCTAGCTCAGTCTGGGTCAGAAAGGACGGAATAAATCATCAGCCCGTTTACTTTTTGAGTTATTCCTTGAAAGGGGCCGAGCTCAATTACTTAACTCAGGAAAATCTTGCTTTTTTTCAGTCATCACAACAAGAAAATTAAGGCCTTACTTCCTCTCACATCCCATCACCGTGCTCATTAATAGTGCTTTGGGAAAAATTGCAGCTAACCCGGATGCATCAGGCAGACTGGTCAGGTGGATCATAGAATTGAGCGAGTATGATATTAAATTTGAACCCCGAGCAACCATAAAAGCTCAGGCCTAGCTGACTTCTTGGCCAAAACAGTTCAATTAGATCACGAAGAGCTATGGAGGATTTTTGTCGACGGGTCATCATGTCAAACAAGAAGTGGAGCTGGAATTTTTATCATATTGCCTTGGGGTAAAGAAACTAATATCTCCATTAGGTTGGACTTCCGAGCATCTAATAATGAAACAGAATATGAGGCATTATTGCTTGGACTCAAGGCAGCAAGGAATTTGGGTATTTCCCGAGCCACTCTGTACTCCGATTCCCAATTAGCCATCCAACAGAGCAATGTAAAGTTTGATATCAAGATGATAAGATGGTGAAATATGCCAAGGCATTAGACAAAGCCAAAGAAGGATTCTCCGAGCTAAACTTGGAGCTCATCCCCCGAGCTGAAAATATCAAGGCCGACCATTTGGCCCGTTTAGCCAGTGCATTGAGCGATAGGCCTGACCCCATTGTTTCAGGTCGGGAACTCGTATCCCAATTAGAAACTCTTGATGATATTATTGCTCAAGTACCAGAAGGGGATTGGAGATATGATATACACAAATATCTGACCACGAAAGAATTGCCAAGTGATAATAAGAAATCTAAGGAGATAAAACGAAGGGCACTTCATTTCGTCATGATCGACCAAATTTTGTTCAAAAGATCTTTCTCTTAACCTTTGTTAGAGTGTTTGGGCCCCGACGAGGCAAATTATGTATTACGGGAAATTCATGAAGGTTCTTGCGGAAGTCACGAAGGCAGTCTTGCCTTAGCTCGGAAAGCTCTTTTAGCTGGTTTCTTTTGGCCCACTATGCGAAAGGACTCATCAGCTCTGGTTAATTCATGCTATAATTGTCAGAAACATGATAACTTACAGTGGAGACCCGTAGAGTACATGAAGGTAGTTGTGGCTGCCTGTCTTTTTTATCAATGGGGGATGAATATTGTTGGGCCATTCTCAATTAGCACGGGCCAAAGGAAGTTATTGTTGGTCATCGTTGATTATTTTTCTAAATGGGTTGAGGCCGAGCCTCTCGCTAAAATTACAAAAAAAGATATGCTTGGTTTTCTATGGAAAAATATAGTATGCCGCTTCGGGATCCCGCACAGGTTGGTGTCAGACAATGGGAGACATTTCTGTGGAACCAAGGTCCGAGCTTGGTGTCAAGAGATGAAGATCGAACAAGTTTTTACTTCTGTAGCATACCCGCAGGGGAATGGACAGGTTGAAGTTACCAATAGAACAATAGTTCAGGCTTTAAAAACACTCTTGGACACAGTCAAGGGTAAGTGGGTAGACGAACTCCCATCGGTACTATGGTCATACCGATCTACGGCCAGGTCGGGGACCGGTGAAACTCCTTTTAGCATGGTATACGGGACTGAAGCTGTTATTCCCGCAGAGATTGGACAAGAAAGTTGTGAGGCCTCGATTCTAATCCTCTAATCTTATGAGAAAGTAAACATTCACCATTTAAAACCAAAATAAATGTTCAAACCCAACAAATCTCAAAACTCAAATTTTAGAATAAACTTCCAAAATTTCTAACAATTCCGAACGACGTCCTAATTCAAAACCGACTGAGAATAAACGATCAGAACTCTGCCAAGAACAACATACTCGCAACTCAATCGATTCTAATGACATCCAAAAAATAGAATTAATTTGATCGGAGAAATACTTACGATATAACGGAGCTCTCGCTGTCGTGATCGCTAATTTGCCTTTAGAATTAAATCCCAACGAACGGATCGAGCACGGAAAGAAATCTGAAAGCTTGGAAGCTCAAGTTGGTTCTTCAATGGAGGTTGGAGGTGTGTTGGGAAGGAGAAGTGAAGGAGAAGACAAGTCAAAATGCCTTAAATAATATAACAAATCCACTATTTGCATTTTAGTCTCTGAAATTTCCAAAAATTGCAAAATAGTCCCTGATTAAAATCAAGTCGGCTCTTGAACTCTGTAATCTCGATTATCTCAAATAAATTCAATTATGATAAATTTGGGGCGTTACAAAAGTGCTAGGATAATGGCATATGGGGTAAATAATCATGAATTACGGGCAATGAATTTGGACTTACTTGAAGAGAACAGGTCCCGGGCTGCAATTAGGCTTGCAGCTTTTCGCAAAAGAATGACCCAGGCCTACAACAAAAGAGTGTACCCTAAGGTTTTTCACAAAGGACACTTGGTTATGCGAAAAATACAACATCCAGGAAAAAGAGGAAAGCTAGATGCCAAATACGAAGGCCCATTTAAGGTGATAGGAAAAGCTGGAATAGCCGCCTATTACTTGGAAGATGCCCAGGGCAAGAAGGGTAAAAGGTCGTGGAATGCTCAGCACTTGAAGAAATACTATCCCTAGCAGCTCATCTTGGGCCCCTTCATGTGATATAGTTCACTGAACTGGTCCTTAACTAGTTATTCATTCTTTTTGTGCTATTTATTTCTCGCTCGGAGTCAATGTTTTGCAAGAGTCAGTCCTGTTTTATTTAGCGTCAGTTTCTTAATTTGTTGCAAGAGTCAATCTTGTTTTATGGAATCTACTCTATAATAAATTTTTGGAAGCATTATTTTCCAATTACATATTACCATTCATCAAAGTCCACCTCAGTGGCCCACATCAGTGGTTTACAAGCCCAGGCAGGTCTGTCACTCAAAGTCCACCTCAGTGTCCCACATCAGTGGTATTCAAAGCCCAGGCAGGTCTGACATAAAAGTTCACCTCAGTGGCCCACATCAGTGGTTTCAAAGCCCAGGAAGGTCTGGCACTCAAAGTCCACCTCAGTGGCCCACATCAGTGGTATTCAAAGCCCAGGCAGGTCTAGCATCAAAGTCCACTTCAGTGGCCCACATCAGTGGTTTCAAAGCCCAGGCAGGTCTGCCACCCAAAGTCAACCTCAGTGGCCCATATCAGTGGTATTAAAATCCCAGGCAGGTCTGGCATCAAATTCCACCTCAGTGGCCCACATTAGTGGTTTCAAAGCCCACGCAGGTCTGGCACCCAAAGTCCACCTCAGTGGCCCACATCTGTGGTATTCAAAGCCCAGGCAGGTCTGGCATCAAAGTCCACATCAGTGGTTTCAAAGCCCAGGCGGGTATGGCATCAAAGTCCACCTCAGTGTTTTCAAAGCCCAGGTGGGTCTAGCACTCAAAGTCCACTTCAGTGGCCCACATCAGTGGTACTCAAAGCCCAGGCAGGTCTGGCACTCAAAGTACACTTCTGTGGCCCACATCAGTGGTACTCAAAGCCCAAAAAGTTCTGGCACTCAAAGTCCACGCAAAGATGGCAGTCAGGACTAGTGTTCCAAGACAGATCTGGCACGAACAGTTCAAGCAGGTTCCAGGTTCATAATATTAGGGTTGATTTTGATGGATGGTCATTATCGCCCGAATGAAGAATTTAGCCGTATTTATTTCAAATTTTGCTTAAATTGTTCCCTTGTCAGTTGTGTTTAGTTCTTTTTTCGGATGTAATTTGATCAAATCCCACTTCAAGATTAGCATAAGAAAATTTATTTCAGAATGGATCGTTGTCTTATAATGACAGGTTAGGGTTTGATAAATAATTTTGTTACCACTAAGGCGATCCGGGTTTTTGTTGTACTTGGAAAATTTTTAAACCACATACAGCCTAAACCCTGGGAGGTCATACATAGGAAACAAAACATCTAACATGGAATAACAAACCCGAACTGGGCAAGAATACAAATCATTTATGGAAAATATCGCTAGTAGTATATCAGCCCGACCTGGGCAGCAAACAAAATGACCATGCAGGGTCTAGCATACAGATCATGTTTTTTAGCATTGTTCATAAAGTAGAAACAAGGAATAATCAAGGGGAGGAGGCATCTTGTGGCCTTGAGTTCGGGTCGAGATCTGTTATTTTCTCCGGCTCGGTCTCCTCCGAATCTTCATCGGGCATGTCATCAAGAGCCTTGGTACAGTCCAGGAAAAGGGCGGGGTGCTCGGTCTTTGAGTACCCATTAGCCCTGAGCTGGGCTAGGCACCTCTTAAAACCATCATCAAAGAAGGTAGCCGCCTTCTCCGCTACTGTGTTAGCAAAATCCGCGGAGTTCAAGAACTCATATTTCCCGACCTCCTTTGCAGCCTCAAGTTCCTTGGTCAATTCCCGAACTCGGCTTTCTAATTCAATTTTATCCACCTCTAGTTCGGCAGGATTTTTGTTGGCAGCCTCAAGATCATCTCGCCCAGACTCAATCTCCACCCTCATCTCGGTCACCTCATCATCATGCGCATCCTTCATATCACAAGCTTTACGGGTTAGCTAGGAAATACGTGTCACAAAAGCCTCTTGATTGGCAACATGTTCCTCCCGGGTTTTCAGAGACCGTGTGGTAATCTTTCCTCCCCAAGCAAGAGCCTGTAAAGCAGGGGAAAGAAGTTAAAGAATTAAGACAAGGGATCATAAATTTTTGGTGGTAATCTAAGGCAGAAACATACCTGCATAAATGCCAAGGCAAAATTTTGTTCTGCCTCCAGGTCTGGCACCGCTCGCAAAATTCTTAAATCTGACAGGGAGATCAAGTTTTGCATTATTCCCAAGCTTCCTCGGGGATCGGGCTTTGAGAAAAAATACATATCTGGAACCCCGAGCTGATTAGACATTCCTTGAGGCTCAGCATCAGGTAGGGATTCAAACTCAACTACTGAGCCTTTGCCACGAGCTCGGGATGAAGAAACAATAGGCGGTTGCTGAAGCTCGGGCAAACCAATGCTGCGTTGATCCTTGGCCTTGGAGGTTTTCTTGTTAGATGGCTCAATAGGAGGGGGATCGGGATGAGCACCGGCCTCACCCTCTTCTATTTTCTTCCTCTTCAAATTCTTTAAAGCAGCTGTGAAGTTGGCAGGCATGGTGGCATATCTGATCCTATCGTCTGAGCAAATAGAAATACAATAAATAAATAAATAAGTTAAAAGGTTAAATAAAGGCAGTACGGGTACAGGGGTACTACCTACATCCCCTTGGATCTCTACTCCCTACCCACTGAAGCCGTAATGATAGAGCAGATCATCCTCAATTACACTCTCGATATCGAAGGTTTGTGTGGACATTGTGTTGATAAAGTTTGTAAAGTCATGAGTGGGCAGAGCTGAGGGATCAGGAGTTGTGAAATTCATTGCCCAATTACTTCGGAACCCCCAGGGCTGGTTAGGTTTAACAAAGAAATACGGCCCGGGATAGTTTTCTTAATTTGAAGGAATTGGATAAAATTTCCTATGTCTAATAGAATTCTGAAAAAACAGAATAGGACAGCTAGGGATAAGATCAAACTAAACGAGTTCGGGGACAGCTGACTCAGACACATGCAAAAATATTGACAGAGTTGTGATACACAGCTTGGGATAGGAAATCTAAAACCCATTTTTACCTGATCTAGGCTGAAACTTAAAAAATCAGGGGGTAGTTTGTGAGCTCGGTCTTTACGACTCGGGATTATAAGGTCATAAGTATTGGGCATGCCCGATCTCTCCCTAATGAAGGGACCTAGGTCAGGACTTAGATAGGAGGTCAACACCTCAAACCATTGTTTACCCATAGCGGTTAATCGGGCTTCGTCCGACTTAAGTTTATGAAGTCGCCTTAATTTTTCCTCTCGAGTTTCAGATAAATCCAGCTCTGTTCTTGGATTATCAGAGTCAGAGGGCTCGGGGTTATCATGGGGAGAATTAGGTGCTTCAACAAAATCCACTATTTCTCTAATAGAAGTCTCATCCGGGGAGGACATATTAACTAACCTAGTGAAAGGAAGACTTACAGGTAGAAGAGCTGCAGCTCGATAATGATATAAGCAGGACGGGAGCGGGCAGTCCAGGTTGGGAGAGCTCTCAAAATTTTGACAGCTTGACAGTGCAAGTGAAAGGTGAAAATGGAAATTTTTTACTGTTTATTTATAGGAGGAGCAAAGTGATCTAGGCCGTTGATCTCGGTGTAAATTTATGGTGAGCATCGGGACACATCCCCTTGTCAGGTCCTCGAGAGCCATACCGTCGGGGGCATCTGGACCGTCCAAAGGAAACACATCACGCGGATTCAAATCTTGATTACCCGAAAGAAGCCTGAGGAGTTCGGGGTCCGGTCTGCATTATTGGTCTAAACTCATTCTTCTTTTAGACCAGTTAGAGAGGTACTATCTTTACCCGAGAAAATATTCAACCTGAGTCCGTGTATAATGAGTATCTGATAGGGCCCGATATGTTAAGGTCCATCCCAGTCCGTAACTGTTGGGATTTTTTATGACCAAGGCTGCCTCTGTTGGGCTTACCCGAGCTGGGCCTAGTGGGCTGCACATATTTTTTATAGTTCAAGTAGGAATCAGATGCCTACAAGATAAGTTTTATCATCTCCAGATATTCACGAGAAAGAGATAAACTTAAGGGTGGTCCAATGAATGAAGAGTCCTATTCCAGGACATGTTGTAATTTGACTAGGTAACTTACTCTATTTACCCCTATAAATACAGGTACTGTTATGGTTGTGTTCATTCATCAACTCTCACTTTTACATTCACACACAGGGGCGGATCTAGTGTAGGGCGAAGGAGGGCCACGGCCCCCCCGAAAATTTTTGTAAAATTTAGTAGTATATATTAGTATAATTTTTTGTTTTAAATATATATATTTTTGCCCATTATTAACAAACAAAGATGTGTTTGGCCCACTGGTTGGGACATTACCCAAAGTCCCATCTATTTCTATCCATAATAATAGATTCGAGTTCGATTCTGCGTTTCACCGTCTATCCATAATAATAGATTCGAGTTCGATTCTGCGTGTCACCGTCTGAAGATCTTTTTTTTTTATTGTTCGTTTTTACTCATATTTTTTTTATTATTCGTTTTTACTCATTTTATTTAAAAAAATTTTATGTTTTTTTATTCGTAAAATTAATAATTTACTTAAAACCCTATTATAATTTTTATTTTTTTGTTTTTACTCATTTTATTTAAAATTATTTTATCCTTTTTTAATTTTTTAAAATTAATACTTTATTTAAAACCTATTATATTTTTTATTTTTTCAATTATTTGAAAAATTAAAATATTTTATTTTAAATAACTCGTGAATTTTTTTAATTTTAGTTCTTATTTTACTTGTCTTCAATGTATATTACTTTGCTCTATTTTTAATATGTTTGAAGTGATTTTAAGATTTGAGATTTTGAAGTTTTTGTTAGTCAATATTTCATTAATTTTTTTTAAAATCAAGAATAATAAATTTTTGGCTTTTCTTAACATCAAAATTGGCTCAGTACGTGATTGATAATTTTTCATTTAGTCACGTGACTTATGTTAATCTTTCATTTTTTTTGTTTTGTATTATGATTAATTTTTTTTATTGACGTCTTGATTGATGATCGTGTTTTGCGACTTGCACAAAAAACAAATTCATATCAACTTGTGTCTCTAAAATTATATATATATATATATATATATATATATATATTATAAAATTTATGCATTATAATACTTTATGCATGCTTATTTGAATTAATGTTTTAGCATGTTATTTTTAAGATCGAATCATGTTTTAAATATGATATTATTTTGAGACTGTATATTTTATAATTTCGAGTTGCATATAAGAAGAAGTTTAGGCGTTCCTGTATACATTAGTAATATCATTTTGTTTAACGAGATTTTAAACAAGTTTTGAGCATATGATTTTTGACTCGTTGACTGAACCTATTTTTATGTGTGGTATTTTATACCTACAAACACAACGCATCTTTTAAAAAATCAAAACATTATTCCGCGTTTCATATTTTTATAAGCATCAATCAAATATATGAGATGTCACAATATTTATTTTTTAATTTATTGTATTCTTGTTATTGAAAGTTATATATAAAAATATAATAATTATTTTTGTCATTGTGTATACTGACACGGCTCCTCCTAATATAACATCCTAGATCTGCCTCTGTTCACACACTCATATTCTCTTGTTTTCGCATTCATCATACTCTTTGCCTTCAAGACACTGACTTAGGAATCGGAGGGGTCACGCCGAAAACACCTTCGGCGCCCCCCTGACCTAGCTGTTGCTTGTGCAGAATTCACTGGTACCCGACCCGACCTGCTTCATAAAGGAGTTGGAGGATCCATTCTATCATACCGAACCCGAGGTAAAATTCCGACATCATCATTCCCGTAGAGAGCAATATAAGAAGAAATTGCAGTGCGAAAGAGAGAGCTCCTTAGAACGATCAAGATCTCTATTTATACCCTTGGATTGTTAACGGTCATAAATTCAAATTGAACATTCAGATAGGGTTTTGAATTATTCCCGTTGGATTTGTCATTTTCAACAACAAATTCTAAAGCCGACATTTGCTCTTTGCATCGCGGCACTACCTTCTGCAGAACGTGTCAGTGTACGGAAGATCTTATCCAAAAGCGGTAAGTTAGTAAACTGGTGAGGGTAAACTGATGAAGTTAGTTTAGCGAGAGTAAACTTAATGGGATCAGTTTGGCATCTTCGGCGATTTGAGCAAGGCAGTTTAGCGCGAAGAAGTTTAGCTCCATAATTCAGTTTAATGCCTTTAGTTGCTAGATCAGTTTAGCCTTCTTTTGTAATTGTAAACACCAAAACTTAATTTTCCAACATCATCAATGTAAATAAAGTTACCTCATTAAAAATAAAAAATTTTGTAAATAAACTTTGAAGAAAAAGTTACCTTTTCAAAGTTTATTGGAGGTATGTGATTATCGCAAAAAAAAAAAAAAAAAAAAAAACTTTGCAGCTAATCTATAAAAAAAGGAAAAAATTCTCACTATATTAATATCATATTAACCGATATTTAATACATGATACTCATAATATATATATATATATATATATATATATATATGTAAATGCATAAATATAAATTGACATAAAATTAAATGTTAGATCAAGTCACAATATTTCATTTAGAACAACCGGCAGAGCCGCGGTATCATCTAAATAAATTATATGACTTTTTTATGTTAGATGCAAAAAAATTAAATGTTAGTTGCGGAAAAGTAAATGTTAGATGCGGAAAAGTAAATGTTAGTTGCGAGAAAGTAAATGTTAGTTCAAATCACAATATATTATTTAGAACAACCGGCAAAGTCACACTATTGTCTAAATAATATATATGACTTTATTATAAATTGATACATATATTTATAGTATATAATTATTGTAGTATTTATTGCATCATATTAGACAACAAATCAAGGTAACCACATTTAAGGTACCAAGTATTTGATGTAAATAGATAACAATAAATCATCCAAATTATACCTACAAATAAAGATCAATTAGTAAAACAAAATAAAAATAAAAAAGGAAAAATATACAAAATATAAACAATCTTACTTGACCAAAAATGAAACATTTTCACCTTGACATAAAAGGATTTAGCTTGCCATAAACATAATACTCAAGAATAAGGATAAAATAAATTTCATACTTAAACTTGGAGAAATATGCACACTCAAAATTTATTCTCACACACACAATATTTATTTTACAAGTGAGGAATTTTCCTACACTCTTGCACACTCAAGGCTTAATACAACACTCTATTTATAGGTCAGAGGAGAAGAAAAGTCCAAGATTGTAAAAATATACACTAATAGAAGTGATAAAATGTTGTCTCCAAAGTCCAATTCATGATTCTACTGTAAATCAAGTATTTGATGCCTTAAACCACCGATTTGGATTTTGCACACAAAACACGTAGCTCTCTTTCTGTAGATGTTATTTGATGTATGACACACCTAATTTGGATAAAAGATGAATTTGTTATATTTTTTTACCGCAACTGGTCATGATAAAAGTAAATCTGTCTTCTTTTATGTGTGTTGCATATTTTGAATATCATGATGAAGTTTTTGGAAGTTATTGTCTTCTACAAAATTATAGATGCCTCATTGGTAAATCTATAGAATTTAGAAGCACTCCAATATGACTTTTGTAGCTTGAGAAATTTTATTTTTACCAAACCTATGCAAACCGTAAAAATAACATTTTTAGTGAAACATTTAAATATAAACATATAAAACTAAAACAATATAAATTTATGATTTTAATGAAACTTAAATATTAAAACACAACTTTTAACATATAAATAATTACTAAATTTAAGTTTCATCATACCCCCCAAACCGTCTTATTACTAGTCCCTTAGTAATAAAATATCATAAAATCACAAGTTAGATTTTTATTCCTTATTATATATATTCAAATTTGCAAACTTTGAAATTTTAAAACATACTTGTAAGAAAATCATATGTTTATTTATAAATCTTGTTATCAACTAATATATTAATATATAATTGGATGAGTTATACATATATATTTCACACAATACCAAAATATTAAATATTTATATAATTTTTTATATAAATATTTTATTAAAACTTTGAGAATATATAACTAAAATGATAATATAAATCATTTTCATAACATGTATATCATCAGAAATATTAATGTAAAAGTCTCAACTCCATATACTCTCGGGTTATAATATTTCATATATAGTTGTTTTTAACTTATGAAGTTGGAAGAAAATTATACACTTATTGAAAATGGCTAATATATAAACAGACAATCAAATAACATAATATTAAAAACAAGATAAGATAATTTACAAAGAATAAAACTCATTTTGTTTTTGTTTTTATCTTTTTTTTAGATTAGCTGCAAAGTTTTTTTTTTCATCCCTTTTTTTTTTTTGCGATAATCACATACCTCTAATAAACTTTGAAAAGGTAACTTTTTCTTCAAAGTTTATTTACACAATTTTTTTATTATTTTTAATGAGGTAACTTCATTTACATTGATGGTTATAATAATGATAATCATATTTACGATCATACTTCAAACAACTATGCAGCTAAATTTATTTGCACATTTTTTTCTTTTCTTTTTTTTTAACTGGGTTTAATTTAGTAATCAACCATTTCATAATAATCAATAAAATTTTATAAGTTGTTTTTTCAATTCTCACCTCTCACTCACAAAATTTATGTGAGTATATATATTGCACTTTTACAAATTAATTCCTTCAATTATACATGTTATTATTCATTCAAGCAATATAATTTTAACTATATACGTATAAAAGTCTTAGAAAATATGTTATTTCACAATTATATATTATTTATAACTTATATCCCATCAATTATATAATTTCTATTAAATTTATAAAAAGAAGTATAAATAAACATATATACAAACAGACTTCATTTTTTTAGTAGTTTGCAATTTAAATATATACGAAATATTAAAATCTAATCTATTGTGATAATATGATAGATAAAAAAAACTAATGCGTCTCAGGAGTTTTTTTGACTCCTGACTCTACCATTGAAAATTAAAAATAAATATTATTATAACAATTTTTTTAATTTTTAAAATTTTAAATTTTTTTGAATGAACCCTATGAAACCTAAATTTAGTAATTATTTATATGTTAAAAGTTGTGTTTTAATATTTAAGTTTCATTAAAATCATTATATTGTTTTGGTGTTGTGTTTATATTTAAATATTTTATTAAAAATATTATTTTTTACGGTTCAGGTTTGGTAAAAATAAAATTACTCAAGCTACAAAGGTCATATTGGAGTGCTTCCAAATTCTGTAGATTCACCAATAAGGCATCTATAATTTTGTAGACGACAATAAATTCGAAAAATTTCATCAAGATATTCAAAATATGCAAAACATCAAAAAGAAAACAGATTTATTGTTACCATGATAAACTGCGGTAAAAGAAATCATAACAAATTCATAATTTATCCAAATTAGGTGTTCCATACATCAAATCACATCTACAGAAAGAGAGCTACGTATTTTGTGTTTTGTGTAAAAGCCAAATCGGTGGTTTAAGGCATGAAATATGTGATTTACGGGTCATGAATTGGAATTTGGAGACAACATCTTATCAATTTTATTATTGTATATTTTTACAATCATGGACTTTTCCTCTCTTTTGGCTTATAAATAGAGTGTTGTATTAAGCCTTGAGTGTACAGTGTAGGGAAATTCTTCACTTGTAAAATAAATATTGTGTGTGAGAACAAAGTTTGAGTGTGCATATTTCTCCAAGTTTAAGTAAGAAATTTATTTTATCCTTATTTTTTAGTCTTATGTTTATGGCAAGCTAAATCCTTTTATGTCAAGGTGAAAAGGTTTCATTGTTGGTCAAGTAAGATTGTTTATATTTTTTATATTCTTCATTTTTTCTATTTTTATTTTATTTTACTAATTGATCTTTATTTGTAGCTATAATTTGGATGATTTATTGTTATCTATTTACATCAAATACTTGGTGCTTTATTGTGGTTACCTTGATTTGTTGTCTAATATGATACAATAAATACTAAAATAATTATATAATATAAATATATGTATCAATTTATAATAAAGTCATATATATTATTTAGACAATAGCGTGGCTTTTCCGGTTGTTCTAAATAATATATTGTGATTTGAACTAACACTTACTTTCTCGCAACTAACATTTACTTTTCCGCACCTAACATTTACTTTTCCGCAACTAACATTTACTTTTTTTGCATCTAACATAAAAAAAATTCATATATTTTATTTAGACGATAGCGTGGCTCTGCCGGTTGTTCTAAATGAAATATTGTCATTTGATCTAACATTTATATGTAAATTTATATTTATGAATTTATATACATATATTATGGGTACCATGTATTAAATATTGTTTAATCTGATATTAATATATTGGGAACTATATTATATGATATATTTGTTTAAATATTTAATTGTTCTTTTATGTTTATTCTTATATTAGTTCTTTTATTTATTTTTGTTAAGCAATCTTAAATAATCCAACAATGAACCTTTGAAGTCTTGACAATTTTATAATTTGTGTATTTGAAGTTTTATATTTTCATCTATAATATATCATTGTTAAAATTCAACTTACAACATTCTCTCCATGGATCGATCTCGTACTCACGAGTATATTACTTGCAGACAACCTACACTTAGGTGAATTACAATTTAAGTTGTAGCAAGTTTTTGAGTGTGCAAGAGTTGAGAGAAAGCTTCTCATTTGTAAATAAATGTTGTGTGCTTAAGTGTGATAATAAAATTTTAGTGTGCATATTTCTCCAAGTTTAAGTATGAAATTTATTTTATCCTTAATTTTGAGTCTTATGTTTATATCAAGCTAAATCCTTTTATGTCAAGGTAAAAATGTTTTATTGTTGGTCAAGTAAGATTGTTTATATTTTGTATATTCTTCCCTTTTGTTAGGATCGAAAATATGTGTAGACGGAGGGGGGTGAATACACTATTTAAAATTCTAACGATTCTTCGATCTGATTTGTGAAAATCCAACAGAAGCTTTGTTGCTTAAAACTTTGATATGCTCGAAAGATCTGAAAATATCAGGCGGAAGAAATCTTCCTTGCATATTTGAATAATTAGAAAGCTAAGGAAAATAAAGTGATGTAAATGCAGTATGTAAAAGGGACAGAGTTTTTTATGGATGTTCGGAGATGAATTCTACTACGTCACCCCTTATTAAGTTTCCAGAAGGATTCCACTAGAAAATTTTGATATATACAACGCTTTGTACATATCCAATCCAATCAATCCTTCGAAAGGAACTCCTGGCAAAAATCTCTCTCGAAGCAGAACAAACACTCTACTTTGAGTTACAAAGTGAAGTCACAAAATGTGCTTCGGTATATTGATCTGAAGGCTATGAATGACTTTGATCTGTATTGATTATGTATGTGTTTCTTTGAGCTCGATCGATCTTTGAAATATTCTCTAACTCAAAATCTCAAAACTTTGATATGATAATATGGGTTTCTAAGTTAGGATATTGAGTGAAGACTTTTTGGCTTTTCAGATGAACTTGATAATCTTAGATTTTAGTAGCTTGTGTTATTCACTCTTTGTCTCTTCTTTTAAATCTTTGAATCCCTTGAGTATTTATAGTCTTCAAAAATAGCCAGTGAGCCGCCAACATATCTCATAAATTTGCTCACAAATCTTGGCTTTGAGGGAAGCCAATCAACGTTCAAAATTCCATTAAATATTTTTGTCTTTTAGCTAAACAACCTCAGCAACGGATACTCAGAGTGAGACTTTGATTTGGTTGATGACTACTTGATCTGTCTTTGAACGATCTGGATTGTTCTAGTGGAAATCTGGTGTATTTGATCCTTTGAAATAATTTGACATAAGAAAATATGGTCAAATACTTGATTCATCCGGATTAAAATATTCATCGGACGTTTGATATGGCAGCGTTGTTGGGCTTTGGTCCGAATGAGTCCAATTTTATCTGTCTTTAAAATCTTATTTACTTTGTTTTGTTTTGACTTGTTTATCACCAAAACTTTAGAGTTTGATCTCCAACACCTTTTCTATTTTTATTTTGTTTCACTAAAAAATCTTTATTTGTAGGTATAATTTTGGATGATTTGTTGTTATCTATTTACATCAAATACTTGGCATCTTAAATGTGGTTACCTTGATTTGTTGTCTAATATGATATAATAAATACTACAATAATTATATACTATAAATATATGTATCAATTTATAATAAAGTGATATATATTATTTAGACAATAGCGTGATTTTGCCAGTTGTTCTAAATAATATATTGTGATTTGAACTATAACATTTAATTTCTCGCAACTAATATTTACTTTTCCGCATCTAACATTTACTTTTCTGCAACTAACATTTACTTTTTTGCATCTAACATAAAAAAAGTCATATATTTTATTTAGACGATAGCGTGGCTCTGCCGGTTGTTCTAAATGAAATATTGTCATTTGATCTAACATTTATATGTCAATTTATATTTATGCATTTATATATATATATATATATTATGGGTACCTTGTATTAAATAAATGTTAATTTGATATTAATATAGTAGGAACTATATTATATGATATATTTTTTAAAATATTTAATTGTTCTTTTATGTTTATTCTTATATTAGTTCTTTTATTTATTTTTGTTAAGCAATCTTAAATAAACCAACAATGAACCTTTGAAGCCTTGCCAATTTTATAATTTGTGTATTTGAAGTTTTATATTTTCATCTATAATATATCATTGCTAGAATTAAACTTACAACATCCTCTCCGTGGATCGATCTCGTACTCACGAGTATATTACTTGCAGAAACAAATTTTTTTGCAGTCCTCTACATCTTATTTCGTCAGCTTCAACAAATTACAAACTTAGTAGTCTGTTTCCGCATTATTTCAAACTCAATAGACTGTTTCTGCATTATTTCCATTTTCAATAAACTATTGTTTTATTTCAGAGTATGAGATTCACCAATACCGACTACCAAGCTCTTACCAAAAGATAAATTAAAGAGAGATAATACACTCTTCACTAGACACAAATCTACGTTGGGGCTATGGTGGGCTATAACCCAACTTTATATATATATATATATATAAAAGAATAATAATAAGAATAATAATGTTGTAAAAATTTTTCATTTATAATACAAACATTTTTTCTTTTAAATTTCAGTAAAAAAAATTTATTTTCATGATTTTGGTATCTCAAGTCTTAAATACACACACGAAATCTCTTTGTTTTAGATTCCTTTTGAAATATTATAAGCGTTGTGTGATACAAATATAAAAAAATAATAATAATAATTTTCATGAACTTAGTTAAAAATTGTAATTCTTGAATAATAATGAAAGGAATATTTTATTCCTTAAAATCATCCTATTTTGAAAAGAATTTATTTAATATCTTTTGCATTTCTTGGACATGAAGTAATTTTATATAAGTTATTTATTTCCTTAAATAACTTGGTTTAAGATATGATTAAGTTTATCATAATATTTATTATCTTATCTCTAATGATTTAATTTCATTATTATATAGATTTGACATGATCAAAAAGGAACAAGATCTAGAATCCTATGTCTACAAGAAAATAACTACAAGAAAGGATTCTAGACTATATATTGAAGGAAGGAGACCGATTAAAAGTAAGAACGATATAGTTTCAAAATACGCACGTTGAGAAAGAATTTAAGATCTTCTGAAGTTAGTATCGGTCGTGGTTGCTTGAAGCCGTGAAGAACACTCGAAGATTGTTGATCGAAGAAGTGTGCTACTCACGTGTTTTGGCTTTAAGATTTTTCTCCTTACTTCGTTTGCGTTATTCTATTTCATATAGAATGTTTTAGGAAAACTTTTACTATTTATTTTCTCACTTGTTTTGAGAAATTGAGTTTTTCAATAATCACTAGTTTTAGGGTTTGTAAAACTCTTTGAAAGTTTTCTAGTGAAGTTTTGCCTTGAGGCGCTGCAAGAGTATCTTATACTCTTGCTTAAATCATTTGATTCTATTTATTGGTTGCTTGTTTATTTTATTTACGCTTTAATTATATTTCGCTGCAAATTACTCAAGATGTTATTGTAGGTGTTGTCAACACCTTGTGACAACACCTCAAACTGTTTATGTGCAACCCCAATTCCCTTACAAGTGCCATCAGAGCCATATTCTTGATACACTAAGAACTAATCTTGGTTTGTTTATTTTATTACAGGAAATAAGATGGACTCATCGTCTGTTGCGAACTCATTTTTGAAACCTCCGGTTCTTGATGGCACGAATTATGCATTATGGAAGAATAGGATGCGATATACTATTAAGGCTATGGATGTTCGTGCTTGGCAAAGTATTCTAGGACTCCTCCAAATATGCTAGATGAAGATGGAGACTATATCATCAAGCAAGAAGAAAATTGGACTGCCGAGGAAACACAAAGTTCAAGCTACAATGCTAAAGCACTCAATGAAATTTTTGCAACTGTGGATATGAGGATGTATGGAATCATAGCTGACTGCACTATTGCTAAGGATGCATGGGATGCTCTTCAAGAACACTGTGAAGGAACTGATAGCGTGAGAAGAACAAGATTAAGATTGTTAAATGCAAGATTTGAGAATATCAGGATGGATAAGAATGAAACTATTGCTTATTATGATAAGAAACTTAGGGAGATAGCTACAGAGGCGCATGCTCTTGGAGGAACTATTGCAAGTGAAACTATGGTAAACAAGGTTCTTCGATCTTTGCCTAAAAGATTCAATGGGAAGATTTGGGCACTTGAAGAAATAAAAGACACTTCAAAGATGAAGATGACTGAACTGATTAGCATTCTTCAAGTTTTTTGAGATGAACAATACAGAACAAGAGAAGGATAAAGGAAAATTAATAGCCCTTCAAGCCTTGAAACCCTCATACGAGGAGTATGTTCAATTTCATCAAGAAGTTCATCAATCTGATTTAGAAGATGATTCGATCTCTCCCATGACTAGGAAATTCAATGATTATCTGAAGAAGATAAAAGAGTCAAGAAAGACGGATCAAAAACTCAAGGCTCCAATGTTCTCTAACAAACATTTAAGGATTACTAGACCAGAACAATCAACAAGGAAACCTGTTGATACTCCTAAGCCTCGACTGATGATGGAAGGGAAGAAGAAGTTTGTCTCAAAGAAGTTGGACACTGTTCAATGTCATGCTTGTCAAAGTTTTGGACACTATGCAAATGAGTGTGCCAACACTCTTAGGAAAGGGATGAACACGTATTTGAGTGATGAAGAGTCCGAAGAAGAAGAACGGGAAGATGAAGACAACCATACTGCCTTATTTGCCCTACTGAAGAGCAAGAAAAAGTTTCAAGTCAATCCTTTAGGTGTTGCCGCAGGTGTTGCCACACCTGGCCGCAACATCTCCCAAAGGTCAGTGTGTTTGAATTCCTCCATTACTGATAACATGTGTGATAATGATACAGGTGAAGAAACAATGTGCATGGAAGAAGCTCGGATGATGTTTGAAGAGTTACATATTGATTGTGTTGAAAGGAATAAGATGAATACTATTCTTTCAAAGGAAAATTCTAATCTAAAGGCTGATGTATCAAGATTAAAAGTCGTGCTAAGTAAGAAAGACATGAAATTAAGCCAAGTGAAGAAAGAACTCGGAAAAGCAAATGCTACCTTGGCCAAATTTAATTTAAGCTCTTCCAAGCTTGATTCGTTACTCATGATGGGAAGAGATGGTACGGCTGGTTTAGGTTTTGAAAACAGCATATTGAGGTGGGTGAAAGTTTATAAGGCCCTGTGTTTGTCAAGGAAAGTAGCAGTATAGAAAGCTCAAGCAAAAAGGCCTTACAAATTGATCCTCCAAAACCAAAGCCACAGACTGCTGCTCCTTCAATGTCTAGAAGGAAACGTAAGTACATATGTCACTACTGTCATAGACCTGGTCATATCAAACCGTACTGTTTTAAGCTGTTGGAAGACTACAGGTATAGATCTACATCGAAGGTGTTGCCAAAGGTGTTGCCAACACCTCCCCACAACATCCCTAGAAACAGATCTTATGTAAGAAAGATTTGGGTACCAAAAGCTGATATTCAATGTCATATGATGTATACTTCTTTGAGAAGTAATATTTCAGGTGCATGGTACTTTGATAGCATTAGCTCTCGTCACATGACAGGTTCCAAAAAGTTTCTCACTGACTATGTTGAACAGAAAAGTGGAAAAGTAACCTATGGTGGAGGTTCAAAAGGAAACATTGTTGGGAAAGGAACTCTGAATGTTGCTGGTTTGCCTAAGCTTCGCAATGTGCTTCATGTTGAAGGATTAACCGCAAATCTAATAAGCTTAAGCCACCTTTGTGATGATAATTTGCATGTGAAATTTGATAAGAAATTATGCAAAGTTTTTTATGATTCAAATCTCTGTGTCATGACAGGTACTAGGTCATCTGACAACTGCTATCAACTCGGAGAAGAGATGTCTTGTAGTAGACACACCAAAGTTAATGAGTTTGATCTATGGCATCAAAAATTGGGTCATGCTAATTTCAAGGCACTAAAGAACTTAAGTAAGTTAGATGTTGTAAGAAGTATGCCTAACTTAAAATCTGGTATTTCATTTGTTTGTGAAGCATGTCAGAAAGGGAAGCAGACTAGGGTGTCACACGAGGTGTTGCCAACATCTGTGATAACACGCTGCCTTGAGCTTTTACATATGGACTTGATGGGTCCAATGGATGTTGAAAGCTTTGGAGGTAAGAAATATTCTTTTGTTTGTGTGGATGATTTCTCACGATATACTTGGGTAAATTTTCTAAGAGAAAAATCGGACACATTTGATGCATTCAAGAAACTGCTCACTAAGATTACGAATCTACATAATCTGAAGGTAATCCGTGTTTGCACTGATCATGGTAAGGAGTTTGAAAACTCTTCTTCTGCTAGCTTGTGTGATAAGAAAGGTATTTCTCATTAATTTTCTGCTCCTAAAACCCCACAACAAAATGAAATTGCTGAAAGGAAAAATAGGACTTGCAAGAAATGACAAGAGTGATGTTAAGTTCGAAAAATATTTCAAAATGTTTTTGGGCTGAAGCCTTGAATACTGCATGTCATATTTCAAATAGAGTTCATTTGAGGAATGGTACTACTATGACATCCTATGAAATTCTCATGGGAAAGAGGCCAAACCTTAAAAATTTTCATGTTTTTGGATGTGTATGTCACGTTTTGAATGATAGGGATCATCTTGCTAAATTTGATGCAAAAAGTGATAAGTGTATGTTCTTGGGATATTCATCAAATAGCCGAGCCTATAGGATGTATAACTTAAGAACAAGGACTATTTTTTAGTCAATTAATGTTATTTTTGATGACTTTGCAGATCTAAAGAAGAAAACAGCTGAAGATGAAGTTAATGATCTGCTGGATAATTCTGGAAATTTAGATGCTATCAAAGGAGTGTTGCCAATACCTCCAATAACACCTCCTACAGAAAATCCAGAATCAAAAGTTGAAAAACCTACTGATGAGAATATTGATGAGAACAGTGAGGTAAATGAAGCTGAAAAGAATGTTTCAAGCAGAATTCAGAAGAATCACCCAACCTCACAGGTCATTGGAGATGTGCATGGAGACTTGCAAACTCGAAGGAAAGAGAAAGTGGATTATCGAAAGATGGCAGGGTTGTTGTGCATGAGTTCTACATATTCTCAGGTAAGATTCTCTTGTTTCGTATCAAATATTGAAACCAAAAAGGTTGAAGAGGCTTTAAAAGATGAATTTTGGGTCAATGTTATGCATGAAGAGTTAGAACAATTTGGTAGGAATGATGTTTTGTACTTAGTACAGTGTCCTACTCATGGTAATGTCATAGGAACTAAGTGGATTTTCAAGAATAAAACTGATGAGTCGGGAAACATCATTAGAAATAAAGCTAGGTTGATAGCTCAAGAGTATATACAGGTTGAAGGGGTGGATTTTGATGAAACCTTTGCTCCTGTAGCCCGCATTGAGTCTGTCCAACTTTTGCTTGCTATTTCATGTAACATGGGAATGAAACTTTTTCAAATGGATGTAAAGAGTGCCTTTTTGAATGGGATCCTAAATGAAGAATTTTTTGTGAAACAACCTAAGGGTTTTAAGGATCCAAATCATCTTAATTATGTGTATAAGTTAAAAAAGACATTGTATGGACTAAAGCAAGCACCACGTGCATGGTATGGGAGAGTTACTGAGTACTTACTCAATATTGGCTTCAAAAGAGGTGAAGTTGATAAGACTTTGTTTGTGCAAAAATCAAGGTAATATCTTAATTTGCCAAGTTTATGTGGATGATATAATTTTTTGTGCTTCAAATGATAAACTTGTTGATGATTTTGTGAAGTGCATGTCTTCTACATTTGAGATGAGCATGGTTGGTGAATTAACATATTTCTTGGGCTTGCAAGTGAAACAAATGCATGATAGTATATTTTGGTGTCAAAGCAAGTATGTTAAAAATCTTGTAAAGAAGTTTTTGAATGACAACACTAAACACATGTCCGCTACCATTTCGTGTGTCTTGGAATCTCGCTTTAAACCAAAGTTTGAATGCCCCTGATTTCCGTTATATTATTTAATATAAAATTTATCTTTATTTTATTGAATTAGGTCCCTTGCATTCTGGGCTGGGCTCTTCTTAAGCTAATAATAATAGCAGCTAAAAATTTCTGAACGTGGGCCAACTGAAAACTTGGGCTTTTATTTTCCTTTTTGGGTCCGATATCAGCGGACAGCTAAAAATAGTGTATAATATACCTGATCAAATAGTTTTATTGATATCCATATGCATACATAGTCCAATTGATGTTTATATATTGGGTAGTACAAAATCAAAATATCAAATGAGACATCAAATTCTAGTTATTTATATTTCACAGTCAGAGATATTTACAATTTTATTTATTTTTAAATATATTTATTCTAGATGCTAACAAATTTCAGGTGGCCAGAATCCCACCCCAACACTCATTCTCCATTCAACTACATTCCGTGGAAGCTTTTACCTTATTTCTTGTCAGACACTTTCTTTGGGGTCACTCACAATTACACCATCGTCGTTTTTCGGGATAGTTTGAAAAATGATTTAGATCAAGCATTTTTTTATGATCATTCTACAAAAAAGTTTTGCAAAACGACCTTCAAACACAAAAGAAATACAAAGACTAAACAAAGGGAAAAATTTGAGAAAGCTATATTTCAAAATCATGGTCAAACAAATCTCATTTAGTTAAATAATTTCCTTGTGTTTCTGTCTTTCTTGGTAGTGTAAAATGTATTCTCAAAATAATTAAATTTTATTATGATTTTAAACATTTTATATATTGTATTGATTATACATCTTTTGATAAAATAACATATGCGAGGGCCGAGGTATATATGTTTTGGTAGACATGAAATTAATGTCTTGTTTACTTTCTAAAACGATCCAATCGCAAGGAAACTAAAGAGATACATGTAACATCAAATTTTTCGTTCGATTGATCACATGATATTCAAAATATTTGATCAATAAATTAAGATGGGAGACACAATTTGTTAAATGAATTAATGTGAACAAATGAAAAGAATGGAGAATGTTTTAAAGAATATGAAAAATAATTGTCAATTGTGCTTAAAAAAAGGCAGGATTATTGAAAAGTACACTAAAGAAATCGTATTTGTAATTAACACAAAATTACCGTGAGTTAAATATTTTATTTGGATTATCGATAAAGATATTATTTTTTTATGATAAATATGAGCATGATTATGACCTACTACACTTATAAAAATCTGTGAAATCATCGTACAAAAAATCTATTCGTGTGTTAAATATTAATTTTTCGTTGTAACATTTAAAATATGATATGTGAAAAAAAAAATATATAATATATGCAAGCAAAAACCGCGTGCACTACGATATTCCAGTGACGGTGGAAATAGATGCTTGTAGGCAATGAATTAAATTTATTGAACTCACGGGTCGTGCTCGTGCCACTTGTTTTTTCCCTTATTAATTATTATTATACTATATATATATATATAATCTTGTTTCCCTGCACACTGGAGTGCAGGGATTTTGTGTGCATCCTGTGATGTTCGCGTGAACATCTGAGATGTTCTCGCGAACATTTGATTTTTTTTTAGATGTTCGCGCGAATATCCCGCGGTGCACACAAAATTCCTGCACACTGGTGTGCAGTGGATCATGACTATATATATATATATATATATATATATATTAATTAGTGTTCTATGTTCAAACAATCACTGCGATTAGTCTCTAGTTACAACATGTGCATCCTTCTCAAACAGTGAAATTGTTTGAGAAGAATTTATTTAATATCTTTTGCATTTCTTGGACATGAAGTAATTTTATATAAGTTATTTATTTTTTTGAATAACTTGATTTAATATATGATTAAGTTTATCATAATATTTATTATCTTATCTCTAATGATTTAATTTCATTATTATATAGATTTGATTTGATCAAAAAGAAACAAGATCTAGAATCCTATGTCTACAAGGAAATAACTACAAAGAAGGATTCTAGACTATATATTGAAGGAAGGAGACCGATTAAAAGTGAGAACGATATAGTTTCAAAATACGTACGTTGAGAAAGAATTTAAGATCTTCTGAAGTTAGTATCGGTCGTGGTTGCTTGAAGACGTGAAGAACACTCGAAGATTGTTGATCGAAGAAGTGTGCTACTCACGTGTTTTGGCTTCAAGATTTTTCTCCTTACTTCATTTTCGTTATTCTATTTCATATAGAATGTTTTAGCAGAACTTTTACTATTTATTTTCTCACTTGTTTTGAGAAATTGAGTTTTTCAATAATCACTAGTTTTAGGGTTTGTAAAACTCTTTGAAAGTTTTCTAGTGAAGTTTTGTCCTGAGGCGCTGCAAGAGTATCTTATACTCTTGCTTAAATCATTTGAGTCTATTTATTTGGTTACTTGTTTATTTTATTTACGCTTTAATTATATTCCGCTGCAAATTACTCAAGGTGTTATTGTAGGTGTTGTCAACACCTTGTGACAACACCTCAAACTGTTTATGTGCAACCCCAATTCCCTTACAAGTGCCATCAGAGCCATATTCTTGATACACTAAGAACTGATCTTGGTTTGTTTATTTTATTACAGGGAATAAGATGGACTCATCGTCTGTTGCGAACTCGTTTTTGAAACCTCCGGTTCTTGATGGCACGAATTATGCATTATGGAAGAATATGATGCGATATACTATTAAGGCTATGGATGTTCGTGCTTGGCAAAGTATTCTGACTGGTAGGACTCCTCCAAAGACGCTAGATGAAGATGGAGACTATATCATCAAGCAAGAAGAAAATTGGACTGCCGAGGAAACACAAAGGTCAAGCTACAATGCTAAAGCACTCAATGAAATTTTTGCAACTGTGGATATGAGGATGTATGGAATCATAGCTGACTGCACTATTGCTAAGGATGCATGGGATGCTCTTCAAGAACACTGTGAAGGAACTGATAGCGTGAGAAGAACAAGATTGAGATTGTTAAATGCAAGATTTGAGAATATCAGGATGGATAAGAATGAAACTATTGCTTATTATGATAAGAAACTTAGGGAGATAGCTACAGAGGCGCATGCTCTTGGAGGAACTATTGCGGGTGAAACTATGGTGAACAAGGTTCTTCGATCTTTGCCTAAAAGATTCAATGGGAAGATTTGGGCACTTGAAGAAATAAAAGACACTTCAAAGATGAAGATGACTGAACTAATTAGTATTCTTCAAGTTTTTGAGATGAACAATACAGAACAAGAGAAGGATAAAGGAAAATCAATAGCCCTTCAAGCCTTGAAACCCTCATACGAGGAGTATGTTCAATTTCATCAAGAAGTTCATCAATCTGATTTAGAAGATGATTCGATCTCTCTCATGACTAGGAAATTCAATGATTATCTGAAGAAGATAAAAGAGTCAAGAAAGACGGATCAAAAACTCAAGGCTCCAATGTTCTCTAACAAACATTTAAGGATTACTGGACCAGAACAATCACCAAGAAAACCTGTTGATACTCCTAAGCCTCGACTGGTGATGGAAGGGAAGAAGAAGTTTGTCTCAAAGAAGTTGGACACTGTTCAATGTCATGCTTGTCAAGGTTTTGGACACTATGCAAATGAGTGTGCCAACACTCTTAGGAAAGGAATGAATACGTATTTGAGTGATGAAGAGTCCGAAGAAGAAGAACGGGAAGATGAAGACAACCATACTGCCTTATCTGCCCTACTGAAGAGCAATAAAAAGTTTCAAGTCAATCTTTTAGGTGTTGCCGCAGGTGTTGCCACACCTGGCCGCAACATCTCCCAAAGGTCAGTGTGTTTGAATTCCTCCATTACTGATAACATGTGTGATAATGATACAGGTGAAGAAACAATGTCCATGGAAGAAGCTCGGATGATGTTTGAAGAGTTACATATTGATTGGGTTGAAAAGAATAAGATGAATACTATTCTTTCAAAGGAAAATTCTGATCTAAAGGCTGATGTGTCAAGACTGAAAGTCGTGCTAATTAAGAAAGACATGAAATTAAGCCAAGTGAAGAAAGAACTCGGAAAAGCAAATGCTACCTTGGCCAAATTTAATTCAAGCTCTTCCAAGCTTGATTCGTTACTCATGATGAGAAGAGATGGTACGACTGGTTTAGGTTTTGAAAACAGCATATTGAGGTGGGTGAAAGTTCGAAAGGCATGTGAAGCATGTCAGAAAGGGAAGCAGACTAGGGTGTCACACGAGGTGTTGCCAACATCTGTGATAACACGCTGCCTTGAGCTTTTACATATGGACTTGATGGGTCCAATGGATGTTGAAAGCTTTGGAGGTAAGAAATATTCTTTTGTTTGTGTGGATGATTTCTCACGATATACTTGGGTAAATTTTCTGAGAGAAAAATCGGACACATTTGATGCCTTCAAGAAACTGCTCACTAAGATTACGAATCTACATAATCTGAAGGTAATCCGTATTTGTACTGATCATGGTAAGGAGTTCGAAAACTCTTCTTTTGCTAGCTTGTGTGATAAGAAAGGTATTTCTCATGAATTTTCTGCTCCTAAAACCCCACAACAAAATGGAATTGCTGAAAGGAAAAATAGGACTTGCAAGAAATGACAAGAGTGATGTTAAGTTCGAAAAATATTTCAAAACGTTTTTGGGCTGAAGCCTTGAATACTGCATGTCATATTTCAAATAGAGTTTATTTAAGGAATTGTACTACTATGATATCCTATGAAATTCTCATGGAAAAGAGGCCAAACCTTAAAAATTTTCATGTTTTTGGATGTGTATTCATTTTGAATGATAGGGATCATCTTGCTAAATTTGATGCAAAAAGTGATAAGTGTATGTTTTTGGAATATTCATCAAATAGCCGAGCCTATAGGATGTATAACTTAAGAACAAGGACTATTTTTTAGTCAATTAATGTTGTTTTTGATGACTTTGCATATCTAAAGAAGAAAACAGCTGAAGATGAAGTTAATGATTTGCTGGATAATTCTGGAAATTTAGATGCTATCAAAGGAGTGTTGCCAACACCTCCGACAACACCTCCTACAGAAAATCCAGAATCAAAAGTTGAAAAACCTAATGATGAGAATATTGATGAGAACAGTGAGGTAAATGAAGCTGGAAAGAATGTTCTAAGCAGAATTCAGAAGAATCACCCAACCTCACAGGTCATTGGAGATGTGCATGGAGACTTGCAAACTCGAAGGAAAGAGAAAGTGGATTATCGAAAGATGGCAGGGTTGTTGTGCATGAGTTCTACATATTCTCAGGTAAGATTCTCTTGTTTCGTGTCAAATATTGAACCCAAAAAGGTTGAAGAGGCTGTAAAAGATGAATTTTGGGTCAATGTTATGCATGAAGAGTTAGAACAATTTGATAAGAATGATGTTTGGTACTTAGTACCGTGTCCTACTCATGGTAATGTCATAGGAACTAAGTGGATTTTCAAGAATAAACTGATGAGTCGGGAAACATCATTAGAAATAAAGCTAGGTTGGTAGCTCAATGGTATACACAGGTTGAAGGGGTGGATTTTGATGAAACCTTTGCTCCTGTAGCCCGCATTGAGTCTGTCCAACTTTTGCTTGCTATTTCATGTAACATGGGAATGAAACTTTTTCAAATGGATGTAAAGAGTGCCTTTTTGAATGGGATCCTAAATGAAGAAGTCTTTGTGAAACAACCTAAGGGTTTTAAGGATCCAAATCATCTTGATTATGTGTATAAGTTAAAAAAGACATTGTATGGACTAAAGCAAGCACCACGTGCATGGTATGGGAGAGTTACTGAGTACTTACTCAATATTGGCTTCAAAAGAGGTGAAGTTGATAAGACTTTGTTTGTGCAAAAATCTCAAGGTAATATCTTAATTTGCCAAGTTTATGTGGATGATATAATTTTTTGTGCTTCAAATGATAAACTTGTTGATGATTTTGTGAAGTGCATGTCTTCTACATTTGAGATGAGCATGGTTGGTGAGTTAACATATTTTTTGGGCTTGCAAGTGAAACAAATGCATGATGGTATATTTTGGTGTCAAAGCAAGTATGTTAAAAATCTTGTAAAGAATTTTCTGAATGACAACACTAAACACATGTGCACACCTATGGAGTCTAATGAAAAATTGTCTAGGGAGGATGTTGTCGAAGGTGTTGAAAACACCCTCTACAGAAGCATGATTGGTAGTCTTTTGTATTTAAGTGCTACTAGACCTGATATCATGTATAGTGTTTGTTTGTGTGCTAGATACCAGTCTAACCCAAAAATTACTCACTTGAAGGCCGTAAAACGTATACTGAAATATGTGGCTGGAACTTTGAATTTGGGTTTGTGGTACACTAAAGAAACCAATTCGAATCTGGTAGGATTTAGTGATGCTGATTGGGCTGGGGATTTAGATGAGAGAAAGAGCACTTCGGGAGGATGTTTCTACTTGGGGAATAACTTAGTGTCATGGTATAGTAAGAAATAAAATTGTGTCTCACTGTCTACTGCCGAGTCTGAGTATGTTGCTGTTGGTAGTTGTTGCTCTCAACTCCTTTGGATGAATCAAATGCTAAATGATTATGGTGTTAAGAGTGATACTCCAATTGTGTACTATCATAATTCTAGTGTCATTGATATATCCAAAAATCCAATACAACACTCTCGAACCAAACACATTGACATTAGACATCACTTCATTCGAGATTTGGTCGAGAAAAACATGATCTTAATTGAGTTTGTTGGAACTAATAACCAATTAGCTGATATATTCACAAAAGCTTTGGATTTCGAGAGATTTTCCAGTCTAAGGAAGTCTCTCAGTATGTGTGCATTATAGACAGAACCGAGATGTTGTCAGGAGTGTTGCCAACACCCTATGACAACACCTTTTCATGCATGTGCATTTTTAGGATCTTAGGCATACTGCATTCATGCATTCATTCTGTTTTGTGATGTGTTTGATACTTTGTAACCATTGACTAGTTTTCACTCAGGATTATTTGCAAAATATTTTACAGTTTAATTCGGATAAATTGAAGAAGAATTCTGACTGAGTTACGAAGTAATGGAGGGCCGTTCGTGTATTCCATGATCTTGTCCCAAATGAAAAGTGACTTTGCAAAAACATAATATCAAAAGAACAAGGATGACTAAGCTTGAATTGAGTCAATCATCAAATTTGATTGATAATCAGAAGCAAATGGAAAAAGCAATCTAAAGGGGTCCATTTGAAGATCTTTCCTTTAGTGTGCAGGCTACCACTTCTGCAAAAATAATGAATTGGATATAATAATTTTTTTCCGAAATCCTGAAGTGTTGCTGGGAGATGTTGCCAACATCGTGGATAACACCTCACTTGTCAACATATTTTTGTGCATAAAATTACATTTTATTTTTATGTCACACTCTGTTTTTAGACATAATTAGGGCATGCATATTTGTGAATATATTTGGTCGAAAGGTTACAAATTCTGATCAAATAAAAATTTCAATTTTTGCCCTATCCTCTGAATTTTTGAATTTGAATGTGATTGGATTTTGTTACAGTGGTGTTATATTCTGATGAGGAGTTAAATTTGGAAATATTTGGTGAAATATTTGGGCCTAGATTATCGGTGGAAATCAAAGAGATTTATTGCCTAATTAAATCGGATTTGTTACCGTTTTTCGAATAGTTACCGTTGGGGATTTTGTTACCGTTGGGGCCTACTAAGAATCCGAGTTAGAATAGGAAAAGATTTGGTGTGTTATATATTTGTGTTCTTATCTATTTACGGAAATCTTTTATTTCCTTGCTTCGTACCGCACCTTTGTATTCTCTGTACTCCCTGTTTTCAAATTGCTCTAAATTTCTCTGTGTTCACTCTCTCATATACCAATGGCAGGAAAGGGTTTTGATTCACACGATATTCGTTCTGAGATGGGATATATGGAAGATGCTGCGGAAGGTGTCACAGCACCTACATCACCACACCCCGTGGTTGAGCAAGCAATCATTTCCGTTGCCGAGGAACATGTGCCTCTGGACTCCTTCGCTCCAGGAGAGCCTGGCAATGCCATCGATGTGGAGAATTTACCAGACATGAGCGTGCTGAACAAGGTGTTTCCCACGAAACCCTTAACTCGCCGATCAAAGAGACAAGCTAGATACAACCCAGATTACACTGCTTCAAAAAGATTCTGTGGGAAGGGTCAACCATCAATACCATCTCTGGTGGACACTGAATTTACCTCTGGGGATGAAAGCTCCGATGAAGACTTTAAGTTGGTAAATCGAAAAAGGGGAAAGGCGAGTGTCATGGAACCCTCTGTCCCAACCATCCCCGTTCCGTTTGAATCTGAGGAAAAATCAAAGGGGAGTTCATCTTCTGATGATGAATCCATTGAATCAGATTTTGCTGCTGCTAATGCTGTTCAGAAATATGCTTCTGTATCCATTCATGTTCGTGAGGAACCATCATCTACTGTTCCTCCTGTTCTGTCTGATGAAGAGGAGATGTCGATAGCCCAGCTCATGGCTAAAATGAAGAAGTCTTCATCCACTGCTACTGCTCCTGTTCCAGAATCTGAGGATGAACCAGATGAGGAGATGCTTGCAGAATTTGCTGACAACCGCCCTCAACCTTCTGATAGTTCCAGCTCTGATTCGAGTGAAGATTCAGATGCTGAGAAGGAGTTGGAAGAAGAGTCCGATTCTGATGACTCTGAAGAAGAAGAGGAAGGTGCTGAGGAAGGTGTTGCCGACACCCTGGACAACACCTTAGGTGAAGAATACTAGGTAAAATCGTCCTTTCATCTGCTTTTTATTCCAAGAAGATTGCTGATTGCTTGGAGAAGTATGCTGATCGTGAGTTCTTGGAAGAACACAACATTGATGTGAAAAGCTACAAAGCTCAGAACATGGTGAGATTTTTTGAGGTAAGGAACATACTCTCTACAGTTACTACTGCTGGTTCTTATTGCAGAGAACTTGTGCGTGAGTTCTACTGCAATCTCACTGAAGTTGTGAAGGATCCAAGATACATGAAGTACGGTAAAGTTTATGTGAGTGGGTAGATTTTCTCTTTCAGTCTTGCCATTATAAATGGATTTCTCCAGACTTCTGCTTCTGATGATGCTGCTCTGCCTACCATTGATGAGATGAAATATGTCATCACTGGATGACATGTTACTGTTTTTCCAGCTCATCCTAAGAAGCTGCCAGCACCCAAGCTCAATTCTTTGTACTCTGTTCTCCACAAAATTGCTGTGAAGACCTGGACTCCATCCGAAAATTCTACTGTGGTTACCAAGCATCAAGCCCCTGTCTTGTATGCTATTGGTACTGGAATTGCATTCAACTATGGCCGACTCGGGTTTGACATAGTCATGGCCTTTGCAGATTGTACTCAACCTACATTGAAGCTGCCTTATCCATCACTCATCTATTCTATGATGATGTCTCAAGAGATTGAGAAGGATGATGATGAAGTACTTATTAAGCCTGGGGAGTTGCTAAAGATCGCACATGCATTACTCAAAGAAAATAGGAAGATAGACCTTCCATGGTCTGAGTCAGCTGATGCCGCAGGTATTGTGGCAGGTGTTGCCAACACCCCCTCTGTCACTGCTATTTTTGTACCCCCTTCTGCTGCTCAAGATGTTGATCCTGCATTCATTCAAGCTCAATTGGTGCATGCCGAGCAGAAGATTGCACAAGCGAAGGCTGACCTAGCCTATTACGAATGGTTAAAGGCTCACTATGAGTCTCTTTTAAGTGAAGATGGCCCTTCTGAACAAAAAAGGGGAGAAGGAAATGAAACAGATGAAAGAGTGGGTGCCCAGTGAGCCAACTTGTGGCTATGGGCTTTGATGACTCTTTGTACAAACGATCTTTTGTTTACACTTTTATTAATGGCAATGACTTTATCTTTCTTCATATTGTTATATTGTGATATACTATTGTTGTTTTGATAAAGACCTTGAATATACTATAGTGTATGTAAGATGTGGTAGAACATGGGGATGTCTATCATGAAATACATCTTATAGTCACTGTATATTCTAAACTGTTCCTAGTCGATTGAGCCGTCCGAGAATAAGGATAAGGATCGCTCGAGATTGAGACTAGCATTTGCGATGCGGAGTACCACGTTTCATTGGTAGGGAACATGGAGATGTTCGAAGCATGCAAATGGATATTCATAGGATGAATAATCGAACTACCCTATCCGGACTTTCCAAGTGGTTATCACTTATCGAGTGGATAAAGTCCGCGGTTTTGGTTGTACACCATTAGTCCTTACTACTTGAAACATCATGGAGACTCTATATGCTAGTACTGTGCTTTGACTCGTTTACCGACTCTATGGGGGTCATCAGGTGTCGGGATTGGGTACAGTTACAACACATATAGGAGTCGATGCATTGTTGTCAAGGATTCACCACATACTTGCGAGTGTGGATATCCTATGCGATCTGAGGAGATATTAGTGTGACGAATCTCTGGCCAGAGTACTTGATGTGATTTAAGAAATGGTTTCTTAGTAGCACATGCGATGTCACTAATTTGATCTTCAAGATGTATTGCATAGTTATCGAATCTTGAGCGACTCTCGATATACCAATGGTTGTTGATTCGATCGGGATATTTGGATGAAGGGACCGTACTGTACGCGAACCAAAATCTACTGGTTCTTGTAGGCACTATCAGTGATACCTAGGGAATCATGGGGCGATGTTGCTAGGCGCTTTACCATGATTCGTTGGGCAAGTCGGAAATCGTTGTTCCGAGTCACAAGGAGTTGTGAGCCCACGGCTAGCTGTATCCCTGAACCATTGAGGGTCACACAGTGTAATGGAGTTTTAATCCCCGTTGAGATAGTTAAATTTAAAGAGTTAAATTTAATGAATAAAGAAGTTGGACTTCTTAAATAAGAGTAAGGGAGTAGGATTTCCTAAAATGACATAGGGATGTACATTTTTGGAAACCACTGAATTCGGATTCAGGAAAATTTATCTTGACTTTAAAATGTGCAGAAATGGTTTCTGTGCACATTGGTAAAATCGGTTTATCAATCGGAGTCACGATAAATTTTATATTAATTTCTGAACATGCGGGCTTTGCTTGTCGGGCCTCAACTTATGACTAATGGGCCCTAAGGTGTTAGTGGCCTGCATTATAAATAAGTTATTACAGTACAGAAATTACACACAACAGGTCATAATTTGAGACAGGTTTTTCGAAAACCCTAGCCTCCTCTCTCTCAAATCGGCCGCCCCCTTCCCTTCTCTGCGTGAGAAATTTCGGTCTGTGATTTTGAATTGCAGTCTGGAATAGCGAATCAAATTCGTTTATTCTCTTCGTAGAAAACTTCTGATAGATTTTCTAGTGCAATCTATCAGAGGGATTAAACCTCCATTCGTGGACCTGATTGAAGGAAAGCTTGTTCATCAGTTCCAGGGAGATACAAGAAGCGCAGAGAAATCTGTGTGGTGTCCAATAATCTCGCTTCGAGATTGAAGGTAAAATTTAATAATAGTTATTTAATTTTACACACACAAATAATTTAATCGTTAAACGGTTGATACCTACACTATGGAATTGTTCCATAATAAAATTTTAAACTTCCGCTGCACCGGGTATCAATCGTGATTGATCTGAGAGCCGCGTTTTCCAACAGTGGTATCAGAGCCAGGTTGCTCAGATCAAACGATTAAATTAATCGATTGTACAAAAAATTTTGAGTCTTGGTTTTTTAAAACAAAATAAATATTTTAAATAAAAAAAAAATTTCGGGCAAAACCCGGGCAGCGATTGGATCGCTGCCCGGTGGGGCAGCGACGGTCGCTGCCCCGGGCGGCGCAAAGGGGGCGCACAGCGCCGCCCACGGCGGCGCACGTCGCCGCCCAGGGGCGGCGCTCGGCGCTGCCCAGCGCAGCGCAGCGCTCGGCGCCGCCAGGGCAGCGATTGTCGCTGCCCTAAAGGGGCAGCCGGGCTGCCCCGGCCCGCGCCCACGAGTGCGGGCCGGCCCGGGAGTGTCCCGGGCGGCCCGCGGGAAAAATTATTTTTTTATTTAAATTAATTTTAATGTGTTAAAATTTTATTTTTGGTCCGGTCAAAAATTGTTTTTGATTGGTTCACGAGGCATCGGATCGAAATGTTCGAGTCCGAAAATTTTAAAATTGATTTTTGGATAAATTTGAATTTTTGGAAAATTTTAATATTTTATCCTTAAATTGAATTTTGAAATCAATTATTTTTGGTACAATTGATGATAAGATTTGATCTTATGTATATATTAAGTAAAATATGATTTTATCTATAAAATTAGATTCTGTAGATAAAATATGATTTTATTTAATAAAAGGTAAAATATGATTTTATATATAAAATATGATTTTATCCTGTTTAAATTTAAATTGCCATATGCATGATATCCAATAAATTAATTTTGAATTAAATGTTATTGGATAAGGATGATCGATTGCCATGACCAATTTTGTAGGTGTATGTTAGGAATTTACATTTGTTTTATTGTTGTTGGTTTTATTAATGGGCCTGGTTTATGGCCCAATATGAATGTCATATGTAATAAAAGTGGGCTTGGTTTATGGCCCGTTCCCACCCCTAAAATGTATCCCCTACTTGTCATTGCTATTTATTGTAAATACATTAGATTTAGTGGGAGATCAAGATTTGAAGATGGTGGGCCCAGCAGACAATAAAGACGAAGAAATGTAAATTGGAAGCTAATGTAATAGGATTGCATTGCATACTGCATATTACCTAGGATTGGACTAAGACTCGTGATTGGCAACCACGAGTCAATTAGAAATGGAATCGATCATCCTATATATAATATATGATATTATGATTGTATGCATGTTTTAGACATAATTGTATGAATCCGGCAAGCATACAATAAATTGAAAAATGATGAGACAAATTTTCATAATTAAAAATCCCTCATTTTAAATATGATTTAAAATTGATATCAAGATAAATAAAGGAAATTTAAATTTGTTTAAATGTTCCTACCTTCCATCAACGGTCAATGTATGTGATGCTACCCGCGGATACGGTCCGGCTCATATTATTGGGGGGCCCGTCCGTCGGAAAGCTGTACATTGGATCGACACATGTTGTAAGTTGGGTGGAACTCCCATGGGATCGGCTCATATTATTGGGGGATCCACATGGCGACCGTCCATCACAACTTAATATTGATGGGTCATCTTGACATGTCACTTTAAACGGCGTCATATTATTGGGCCCTTATTGGACATGAGGTAAATACATGGGGGTTGCTTTGGAAGCAATTGGGCTCTACCTTTTGAGAATTATGGTTGGCTGATATTATTCGGGACCATAAGTTTGTCAATTGGACTCCATGTTCTCACTAAGGAAAAAGTTTCCCGTTTTCACTAGAGGGTAGTGAAATCGTTAAAATAGTGGGAGTGAGATTCATAAAATTAAATTTCGCCTATTTTATGTCTTAGTAAATTGCTTAAACAATCATTGAAATATGTCTGTTTTTCTTTTCAGTATTTCATACAATGAATTCGCGTAATCCATTATTCTCGATCCTCGAACAAAACAAGTTAACTGGCGCAAACTATACGGAATGGTTCCGGAAGTTGAAGATTGTCTTGACTTCGGAGAAGATGCTCTACGTGTTAGAGAAATCACCTCCGAAGGAAGCACCAGCTGACGTAAGTCCGGAGGAATTGGCCAAACTTGATGCATGGTGGGACCATGACATCAAGACCAAATGCTATATGCAAGCCTCGATGTCTGATGAACTCCAGAGGCGATTTGAGGACACCGTGAATGCTGCTGACATTCACGCTCAACTCAAGGAACTTTTTGGGGCTCAATCGAGGGCTGAAAGGTTCGCTACTGTTAAGGAGCTGATGACGTGTCGCATGCGTGAAGGGACTTCGGTCCGTGATCATGGGGTACGAGTGATTTGGCTCATACAAAAGTTAGCGACCCTTGATTTGGTGTTGGAGCATGAACTCAACGTGGATTTACTGCTTCTGTCTCTTCCTTCTTCGTTTGACGGATTTGTGGTAAATTTTAATATGAACAAGATAGAGGCCACCCTTGAAGAGATGGTCAATATGCTTGTGACATATGAATCCATACTTAAGAAGGATAAGCCAGCTTTCTTGGTGGGCTCCTCATCTTCTGCTAAGAAGGGGCCAAGTATGAAGGGCAAGAAACGTTCTGCCCCACCCAAGAAAGTCGAGCCCGAGAAGAATGGAAAATCCAAGGATGTTTGCCATTACTGCAAGAAGCCCGGTCATTGGAAGCGCAACTGCAAGGAATATCTAGAGCAGTTGGGAACTGCAAAGGGTATGTTCTATATTGAAATAAACATTTCACTTAATACTACTTCTTGGGTATTGGATACCGGATGTGGATCTCACATTTGCAATGATTTGCAGGTGATGACAAGAAGTCGCAGGCTTAGAATGGGTGAGACCCAGCTGAGGCTCGGGAATGGTTCCAGAGTTGAAGCTACAGCCATTGGAGATGTTTGTTTAATTTTGCAGAACGGTTTTAAGTTATTTTTAAGAGATGTTTTATTTGTTCCGGATTTAATTAAAAACATTATTTCTGTTTCTATGCTAGATAGAGATGGTTATTCTTGCAATTTTGTGAATGGGATTTGCAATATTTACAAGAATGAATGTTTGATTGGAAATGGACAACTTGAAAACGATCTATACAACTTAAAACTGAAAGACGTTCCAATAAATTATATTGATAAACCGGCAACAATAAACAAAAGGAAAATCGTCAAAACCCGGCGAACCTTTGGCATGCTAGGCTAGGTCATATTTCCTCAAGGAGGATGAACAAGCTAGTGGGAGAGGGCATGTTTGATATGTCTGATATTAACTCTCTACCTACTTGTGAATCCTGTCTAAAAGGGAAAATGACTAAATCTCCTTTTAAGGGGAAGCCTGGGCGTAGTCAAAATCTGTTGGATTTGATCCATACAGATGTTTGTGGACCATTTAGAGTTGGGACTCAATATGGCCACACCTACTTCATTACCTTTACTGACGATTATTCAAGGTATGGATATTTATATTTAATGAAATATAAGTCTGAAGCATTTGAAAAGTTCAAAGAATTCAAGGCTGAAGTAGAAAACAAGCTAGGTAAAAGTATTAAAGCACTTCGATCGGATCGAGGTGGAGAATACTTAAGTACCGAGTTTTTGGACTATCTAAAAGAGAATGGGATTCTCTCTCAGTGGACTCCTCCTATGACACCACAGCTGAATGGTGTATCGGAGCGTCGTAATCGAACTTTGTTGGACATGGTTCGATCCATGATGAGCTTCACTGAGCTTCCACCTTCGTTTTGGGGCTATGCGCTTGAAACGGCGGTATTGTTGTTGAACAACGTCCACACTAAAGCAGTGGACAAAACACCATACGAGTTATGGAATGGCAAAGCTCCTAAGTATTCATACTTGAGGATTTGGGGATGTCCTGCTTACGTGAAGCGGACAGTGGGAGATAAGTTGGATAGTCGATCCAGCTTATGTTATTTTGTAGGGTATCCGAAGAATTCAATCGGATATTATTTCTATTATCCTGCTGAAACAAAGGTGTTTGTTTCTAGGAATGCCACCTTCTTGGAGAAGGAGTTCTTATTGGATAAGAAAGGCGAGATGATGGAACTCGAAGAAGTTCGAGAAGAACCCGAAATACAAAATAATGATCCTACGCCTCAGGAACCATTACTGGACACGCCTGAACCTAGAAGATCCGAGAGGACTTCTAGACCTCCTGTTCGATATGGTCTTCTTCTTGAAGGGGATCAAGATGAACCCGACATTGGATGTGATCCAAGAAACTTCAAGGAAGCAATTTCTTATGCGGATTCAAATTTATGGCTTGAAGCTATGCAGTCTGAATTGGATTCAATGCATACAAACCAAGTTTGGTCTTTAGTAGATCCTCCTGATGGAATTGTTCCAATAGGGTGTAAATGGATCTACAAGAGAAAGCTTGGGCCTGATGGTAAGGTATTGACCTACAAGGCGCGATTGGTGGCGAAAGGTTACACTCAAAGACAAGGAGTTGACTATGATGAAACCTTTTCACCAGTTGCAATGTTCAAGTCCATAAGAATCCTTATTGCCATAGCTGCATGGTATGACTATGAGATATGGCAAATGGATGTGAAGACTGCTTTTCTTAATGGAGACATTAAGGAAGAAATCTATATGAAGCAGCCAGAGGGGTTCACATCCATGGTATGCAAGCTTCAGAGATCAATTTATGGTCTAAAACAAGCATCAAGAAGTTGGAACCAGAAATTTGATGAAACAATAAAAGATTTTGGTTTCATCAAGAACCCGGAGGAACCGTGCGTGTACAAGAAAGTAGTTAAGGATGCTGTGACATTCTTAGTACTTTATGTTGATGACATCCTACTCATTGGGAATGATGTAGGGATGTTACAGTCAACAAAGATATGGTTATCAGGTAGATTCTCGATGAAGGATTTGGGTGAGGCATCCTACATTCTTGGGATACAGATCTATAGAGATAGATCTAAGAGAATGATAGGACTCACTCAATCAACCTACATCGACACCATATTGAAACGATTTTCAATGGATGGGTCCAAGAGAGGACATCTACCCATGTGTCATGGAGTTTCTTTATCCAAGTCTATGTGTCCCAAGACTGATGCAGAGATAGAGAATATGACACATGTACCATATGCGTCAGCTATAGGTAGTATCATGTATGGGATGATATCTACCAGACCGGATGTAGCATTTGCTCTGAGTGTCACGAGCAGATATCAGGCTAATCCTGGTCAAATGCATTGGAAAGCCGTGAAGGACATTCTTAAGTACTTACGAAGGACTAAGAATATGTTCATGGTATATGGAGGACGAGATCTGAAATTGGAAGGCTATACCGACTCTAGCTTCCAAAGTGACGTGGATGACTCGAAGTCAACCTCTGGATTTGTGTTCATGCTCAATGGCGGTGCTGTCTCTTGGAAGAGTTCCAAGAAGGACACCACAGCGGATTCCACCACTGAGGCTGAATACATTGCAGCATCAGCTGCTGCTAAAGAGGCCGTTTGGATGAGGAAGTTCGTCCAAGAGTTGGGCGTCATTCCTGAATTTGTTGGTCCAGTCCCGGTGTACTGTGACAACACGGGTGCCGTTGCTCAAGCAAAGGAACCAAGGTCTCATCAAAGATCCAAACACGTACTGAGGAAATACCACATCATCCGGGAGATTGTGGAAAGAGGAGACATCACTGTCGAACGAGTGGCCTCTGCAGACAATATCGCTGATCCGCTTACTAAGCCCTTGCCAGGACCATTGTTTGACAAACATCGCGAAGCAATGGGTCTACGTAGTATGACTAGTTGGCTATAGGGCAAGTGGGAGATTGAAAGAGTGGGTGCCCAGTGAGCCAACTTGTGGCTATGGGCTTTGATGACTCTTTGTACAAACGATCTTTTGTTTAATGTAATTTACACTTTTATTAATGGCAATGACTTTATCTTTCTTCATATTGTTATATTGTGATATACTATTGTTGTTTTGATAAAGACCTTGAATATACTATAGTGTATGTAAGATGTGGTAGAACATGGGGATGTCTATCATGAAATACATCTTATAGTCACTGTATATTCTAAACTGTTCCTAGTCGATTGAGCCGTCCGAGAATAAGGATAAGGATCGCTCGAGATTGAGACTAGCATTTGCGATGCGGAGTACCACGTTTCATTGGTAGGGAACATGGAGATGTTCGAAGCATGCAAATGGATATTCATAGGATGAATAATCGAACTACCCTATCCGGACTTTCCAAGTGGTTATCACTTATCGAGTGGATAAAGTCCGCGGTTTTGGTTGTACACCATTAGTCCTTACTACTTGAAACATCATGGAGACTCTATATGCTAGTACTGTGCTTTGACTCGTTTACCGACTCTATGGGGGTCATCAGGTGTCGGGATTGGGTACAGTTACAACACATATAGGAGTCGATGCATTGTTGTCAAGGATTCACCACATACTTGCGAGTGTGGATATCCTATGCGATCTGAGGAGATATTAGTGTGACGAATCTCTGGCCAGAGTACTTGATGTGATTTAAGAAATGGTTTCTTAGTAGCACATGCGATGTCACTAATTTGATCTTCAAGATGTATTGCATAGTTATCGAATCTTGAGCGACTCTCGATATACCAATGGTTGTTGATTCGATCGGGATATTTGGATGAAGGGACCGTACTGTACGCGAACCAAAATCTACTGGTTCTTGTAGGCACTATCAGTGATACCTAGGGAATCATGGGGCGATGTTGCTAGGCGCTTTACCATGATTCGTTGGGCAAGTCGGAAATCGTTGTTCCGAGTCACAAGGAGTTGTGAGCCCACGGCTAGCTGTATCCCTGAACCATTGAGGGTCACACAGTGTAATGGAGTTTTAATCCCCGTTGAGATAGTTAAATTTAAAGAGTTAAATTTAATGAATAAAGAAGTTGGACTTCTTAAATAAGAGTAAGGGAGTAGGATTTCCTAAAATGACATAGGGATGTACATTTTTGGAAACCACTGAATTCGGATTCAGGAAAATTTATCTTGACTTTAAAATGTGCAGAAATGGTTTCTGTGCACATTGGTAAAATCGGTTTATCAATCGGAGTCACGATGAATTTTATATTAATTTCTGAACATGCGGGCTTTGCTTGTCGGGCCTCAACTTATGACTAATGGGCCCTAAGGTGTTAGTGGCCTGCATTATAAATAAGTTATTACAGTACAGAAATTACACACAACAGGTCATAATTTGAGACAGGTTTTTCGAAAACCCTAGCCTCCTCTCTCTCAAATCGGCCGCCCCCTTCCCTTCTCTGCGTGAGAAATTCCGGTCTGTGATTTTGAATTGCAGTCTGGAATAGCGAATCAAATTCGTTTATTCTCTTCGTAGAAAACTTCTGATAGATTTTCTAGTGCAATCTATCAGAGGGATTAAACCTCCATTCGTGGACCTGATTGAAGGAAAGCTTGTTCATCAGTTCCAGGGAGATACAAGAAGCGCAGAGAAATCTGTGTGGTGTCCAATAATCTCGCTTCGAGATTGAAGGTAAAATTTAATAATAGTTATTTAATTTTACACACACAAATAATTTAATCGTTAAACGGTTGATACCTACACTATGGAATTGTTCCATAATAAAATTTTAAACTTCCGCTGCACCGGGTATCAATCGTGATTGATCTGAGAGCCGCGTTTTCCAACAACAGAAGAAGCTGAATCCGAGAGCAATCAATTTTAATCTTAGTTTTAGTTTTCTTTTTGTTTTTGCTAGTTTAGTTTGATTTTTTTTTGTTTAATTGTTTAGTATTTTTTTTCTCTGATCCTAATCAAAACTGTCTTTATGTGGTGTTAACTCTGATATGATTTCTTGTTTTTGTTTCTCCTTGCTCTTATGGTTTTTGATTTAAGGTGTCATAGCTAGATGTTGCCAATATCTCGCGACAACACCTCTGGATATACTTAGGGGGAGAATCTATTCAGGAGGAGTTTTGATGAAGAGGGAGTTTTAGTTGGTCTGTTTGTGAGTTAAATGTGTTTTGTCCAGAAAGGCAAAAAGGGAGAGATTGAAAGGAATATTTTATTTCTTAAAATCATCCTATTTTGAAAAGAATTTATTTAATATCTTTTGTCTTTTTTGGACATGAAGTAATTTTATATAAGTTATTTATTTCCTTGAATAACTTGATTTAAGATATGATTAATTTTATCATAATATTTATTATCTTATCTCTAATGATTTAATTTTATTATTATATAGATTTGACTTGATCAAAAAGAACAAGATCTAGAATCCTATGTATACAAGAAAATAACTACAAGGAAGGATTCTAGACTATATATTGAAGGAAGGAGACCGATTAAAAGTGAGAACGATATAGTTTCAAAATACGCACGTTGAGAAAGAATTGAAGATCTTTTGAAGTTAGTATCGGTCGTGGTTGCTTGAAGCCGTGAAGAACACTCGAAGATTGTTGATCGAAGAAGTGTGCTACTCACGTGTTTTGGCTTCAAGATTTTTCTCCTTACTTCGTTTTCGTTATTCTATTTCATATAGAATGTTTTAGGAGAACTTTTACTATTTATTTTTTCACTTGTTTTGAGAAATTGAGTTTTTCAATAATCACTAGCTTTAGGGTTTGTAAAACTCTTTGAAAGTTTCCTAGTGAAGTTTTGTCCTGATGCGCTGCAAGAGTATCTTATACTCTTGCTTAAATCATTTGAGTCTATTTATTTGGTTGCTTGTTTATTTTATTTACGCTTTAATTATATTCCGCTGCAAATTACTCAATGTGTTATTTTAGGTGTTGTCAACACCTTGTGACAACACCTCAAACTGTTTATGTGCAACCCCAATTCCCTTACAAATAAAAATTTAATTTTTTAGTTTTGATCAATTATAATGCTTGATCAAAATAAATTATGTGGGTTGGAAAAAATTTTAAATCGTATTTATTGTCATATTACAATAAAACCTAAATTCATAAAATTATCAAATGAGTTTCAAATATATTGTATATAAATTTTTTTAAAATTTTATGATAAAAAATTATAATTTATTATATTAAATTCAAGTCTTTCATAACTTTAATTTCTGAATCCGTCCCTGCTCTTCACGAAATAAAATTTATGCATATTTTGTCGAAAGAACATTAATAAGCATGATTCAAAAAAACTAAATACAAACGTAGAACAAATTTATACACATTTCGACTAATTTTGGTTATAAAATATTTTATATATTTTTATAACTAATTAAAAAATATTTTAAAAAAGCCGACACACGGCCTAAAGTGGGTTTAGTACATGTCGTCCGCATGGCAGTGCCCTGCGGGTGATGTGTAATCTCATGATTGGTCAAAATTAGTGGGTCCCACGTGGAGTCCACTGATTTTAACCAATCATGAGCCGCCACATCACCCGCAGGGCACTACCTTGCGGGTAGCATCTACTCAACCCCTAAAGTGACCAGTTAAACATCCAGATGTTAGGAGAAGGTGGTCGTCCGCTTACTCCGCTACCATTTCGTGTGTCTTGGGATCTCGCTTTAAACCAAAGTTTGAATGCCCCTGATTTCCGTTATATTATTTAATATAAAATTTATCTTTATTTTATTGAATTAGGTCCCTTGCATTCTGGGCTGGGCTCTTCTTAAACTAATAATAATAACAGCTAAAAATTTCTGAACGTGGGCCAACTGAAAACTTGGGCTTTTATTTTCTTTTTTGGGCCCGATATCAGCGGACAGCTAAAAATAGTGTATAATATACCTGATCAAATAGTTTTATTGATATCCATATGCATACATAGTCCAATTGATGTTTATATATTGGGTAGTACAAAATCAAAATATCAAATGAGACATCAAATTCTAGTTATTTATATTTCACAGTCAGAGATATTTACAATTTTATTTATTTTTAAATATATTTATTCTAGATGCTAACAAATTTCAGGTGGCCAGAATCCCACCCCAACACTCATTCTCCATTCAACTACATTCCGTGGAAGCTTTTACCTTATTTCTTGTCACGCACTTTCTTTGGGGTCACTCACAATTACACCATCTGTCGCTTTTTGGGATAGTTTGAAAAATGACTTAGATCAAGCATTTTTTTATGATCATTTTATAAAAAAATTTTGCAAAACGACCTTCAAACACAAAAGAAATACAAATACTAAACAAAGGAAAAAATTTGAGAAGCTATATTTCAAAATCATGGTCAAACAAATCTCATTTAGTTAAATAATTTCCTTGTGTTTCTGTCTTTCTTGGTAGTGTAAAATGTATTCTCAAAATAATTAAATTTTATTATGATTTTAAACATTTTATATATTGTATTGATTATACATCTTTTGATAAAATAACATATGCGAGGGCCGAGGTATATATGTTTTGGTAGACATGAAATTAATGTCTTGTTTACTTTCTAAAACGATCCAATCGCAAGGAAACTAAAGAGATACATGTAACATCAAATTTTTCGTTCGATTGATCACATGAAATTCAAAATATTTGATCAATAAATTAAGATGGGAGACACAATTTGTTAAATGAATTAATGTGAACAAATGAAAAGAATGGAGAATGTTTTAAAGAATATGAAAAAGAATTGTCAATTGTGCTTAAAAAAGGCAGGATTATTGAAAAGTACACTAAAGAAATCGTATTTGTAATTAACACAAAACTACCGTGAGTTGAATATTTTATTTGGATTATCGATGAAGATATTATTTTTTTATGATAAATATGAGCATGATTATGACCTACCACACTTATAAAAATCTGTGAAATCATCGTAAAAAAAATCTATTCGTGTGTTAAATATTAATTTTTCGTTGTAACATTTAAAATATGATATGTGAAAAAAAATTAATATAATATATGCAAGCAAAAACCGCGTGCACTACGATATTCCAGTGACGGTGGCAATAGATGCTTGTAGGCAAAGAATTAAATTTATTGAACTCACGGGTCGTGCTCGTGCCACTTGTTTTTTCCCTTATTAATTATTATTAATATATATATATATATATATATATATATATATATTAAGTGTTCTATGTTCAAACAATCACTGCGATTAGTCTCTAGTTACAACATGTGCATCCTTCTCACGTATGCATTTAAGTGGAAGGATAATAGTAAATAATACATTAAAATATTCGAGCGAAATGCGAATAAGTAAATTAATGCGCATAAAAACGTAATAAGTAGTCCTTTTTAGTTAATTCGTCTATCTCAACACCTTCTAATTGATAAATAAATTATAAGGAGTTGATTTTTAAAAAAATACGTAAGAAGTAGCAACATATCCTAAAAATTTTTTAGGATAATTTATAGGTTTTTATTTCTATTATGTTATCAGTTAATTTATAATCTTAGTTCACTAATCAATGTTTGACTATCAATTTCATCATAATATTGTCAGTATTTTACGAGATATAGGGAGAGATACATATACCATTTTTAGTGTTTTTTTTAGATGTTGGCGCAAACATCACACCAAAAAAATCTTACTGAGAAAAAAACATGTGGACCCCAACAATAACTTTTTTGGTTTTTTAACATGATGTTCGCGCAAACATCTAAAGAAAAATAGAGTGTAACTTCCCGTTATAGCATAGACCAACCTGTATTTTACGGTGAAACTAATCATTCCCATTATCACATCACATAATTTTTTGTGTCATGTCGAAATTTTTTTTTTTTAAAAAATGATTAAAATAGGAAAAAAAATACAAATTAGCAGTTTTTTTTTTTGAAATCACAAATTAGTAGATTAACATATAAATTAACCAAAAACATTGTTAAGAAAAAAATACAAATTACATGATAACAAATATATTTTTTTCCTCGTTAAACTATACGTGCGAAGAATCGATAACTCAACTAGTTAAAAAAACTCAATTCTCTAATATGTTGATTGGTTTATCTTGCTAATCCTTTTTACTTATATCATATTATAATGCTACTAATAGCCGAAATAACACTAATCGATAGTTTAAAAGTATATAAAATATCATTATCTTGTTACTCTAATCAAAGAAAATGTATTAGTGTTCTCGTGAGTCGTGACCCAATCTAATGATTAAGTCACAATTTATGGAGAGTGGAGACAGTATCAATCCAATTTATGAAAAAAAAAATTATATCAAAATAGTTTTTCATTGAATTATAGACTGGATTCATGACTTAATTTACATATCATTTCACAGAAAACTTAATCTAATTAAATTAGACATTAATGGAAGTTATGGAACCAACTCGATGCCACCGAATTATTTTAATTATATATTGCATATCATGATATCCTTGACATTTAATTGCAAGATCATTGTTGCAGACAAAATAAAATATAATAATCCCAAGAATTTATTTTATTCTCATTTTATTGTACACCAATTAGTAGATAATATTTAATAAATATACAACTCCTTTTTAATGTTATTTTAGAAACTTTAGTTACAAAAAGCAAACATAACGCAACTTTTTTATTGGCAATTTTCCCTTACAAACAACAAAGATAACCTAAAATTTACCTAATTAAGGACAAAAAACAAAAACTTATTAACAAAATGTTACCAAGTAGATTTCACTATTTTAGCCTAGCTATAACTCTTATGATAACATTTTTAAAAATTTTAGATAATAAAATTTAATAAATATATACATACTTATAAATATGTGCAATTCGTTAATTGGCCAAAACGTTTTACACAAAAAAATCATATAAAATGGTTTTACGGACTAATTTTTTGAAACATATTTCCTGTATATTCAATCCGATTCATAAAAATGCATTAATTTTTTCGAATCATATTACATTTATTTTAAATATAAGTTGAATTGATTTGACTCATGAATATAGACTCATAAGATCATCTCACACGAGACATACTAAACATTTTATTATACATAGCAAACATGGAAAATAATTTCAAGTTAAAGTGATCAATCAACATATATATTTAACTTTAATATAATATATTAATATAAAATCACACGTCTGTCTAGCCTATGTAATTACTTTCCAAAAGAATAAATAACGACTCTCGATTTTTTCTAGATAAGTGAAATCGATGGAGTTGATAATTCATGATCTGATCTTTTTTCACGGAAATAAATTTTTTTCTCAATCAACATATTCTATTTTCAGTTTTGGTCAACTAATTAAATATATTTAATTATTGATGCAGTTCGGTTTTTATTATATTTTAATCCTATTTTTTCGAAATGCTAATACTAATTCACCGATACTGTTAATATAACATCAGAAAGTGTTGAAATAATACTGAAACGTTAACGTGTACAATGTCATGCATTTTTACACTAAAATAGCTTGAAAATTTAGTATAATACACCAACACAAAATTAATGGATCAAACCCAAACAAAGATAAATTAGTGGAGTAAAAATTTTATTTTATTTTTTGCCGTTTTTATTAAAAATATTTTTTATATCTAAATCACAAAGATAAACAAATGAAGAAACTTGATATATGACAAGCATATATATATATATATATATATATATATCGTTATTAATTATGTATAATAATCACATAATAATCAACTAAAAAAATTTCAAATTACAAAAGGTGCACTTTTTGGCATAATAATCTTTTAGATTGTGGATTGTCTCGAAATTAAATCGAAGCTTGCCCGTGTATGTAACAACATGCATAACTATAAAGTACAAAAATATTGTGAAACGCATTTTTTATTTGATCCAAATCATAAAAAACAATATAATTTTTTATTTCAAAATTTTTTTGTTCTCCCGTCACTTTAAATATGGATAGAAGCTAGACAGGATAAAATGTATGTGGAAGAGGAGACTTACCCAGAAGAACATAATGTTCTTAATTTATGAAATTAAAATTGCATAAAGTGGACTTGTTGGCATAATGATCTTTATTTTAAACCGTGGATTGCCTCAAAATCAAATGAAATTAGAAAGGAAAACAAAGCCTGCCGTGTGTCACAACTTTGTGGGGACAAAAGATGCGGGAGATGGTGACCTTAGTCTCCCCAAAGTGCAAAGGTAAAAGCAAAGGGGTGACTCGGATATGGATGTATTCAAAGCCACACAACCTTATCCTCTTCCTTGTACAATGTGAAAAGATGAGCAAATTCAAACCAAGAATGCCTCCCATATCATGTCTCATTTTGGATCGAAACAAATGTTTTATGGATAACAACAATAATATTACAAAACTGTACACCTAATCATACCCCCTTGAAGCCCACTCTTTTTTAGCCACATGTACACACTCCCCCACTTGCATCCCCCCATTTCCCATATATATATACACATAAATGTGTACTCCCCAAACATGGCATTATTTTATGTGACATAAAGGGACTTATCCTCAATACAACCATCTCTCCTCTATCTTGGCTTGGATAAATATTCCTTTGGCTTTTTTTTTTATATAATTAAAATCAATGGTTGAAGAAATGAAGAATTTCCAAGAAATAATGGGATCGAAGAAGTCGGATTGTGGATCCATGGAGTCATGCTTTTCTTCCATCAACGATTCGATCGACTCGTCTTCTTCTTTGTCCTCCGAGCTAGTAGATGATGCATCGTCGACACCATCTTCGTCGGATTCTAGTACTTCCCCTAGACTCGGGCCTCTTTTCGAGTTGGCGGAGCTCATGTCCCAACTCCCTATCAAGTAAGTTATAAATTATACTCACATTAATTTGCGACTTATTAAAGTATAGTGTAGCAGATGATTTCGTCTTGTTATATGTTTTAATTAACATTATTTTTAAATTTGATTTGTGTAGGAGGGGTCTATCCAAGTACTATCATGGGAAGTCGCAAACTTTTGGGTCGTTGGCAAGTGCGAAGAGCCTAGAAGACCTTGCAAAGAAGGAGAGCTCTTACATCGAAAGAATGAAGTCGTGTAAGAGCTATGGAGGGAATTTGAACCGCCACAAATTTGGTCCGAAGGCGACCATAGCAAAGAAGTGCCCTAGGACATCATTTTCTCCTTCTTTGGGTACTAAAAATGGCGCCAGTATGGTTATCAATTGTAAAAATTGATCACCACCTTTTGTTTTGTTTTTTTATTTTTATTTTTATATATATTTTTTGTTTGGGTCTGACAATATTTTGAAGGGTTTTTGCTAATTTTTCCCTTTTGTAATGGCTCTTCTGCTTTTATTGGGTGAACAAGAAAATATCTGGTAGCCTTCCTTACATTAGAGATGCTGATCTTGTACATATATATTTATATATAATATGTATTACGCATATATAATTTTTTTTTGACTAAATTACACATATATAATTGGTTTATAACTTTTGGGATTTTGATTTGATTATCGTTTTTCTTTTTTGACCGTGATTATCGCTTTTCATTTAGCATGAGTTGAGAATTTCGCGGCTGACTCAGGGCAACGAGTTTGACCTACATAATTATCAGACCAAGATTTAAATACAAAAGCTGCTCCGATCAGACGGTTTTATAATTAATTTTGTGACATAAATCTCAAATTCGATTTAATTTACGAAAAAATATTATTTTTTATATTAAATTTATTACTTTTTCCTAAAAATATTAATCAATTATATTCATCGTCTAACAATTGATACAAATAATATAATATATATATATATATTGAAAAATATATTATTATTATTATATTGAATATTGAATGTTGAATGTTGAATATTGAGTTGTAAAATGTGGAAAATTAGTGTGTGATGATGTAGATGATGATGTATTAATTTTTGAACTAATCTCAAATGTGGATCTATAAATAGGTCTTCATTTCGATGAAAAATACAATTGAGTTGAGAGAAAAATATTATAAAGTGTAGAGTTTGATATATTTTGAGTTTTGGAGTATTTACTTTTTACCGTAAATTTTTACTTTTTCACAACATGTTATCAGCACGAAGCTCTAAAAGTCCTCCATATTTTTCCAAGCTCCAAAACACAAGAAAAATGTAACAAAAGTAAGAATATTTATTTTATTGTTTATTTATTTGTTGTATATATATTTAATATATAATATCATGTTATTATCAGAAATGATAAAAAAAATAGTTTTTTTAAAAAAAACTTGTTATAAATCCTGGGAGGATGTTAAGACGACATTCCACACTCACAGTAAGTGATACGACAAGTATAAAATCCTCTAAGGTTTTTAAACAATAACGTGATATGAAATATATTTATTATGTATATATACTAACTATATCAATATATAATTTCATGTTATTATATAAGAGGTTGTCTAGGACACTGACCTTATAATAACATGATATGATATATATTTTATTGCGTATATTTAATTATGATTATCATTATATGAATCACATGATTATCACAAATTTTTATTCAACACATATTCGATTTTTTCTTACCCCAACGGTAACAAACGGCTAGTTTTTGCCCTATAAATATGTTCACTCAAACTCATTTTCAATCACACCAAATTCACTCTTTCTCTCTAAATAATTTCTCCTCGATTTTTCGAAGATGAAGATGATGGCATTTCTAAGACTATTTTTCATAACGATTATGATCATCATGCTCACGAGTCTTGTACTCACCAACGATTTTCCACCACATACTTTTTCTTTATTTGTACAAGCACTTGTAATCTTCGTTCTTCCATTATTATGTATTGTCATATTAATGAAAATTAACTAATAAAATGCATTGTTATTTTTCTAGTACCACCATGTCAAATTTGGCAAAGATTGAATTCGTTGCGCTCGATATCACTGGAAAGAATTATATGTCATGGACTCTCGATGTAGAGATGCATCTTGAGTCATTGGGTCTAAGTGATACCATCAAAGAAAATAATATATCATCCTCACAAGAAAAGGCAAAGTCTATGATTTTCTTACGTAGACATCTTGATGAAGGATTGAAATGTGAATATCTCACAGAAAAAAGACTCAATGATTTTATGGAAAGGGTTGAAAGAAAGATTTGAGCATATAAGGGAAATGATACTTCCGACCGCCCGTGATGAATGGAATACGTTGAGATTCCAAAACTTTAAAAAAGTCAGTGATTATAATTCTGCGATGTATCGAATAGTCTCGCAATTAAAATTTTGTGGACTTGAAGTCACAGAGATAGAAATGCTTGAGAAAAACATTTTTCACTTTTCACGCATCGAATATAACTCTACAATAACAGTATAGAGTACGTGGATTTTCAAGATATTCTGAACTCATCGCATGTCTTCTTGTGGCGGAAAATAACAACGAATTGTTAGTAAGAAATCATCAATCCCGACCCACTGGTTCAACGGCATTTCCAGAAGCAAATGTCATAATTAAAAATGAAAACCAAAATCAAAGGCATAGACAAGATTTTGGTCGTGGACAAGGTCGAGGAAGTGGGCGTGGACGTGGACGTAAAAATTATCGCGGTCGTGGTCGTGGCCGTGGATATGAAAATAATCGAGATAGTTATTTCAATAACTCATCTCAAAAGAACGTCACGAATCACCCACCAAAAAGGCAGCATGAAAATACGAGTGAAAATGAAAATCACTCAAAAAGATCTGAGAGTGTTTGTTATAGATGTGGCACTCCAGGACAATGGTCACATATTTGTCGAACCCCTGAGCACCTATGTAAGCTCTATAAATAATCGACAAAGGGGAAAGGAAAAGAGACCAATTTTGTTGAAAATAGTGACCATTTAATTGGTTCAACTAGTTTCAATGCTGCAGATTTTTTGAATGATTTCGAAGACATTGATTAAAAGATTGGTGGGACTAGATTGTAACAAATTTGTATTTTTCATGCATTCTTGTATTATAAAGCATGTTATATTTTGCATTTGTATTGTACTTAATTTTTCTTTATTGCATTTTTGTGAAGTTTGATATGAAAAATACTATGAGCAAACATGGAAATAATATCATGAAAATTTGCATACCGGATAGTGGTACAACGCACACTATTCTGCGAGATGAAAGATATTTCTTGAAAATAAAACCAACAAAAACAATTGTGAATACCATATCAGGTCCTGTAGACTTGATTAGAGGTTGTGGTAAAGCACAATTTTTGTTACCAAATGGTACAAAATTTCTGATAAATGATGCTTTATATTCACCACAATCGAAAGAAATTTTTTGAGTTTTAATGACATATATTCTCATGGATATGATACTGAGACGATAACTGATGGAAATCAGAAATATATGTGTCTTACCACATATAAATCAGGAAAGAAATATGTGGTTGAAAAATTATCAATGCTTCCTACTGGATTGCATTATGCACATATAAGTCCAATCGAATCAAATATGATGGTTAATAGTTCTTCAATATTAACAAATTGGCATGATCGATTGAAGCATCCTGGTTCAATAATGATGCGAAGAATTATTGAAAATACGTATGGTCATCCATTGAAAGACCAGAAGATCTTTCAGAATAATAAGTTTCAATGTAAAACATGTTCTCTTGGAAAACTTATTATAAGACCATCGCCAGCTAAAGTCCAAACAGAATCACCCATATTTCTTGAACGCATTCAGGGTGATATTTGTGGGCCAATTCATCCACCATGTGGACCATTTCGATACTTTATGATATTGATCAATGTTTCTAGCAGATGGTCACATGTATGCTTATTGTCAACTCGAAATGTGGCATTTGAAAGATTAATGGATCAAATAATAAAATTGCGGAATCAATTTCCCGATTATACAATCGAGAAAATAAGACTTGATAATGTTGGAGAATTTACTTCCTTAACTTTCAATGACTATTGTATGTCAATGAGAATTACTGTTGAACATCATGTTGCTCATGTTCATACACAGAATGAATTAGTTGAATCATTGATTAAACGTCTACAACTGATTGCTAGACCAATGATTATGAGAACAAAACTCCCTATTTCTATATGGGGACATGCAATTTTACATGCTGCGGCATTAATTCGCATCAGACCAAGTGCATATCATAAATTCTTCTCATTGCAGCTTGCATTTGGTAAAGAACCAAATATTTCTCATCTGAGAATTTTTGGATGTATGGTGTATGTGCCTATTGCACCACCTCAACGATAAAAAATGGGTCCTCAAAGAAAAATCGGTATTTATATTGGTTATGATAGCCCATCAATCATTCGATATCTTGAGCCTCAAACAGGCGATGTGTTTACAACACGTTTTGTTGATTGTCATTTTAATAAAGAAATCTTCCCAATGTTAGGGGAGAAAAGAAACACATCGAAAAATAAATCACATGGTGCTTACCATCATTGTTACATTTGGATTCAATGACCAAACAATGTGAGAAAGATGTACAGCAAATTGTGCACTTGCAAAAAATTGCAAATCAAATGCCAAATGCATTTGCAGACACAAAAGGGGTAACAAAATCATATATACATGTTGTAAATGCCCCCGCTCGAATTGAAATTCCGAAGAAACAAATTGAAGACACTCATGATGTCATAAAATGCTTGAAGCGTGAAAGGCCAGTCGGTTCCAAGGATAAAAATCCTCGAAAAAAAAGGCATAGAAAAATACGATGATCATAAAATAGAAAATGATGTTCCAGAAAAAACACCTGATGATGAAAATGTTCTGTCAGAACCACAAACTGACGAGAATCATGAAATCTCTATCAATTATATTAATACTGAAAAAATATGGAACCGAAAAGATATAAAAGATATTGATGAGATATTTTCTTAAAATGTGGCATGTGACATCATAAATGAAAATGAGGATCATGAACCAAAATCTTTTGGTGAATGTAAAACTCGTCATGATTGGGCCAAATGGAAAGATGTCATCCAGGTTGAATTGGATTCGCTAAATAAACGTAATGTTTTTGGACCTATAGTCCTCACACCTAAAGGTGTAAAACCTGTTGGATACAAATGGGTTTTTATTCGAAAGAGAAATGAGAAAAATGAAATAGCAAGATATAAAGCTAGACTTGTTGCACAAGGTTTTTCTCAAAGGCTTGAAATTGATTATGAAGAAACGTATTCTCCTGTTATGGATGCAATTATATTTCGATATTTGATTAGTTTGGCTGTGTCTGAAAATTTTGAAATGTGTCTTATGAATGTTGTTACAGCTTACTTGTACGGTCCACTTGATAGTGATATATACATGAAAATCCCTGAAGGATTTAAGATGTCTGAAGCACAAAGTTCAAAACCCAAATAATTTTATTTTGTAAAATTGCAAAGATCATTATATGGGTTTAATCAATCCGGCCGAATGTGGTATAATCGGCTAAGTGAGCTCTTGATGAAAAAAGAATATGTAAATTATCCAATATGCCCTTGTGTTTTCATCAAGAAAACAACATCCGGATGTGTAATTATTGCTGTATATGTTGATGATTTAAATATCATTGGAATGAATAAAGAAATTCAAGAAGTTATGATGTACTTGAAGGAAGAATTCGAAATGAAGGATTTTGAAAAAACCAAGTACTGTTTGGGTTTGCAAATCGAACGAAAAAAATGTGAAATTTTTGTTCACCAGGCAAATTATACAGAAAAGATCCTTAAACATTTTAATATGGATAAATCAAATCCATTAAGTACTCCAATGGTTGTAAGATCATTAAACATAGAAAAGGATTCATTCCGTCCATGTGAAGATGATGAAGTTATTCTTGGTCCAGAAGTACCATATCTAAGTGTCATTGGTGCCCTTATGTATCTTGCAAATTGCACTAGACCTGATATATCTTTTGCTGTAAATTTATTGGCAAGATTCAGTTCATATTCAACAAAGAGGCACTGGAACGGAATTTAACATATATTTCGTTATCTACAAGAAAAGACAGATTTGGGACTTTTGTACTCAAAAGACACCAATCAAAGTATAATTGGTTATGCTGATGCTGGATATTTATCTGATCCACATAAGGCACGTTCCCAAACCAGATATGTATTTACTCGTGGAGGCACCGCAATTTCTTGGCATTCACAGAAACAAACACTCGTAACAACTTCATCAAATCACGCCGAGATTATTGCATTACATGAAGCAAATCGTGAATATGTATGGTTAAAATCAATGACCAAACATATTCAAATATCGTGTGGATTGACAGTAGATAAGAAGCCTGTGACACTATATGAAGATAATGTTGCATGTGTTGCTCAAATGAAAGAAGGATACATCAAAAGTGACAGAACCAAACATATACCCCCAAAGTTCTTTGCCTACACTCAAGAGCTTGAGAAGAATAAATATATTGATATCTGTTATATTCAATCAAGTGAGAACTCATCAGATCTCTTCACAAAGGCACTTCCCATGACGATATTCAGAAAGCATATATACAACATTGAGATGCGCAATCTACGGAATATGTAAAGAATCACTCATGTTAACATGAGGAGGAGTTTACGTGGCTGCACTCTTTTTTCCTTGCTATGATTTTTATCCCACTGGGTTTTTCCTAGTAAGGTTTTTAACGAGGTAGTATAAAACACGTAATGAAGACAGTCATCATATCACGATCATCATCACAAGGGGGAGTGTTGAAAAATATATTATTATTATTATGTTGAATATTGAATGTTGAATGTTGAATATTAAATTGTAAAATGTGAAAATTAGTGTGTGATGATGTAGATGATGATGTATTAATTTTTGGACTAATTTCAAATGTGGATCTATAAATAGATCTTCATTTGTGATGAAAAATACAATTGAGTTGAGAGACAAATATTATAAAGTGTAGAGTTTGATATATTTTGAGTTTTAGACTATTTACTTTTTACCGTAAATTTTTATTTTTTTCACAACAATATATATATATATATATATGTTGTACTTACTCAAGTTTAAAAAAATTTGTACGTTTTCGTTAGCTTTCTTGTATATATATATTAGATGCTGATATTGAACTCACACACTGACACACATATATCTGTGTGTGTATTACACGTATATAATTGCGTTTATAACTATAGGGATATTTATTTGATATTTTTTCATTTAGCATGAATTGAGAATTTTGCTTCTGAGAGACTTAGGGAAACGAATTTTATCTACATAATTACCGTACCAAAATTTAAATACCAAAACAATTATTTAAGTAAATTTTGTGAGACACATCTCTAAATCGATTTATCCTATGAAACGTATTATTGTTTATATTAAGGCTTCGTTTGTTACGATTATTATTAATCTCGATATAACTTATCTTATTTAATCCTACGTTCTTCTTGACGTATTATTTATCCATATATTAATTATTTATTTTATATCAATCAAATCATTAATTATTTATCTTATATCAATCAAATCATTGAATTGAAATTACTATTTTTCCCTTATAAATAATATTATTTATATTTTATTAATTATTAGAAGGACAAAATGGTAATTTATCATTTTTATATAAAATTTAATCAATCAAATCAAATAAACTATAATCTATCAATCAAATCAAATACTAAATTAACTATAATTTCTTATTTATTTTTATTTACATTACATTACTTATTTATATATTATCTATCATATCACGCAAAGCAAATTGAACCTAAACGTATTATTTTTCACTATAAGTATGGACATATTAATCGTCACGCAGATATAGATATTTGAGAGTATGAGACCTACTCAAATTTAAAAATTTCTTAAACTTTCGTTGGATCGATTATTGTCATATAATTATGCACCGAAAATCAATTTTAGTTTTTCTCATGTTAATCATGTAAGAATGGATACTTCCATTTAAAAAAAATCTAGCATTGTGTTTAATCACGTAATTAAAAAAATAAACAATGATATCGCTTACTTAATTACTTTAGTGAATTGCACGCGCATTGCACATGAGATCAGTTCTTTTTGAAAACAAAAAAAGAAAAATAAAAAAAAGAAAAATAAAAAAGTAGTTAATCCAGTACATGAAAACGACAATTGTATATTTTTACAAATCATGTTGTTCACTTATAAGTATATGCCATTTAACTTTCAAAAAGGCTCCATGTTCTAAATTTCTTTCGTCTTTAAGTTTTAAATATTCTAACTTTTTATCTATTGTTTTTATTATAATTCAAATTTTTGGTAAAGAACTCTTTTGGGATTCAAATACACCAACATATAATTATATGCAACAAATTTTTCAAGTTTGCCTTATGAGTACATTTATTTATTTCCAGATCTCGTGATTTTTCTTTATTATTACTTTTGTTGGGTAGTCAACAAAAGTCTCACATTGAAATATTAAGGGAAATAACATGAGTTAATATATTGAATGATATCTTCATTGGTAAGAGACCTTTTGGGAGTTCCAAAATCAAAACCATGAGGGCTTGTGCCTAAAATGGACAATATCATATCATTGTGGAGATATCCGGATTTCATTGACCTAACAAATGGTGTCGTATGTGGGAACGAGTCATGGTCTGATCGAGCCAATGTGGGTGGAATCCTCGGAGACTTGAACGAAGGAGAGTGAGGGCTCCCGATAAAAATCCGTGATAAGCTCTCGAGGGTGATGCTCCCGGAAATTCATATAAGGCGTGTGTCTCAACGCAGTGAAGAGGAGTGGCCTCGATTGGAGGATGTATTGAGAGGAGGCCCGGACCAAGTGAATGATCGTGGGACTTCGTTTGAGGGGGGATTGTTGGGTAGTCAATAAAAGTCCCACATTGAAAGATTAAGGAAAATCACCAGATTGTTGGGTAATCAGTGAATCTGGATCAACAAATCGGACTGGAAATCCAACCCTTGTGCTCAATCAATCAGGGTACACAGTCGATCCGGGTGATCAACCAACCCCAGCGGCATCCAATCCAATGATTAATCAATCTGGGTAGTCTGTCAATCAAAGTGGTCAACCGTCACTCCAACGATTAAAAAAAAAAAAAGTTTTATACGTCGTCGCATGCATAACGAACATGTGTCAAAGGTTTCAGGATTACTAGCAACGACACTTTGATAATCAAGTCACTAATCACTATATGACGTTCTCCTCATAAAATAAGAGTGCTTGAAATGTAAAATGAAAACCCTCCCTCCAAATGTGAGGAATTTGAGCTATTCATATACTTTTTCTAGACTAATGTGGGCCAATAATTTCCACCTCATAACATCGAAATTTTCACATGCAAATTGTGTTGTAAACAAAAATTTCTATAAAACGATCTATTAATTAATTTGTGAGATAAATATCTTATTTAACATGTTTATAAATTTTTTATGTTAAAATAATATATATATTTTTTTATATCACACATTAATGATATATAGAACACACGGGATTAAAATCCTAATCCAGCAAATTATACTATACCGAACACGTTTTCATCTACGATAAGATACTGTTATTCTAAAACTTGGCATGAAATATTAATAAAATATAAATTAATAATTAATGTTTGTTCTTATCCATTTCGTTCAAAGTCCTTGTCGGTCACGTGACCGCAAACCCCTCCCTTTCCACTATATATGTACAGACCCATAATATGAGAGATACGAATCGGTTCAAGAAAGATGAAGAACACCACCAAGAGTATCAAACCGGGGATCAAGCCGGACGCGAGGAAGGACCGGAAATCGGCCACCGGCAAGAGCGGATCCCCCAAGAAAGGCGGTCACGGCGGCAAATTCACGTGGGTGGGCGACGGTTACTCCCCGGCCGAGCTCGGATTCGCGGATAAGGAAGCCGTCACCATGGACGCCAACGATCCCAACATCGAAGATCGCGATGTGGTCAGTGCTCCTTGATCTGTGGATCATCCGCCCGTTTTCTGTGTATATAGGGTTTAATAAGTCGGATCTATTTGGGGATTGTTTCTTCGTGTCCAGTTCGTTGTAATTAATCTCACTCTCCTTTTTTTTTTCTTGATAATTCGTGGAATGAATGCTGCGATGTTTCGTTACGATCTATTGTTACTGCCCAATGACTGAATACAACGCAGCGTAAGGTTCAGTAGTGAAAATTGTTCGGTTGCATATGAAGCGTTCGATGAATGTACTACGTGTGAAACAATCACTGGTTGACACATAAAACAACATACATGCATTCATCACATTGAAATATCAAAGTGATTGGGATATAAGAAATGGGTTAATTAGGTAGATTGAAGGGCTTAAACTACTCAAAGTTAATGGGGGATCATTTGGTTGAAAGAGGGACAATTTGTTATGTTAGAGGAAGTGTCATACATCTCTTTCTGGCATTCGATTCCACAAGCAAAACGATGTCTTTGATGACACCCATTTTCTTGAACTTGAGCTATAAACGACTCAAACAGGGTTTGGACCAAGAGTTTAAAGTTTTATATTTTTCCACTTATGTACAAGCAGGGTTGTAGTTGAATCAAGTTGCGCACGAGTTATTAGGAGTGTGACACGGTGAAAGATCGTTTGAGATCATTTGTCAATTTTATTGAGTTGAGTTTGAGCTTCAATGATATCGAACATGTTTGTTAGGATAGCTCGTTTATAGACTCGCGAGTGTTAGGATAGCTCGTTTATAGACTCGCGACTCGCGAGTCTGTTCGTGAGCTCGTCTCGTTCGCTTGGGTTGATTCAAAATTTTCAATAACCGTCCGAACACTGTACCAAAACGCATAGTTTTTTTTTTCATTTTTTTTAATAAATAACCACAGTTTTTTTTTAAAATATGAAATCCCACCGACTCCACGATGCGGTTATTTATTTATTTATTTTTTATCTAAAACTGCATGCACCGCATCGACTTACCTTATATAGTAGCTTTTAATAATTTTATTAATGACACATTAATATATAATATATTCTTAGTTTCTAACTTGCATTTCATCACTTTCTCTAGAAATCTTCCTTCAATATTTTCTTTTTTTTCTTTTTTAGCACAACAAATATTCTTAAAAATTATTTTATAATCATGATTAAAAATAAAAAAGGATCTAATTTATCTATTTAACTATTTTTTTATGTTATCTAGTTTATATAATTATGTTTTGTACTATTTGTGGTTATATTATCTTTAAATATGTTATTTATTATTTTTTTCATTATTGTTTTAAATAATTTAAGATTTTTTTTCATTCTAAAAAAAAAACCGCAAACCGTCCGCAACCGTTTAAAACCGCGAAACTAGTTTTATATGTAAAATCACAATTAAAAAATAAAGTATAACCGAACCGCAAAGGGCAAATCGGTTAAAGTTTTTTTAAAAAAATCACAAAATCGCACCGTGATCATCCCTACTATTCGCAAACACTTTAGTTTAGTACTAGTTTATAGAGATGCATTATATTGTATGTGTGAGCTCGATTTTATCTGTAATAAACTCGAACTAAGCTTGAACTTCAGCTTTGTATGCTTAACGAATTCGAAAACGAGTATATTTAACGAGCTCAGTTGACGAGCTGAGTTCGAATTGAACTCGAGCTAATTAATTTCAAAACAAGCTCAATTCAATGTTATATAAATCTCAAGTCAAACTCGAGCTTCAATGTTGGTATCCTCGCTTAGTTTATTTACATCCCTAGGCATAACGACTGGTCATAGAGATTAAGAATGACAAAATAGGTTAGGTCATTTTTTCGACATAAAGTGAATTGAGTTAGCGATTTCCAAATCTGCTAAATAGATAGATAACTCACTCTAGGAGTGGTAAAAATTTTCGAAATCCCGACCCTTCTCGAATTCCATCTCATTTCCGTCCCGAAAAACTCTCAACCCAACATTTTTTCGACCCGAGTTTTTGGGATTTTTTTCGTCACAATTAATATCGGGAGAGAGATTGAGAATATAACCTTATACCGACGTGATTATCGACTTTTCCAAAATAATATTATAATATATTTTATTAAAAATTTTATTAATAGATTGAACTAAATATTATTGGGTTTCAACATATAACAACTAATTATGAATTTAATTCGCATAATTGTTTATTGTTGGAACGGTGAAATTGTAAAATCACGAAATGACTTATTATTATTATATATATTTTTAAAAAATTAAATTAATAATTTAATTAATTCATATTTCTATTTATCTAATTAGCTCAAATATGTAGAACAATAAATGCAATTTGACAATCTATTTAACAAAAATTATCTAGTAATTAGTATCCGAATATTATATTAATAATTATCCGATTCACTTCTTTTCTTGACAAAACCTTGAAGCATTGTCCAAAATATTTTAATATTATATGTGTTAAGTTGAATATTTATTTTTTTTTATTTAGAAATATAAGTTTCGAAATAGTATTTTTTTAATAAAATAATCACATTATTTGTTTTTGGAACAAAATCTTGAACATGCAAACAAATTTCGAGATTTTTTCTATCTATCAGATGAGATCCCGAATGTTTAGGTCCCAAAATATGTCCGGTACGGGATCGGACCCATACATGAAACGACATGTCGAATATTGCATTTTGATGTATCTATCTGTTCATACATATGTACGTATTGTGTGGTAACCCAGTCCCATTTTACAAGATTAATTTGTTAATCATATTTAGATTTAATAAATCTTGATTAAGAGATTTTTATATGATCAAAAGGACCAAGGAATCGGGTCCAAAACGCCCGAAAAATGGTTAATGGGCATCTTTGGATCTGAACAAGTTCGGAATATCCGAACTAGGTTTAGAAGGTCCGAATAAATCAGAACCAACGAAGCAAGATCAGATTCTACGGGATGATCGGAGCTTCCGATCTGTGGTATCCCGTACGTGGCATTGAAGCTTGAACATGTAGCTGCATGTAGGAGTTCAGAACGTCCGAAGTGTAGATCGGAGCTTCCGATCTTGGCCGATCGGAACGTGGCATACAAGCGCAGATCGGAGCTTCCGATCGTGCTCTATAATAGGGACGAAATTTCTCATTTTCAAATCGTTCAAAATCCTCTCATCTCCTATAATGGCTCGATTTTAAGGGCTTTGGGACTCTTTTATAAATAGTTGGAGTAGGTACTAGTATATTTTTATATAACGGACAGTGTTCGTAATAGTAGCCAAGCAGTGGAGCTTTGACGAGGTGTCTAGAGGCCATAGCAGGGCTGTGCCCAAGCTCTGGGGCATTCAACATCAGCGGACTGACGATGGACGAAGTTATAACTTTAAATCCTTATAGAAAATAGGAAATATGCGATAGTTTAATTAAGACTTTTAGAGCATGTTAGATTATGCATGGTTATTATGAAATGTAGTGCTGCATGCAGGGGCGGAGCCACCCCAAAGGCTGGGGTGGGCTCCAGCCCAGGGTTAATTTTTTTTTTAATTATTAGTTATAATATATGTTTACTCTTAGCCCAGGTTAATTTTTTTAATTAGCCCAATATTTGGTCCAACTTATTTTCTGAAATATATTTGTGAGTTTTGTTTGATTTGATTTATTAAAAAAGAATTCAAAGAAATAGAAAACAACTCTTCTTTCAATCATGATTCTTTCCAATTGCTCTAAAAGTTTATTTTTTTTATCAAGAGTACTTTTGTATTTTCTAAAATTATATTTTGTTATTTTTTAACTGTTTGAATTTATTGATGTGTGTAATTATGAGTTTTTTGTAAATAATTGTGAAGTGGACTTTTTGAAATGATTTAATCTTAGTTTTTATGACTTTCTATGACATTTTTGTATTTTTTTTAATTGGAAAATGAAATGGTCTGTATTTTCAAGTAATTTATTTTTAGGATTTATATATTTAAAGTTTCTTCATTTCTTTGATCATAAATAAGGTGTTTTGAGTGGTTCATGTTTAAATTTTTTCATGATGTATTATATTATTTGAAACATCATATTTTTCATTTTGAGAATATTGTAAGGATATCAATTGAATGCGATGGTTTAATATATTATATATATAAATTAATTTTTTTACAACCACAAACATTTTTTTCGAAGTTATCTCACTTGTAACATCGATCACATCTTTAGTAGTTTATAATTTTTTTGTCACTATATAATATTTATAGTTATAATAATATTTTTCGAGTGTTCCTTGATTATAAATTATACTTTTAATATATTTTAATTTTTAAATATTTTATTTAAATTATTTTAATTTTTTCATCGAATCAATCAGCCCAGAGTGAAATTTTTTCTGGCTACGCCCCTGGCTGCATGGTAGGCTTGGAACCTAAATGTGTGCTTCTAGGAACTACCTTAGAAAGGTACGTAAGTACTGACTGAGATTGCAAACGGGTTTGCATGCTTATGTGTTGCATATTATATGACATGATGCATGTTACTGATTTGAGATATTATGCTGCATGTGCATTTCATATTGAGCTTGAATCTCCTTTGAGATAAGCCAGTGTTATGGGGTGCTCAGCCCTTGTTAGGACGTTTTGATACTGAGAGTCACTATGACCGACGGGTCTGTCGAACTATAGTGATCTGGGGATATTTTGTCCACGTCCAGTTAAGAGCGAGTGGTCGTATCCAGTTGTTTGATTCCCCGAGATTACAACTCACATCCTAGGAGCCAGTCTGAGAAGATTCTGATTTGTCTACCCATATATGATACCCGTTCATTACATTTCATGCATCATATATGTATGTTTACCCGTACTAGCATATTGAGATTTACTGCTCACGTCCAGTTATTTTTGTTGTCTGGACACCCCATTCGACGGGATAGTTGCAGGTAGTTCTCTTAGAGATCTGAAGATTGAGTGGTTATCAAGACAGGATTGCAAGATCAGCCAATAGGTTTTACCTTTCTGGTATTAAGTTATTTATTTAGTTTGAGTTTCCGCAGTATATATCTGATTATGATTAACTGTTGTTTAATTACATGCCTAAGTTTCTGATTAGTAGATGATCACAGTGCGGGTCACTACATATTGGATACTATTTTTCAAGACAAGTAAATTCATACCATAAATCGAGACCGTATTTCACTTATATAAGAAATGTATTCCCCTCTTTCATTCAATCAATTCGTTTAGTTTTTGGAATTTGGTCATCTAACTAAAATTTCTAATATTACAGTTTTTAGCAAGGAGGACTATAAACTAATGTGATGACTAACTGTAGGACCAACCGCTTGCCGCTTTACCAAAAGCTATAACTGGTGGTAATTGTGTAACTCCAATATTTTAAATCGCACAACAGCCCAAGCGTCATGGTTCGAGCGCTCTTCCAACATGGACAATTATTGCACCCCAACAATCTCTCTCCCAATAATTGCACTACTTGCAATCAATGGAAATAGAACCAATGACCTTGACTCTGATATCAATTGTAGGACCGAGCGTTCGTCGTTTTACCAAAAATCATTGTAATGGTACAACTAAAATCTTTTGAACCGCACAGCAGCCCAAGCGTAATGGTTCCAGCGCTGTACCAACAGGAATAATTATTGCACCCCAACAATAACTATGTAATCTTTTCAAAAAATTTAGGCATTAAAAATATTTTAGTGGTGCTAAAAGTGTAATCAGCAACTTTGATTCTTTTTTGTCCAAGGTAAAAAAAAAATATGATTAAACTAATAAAATATAAACTTTATCTTTATCCATATAAAAGTGACCATTTATTTATGAATTTACAGTTTTGTCCATATTTTATTTCATTTAATGATTAATTTTTTGTCCTTTTCAAGTTTTTTTAGGTTTTTTTATGTCATTTTGTAGCTTTTTTCAATGAATATTTAATAAATTCCTATTTATTATTTTAGGTAAATTAATTGCTAATATTTAATTCATATCCTAAACAGAAATTTTTATTAACTGAAAGCTATCTTAATTTCTTTGCCTATAAATCTAAAAAATTTATTAATTTTATGAGCTTACTTTCAACCTTTATCTACATCGCTATATTTTTAGTCTTCTAAACTTTTTAACAATAATATTTTGGATATTAAACTTTTACGACAAAAATAAATCAAATCATTAACTTTAGTCATCTGGTTCAAGACAAGTAAAATCATATCATAAATCGAGATTGTATTTCATTTAGATAGGAAACATATTCTCCTCTTTTGTTCAATCCATTCGTTTATTTTTTTGAATTTGGTATAACTAAAATTTTTGGTATTCCAATTTATAGGAAGGATGACTATAAAACTAATGGTAATAATTAAACTATGTAATCTAACTATGAAAGTTTACTGATAAAATATTAAAAGATTTGAACCAATAAAATAATAAAGAAAAATTTACATTGATTGTTGCATATTATATGTATTTGATTTTTCAAAAAGGAAAGAAAAAAGCGATTTACTACATATTAATATGTTAGATTTTAAAATAAGAGTATGACGAACTTATGAAACAAATATGTTTATTATTAATTAAATAATTAATCGTATAAATAAATTAAATCTTTTTGGAATAAATTTGTTAATAATTTAACACCGAAGTTTATATTAGAAAATCTATTTTTGTATTGTATTTTTGTTAAGACATTGATTATTTTATATACTAAATCATTATTCAGTATATATTAGATTTGATATTCAAAGATAACCAAACAAAGATATATTCAATTGGCTAGAAAATATACACAATAAAAATTTGAATATATTATGCATATGCAAGATAGTTGAGAATCAAAGCTAGTCATATGGATAACATGTTTTCTCAAACGTAAAAATAGTATGTGTTTTAGATATACTTTATCCACATAAAATCAAATTTTATCTCCAAATAAAGCCTTTTAATAATGGAAAATTACTTTTTTTTTCACTAACTTGCTTAATTTTAGGTTTTGACCACTAAGTTTTCAAAGTTTATTTTTTGTACGCTAAATTTTAATTTTCTACTATTTTGACCTAATTGCTAACGTGACACTGGAAAATACTTATTTTGCATCGAAAAATACTGACATGACATACTAATGATGATACGGCATCGAAAATTGTTGTCTTGTTAAATGTCACGTCAATAATTGAGCTAACAATAGTCGAAAATTAAAAGTTAGTGTACTAAAACTAAAATTTGACAAAGAAATTGACTAAAACTTAAAATTTCATGGATTAAAAAAATTATTTTCTCAAATTAATTATTATTTTAACTTACAAATCAATAGAATTAAATTGAAGTACAATAATTATTCATACTGGGTAGAACAATCAATACTTGACGTCAACATAGTTTACAATATTTGAATAGTACTGTTACCATTGACTATAATATAATTTTTTAAAAAGCGATAAACATGGCCATACATTTGGTATCAAAGGCAAAGTCATGACTTCGATTCACACTGATTGCAAGCATAATTGTTGGGAAGGAGATTATTGGGTGCAATAATTATCTCCTTGCTGGTAAAACAATCGAACCTAGCGTTTGAGTTTCTATACAGTTTAAAAGATTTTAGTTGCAAAATTATCACCAACTATTGCTTTTAGTAACACGCAAAACGCCCAGTCTTATGGTTTATAGCAAAAATCTATGTATTTTGTTTTTACGTTTCTCGACAAATATATAATATATGTTATTGCTTTAAAGTCGTTAATTATAAAAATAAATTAAATAAAGCATAAAAACACCGATTAGAGACCACAAATCGATCGCAAGAGAAAAGTTAAAGACATAATATTCTCACTTCAATAGCTAATTAGAGATCGAATCATTGTGACCGGAATTCGAAATTGGTCGTACAAAATATAACACTTAATTAAAAAAGCTAAATATTTTAAGACAAAATATGATAACTTCAGTCTCAACCAAATAAAATTATTGTAACGTGCAACATACATGCAATTTTCTAGTTATACTAACAGAGTGAACAGAATGAAAATTTTTCATTATGAATTTTTTGTTTTACTCTTAGATTGTGTATTTTTTTCCGATTAATTGAATAGACATTTCTACGCAATGCTTTGAAATCTAAAAAGTGATATATATAAAATGAATATATGTTTGATAATAAAAAATATTTTTAACTGAAATTATTAAAAGAAAATCATATTTATATACATACACACACATATATATATATCTTACTATATCTTATTATATTATTAAAATTGAGTCTCTCTAATTAACAAACTTTCAATTAATTGGTGAAACTTGATTTGAAATTATCATTATCTCCTAACTTAATTTTCAATAAAACCAAAATTATTGGGCAAAATAGTTATTTTATATGGTTTCCTCTTTTCTAGCCATTAAAAGCTCACTTTGTGTTCTTTGATATTATTTTATTTACACAAATAACACTCATTTAATAAGATATATATATTTTTTGTGAATATTTGTTTAGGAAAACGTTATATTTTTATTATTTTTTAATTTTTTAATTTATTATTTATTTTTTTCGTTGAAAAAATGAAATGTACGAGCACGCAACACGTGCAGCGAAATACTAGTTATTATAGTAGATCTTACTTAGTGTTTGACTAAACTTATTAAAAAGAGCTTATAAGCTCCTAGAGCTTAAAAGTTGTTTTACGAGCTTATAAGCTGTTAGAACTTATTTTAAAAATAAGTTGTTAAAGTGTTTGGATAAACTTATTTTAAATAACTTTAAGATGTGTTTGGTATTATAAGATTTTTTATCGTCAAAATTACCAAATGTTATAATTATATGAAAATAATGTTTCGAGTTATACATATATAAAAATAGTTTTAGAATATACATATATTAAAAAATAAAATTGTTATAATATTTTATTTTAAAAAAATTTATGTTATTTGGAATTTTTTTAAAAAATAATATTTAATATTTAATGGGTGAAAGATATGATGGAGATTTATTAAAATATTTAAGGATATTTTAGAGATATAGAATGTTAAAATAAGATATTTTTGAAAAAACTACCTCCCTCCTCATTTTTTTTAAAAACAGCTTATAAACTGTCAAACAACTTATTTTGACAGCTTATAAGCTGTTTCTAAAAAAAATTACCAAACAGATCCGGAAAACTTTTAAGCTCTAAAACAGCTTAAAAGCTGTTTTTAAGAGCTTATAAGCTCTCCCAAACACCCTCTAACTTTAAATTAATTGGTGAAGCTTGTGATGAAATTACGATTATATTTTAATTTAATTCCAAACAAAACCAAAAATATTAGACAAATTAGTCATTTTATATGATCTCCTATTTCTTTTTCCATTAGATTTTATCTTATTTATCAAAATGACATTCTTTATCTTTATTTGTATTTTTAAATATTTGGATTAGATTGTTATCACTCTTAAAATTTTGAATATTTAATTCATCATGTGACTTTTAAAAATAACATGAAAATCAATTAACATAAAAAATTTATATATATGCACGCATCGCGTGCAATGAACACTAATATATATATATAATCTATTCTATCTACAAAGTGAGAATAGAAGGGGGAAAAAAAATTCGTTACAGATATTTTTTGTCCGTGCATAATTGCATGAATGTTTGATGGAAAATGGGTGTCAAAAATTAAGAAAAAAATAGAATATCAAATTTATGGATAATTTAGAATTTCAATAAAAATTAAATATTATAATTTAAATTCATTAATAGAAATAAGACAAAAAGATAATTATTGAAGAATAAATGTCAAAACCTAATCCACATTTATTTAAATAAATTTAAGATTCAAATATAAACCTTTATAAGATTCAAATATAAAACCCTTAGCTACTCATTAAATTCATTAATACGTATTTTACAAAATAAAACAAATAGATTATTTGTTACTTATTTTTACTTTTATTATAAATATGATTAAATTTAAATTCATTTTTTATTATGTCTAATACATTTTTCAGGTGTCTCGCACATATGCTTCTTGACTAGAATATATATATAATTAAACTTACGAGCATACACTTTTGTCATAAAGATGACAATTATGACGACAGGTTTGGAGCCCTGCTAGGAAACTTGAAATATACGTTTTCGTGAATGACTAAGTTTGGGGATTTTCCAAAACCTGATTACAATTGAAGGCAGAATCCCATCCCCGAACCCGTCCGAATTATCTCATCATAATGTCTAACAGAGATTAACCAAGTTGCCAAACACTTTCAACATGGGCGGGACAAGGAACAGGATGATGAATGTCAATGGTGTTGACTCTCGATGGGAATGAAACGCACGCTAATGTGGATCTGTTTATATAAAATTATACCTTTGAAGTAACATCAGGGCAGTATTGCCATGCCAGAGTTTTTAGTAACATCATCAAAATTAACATAAAATAATCACGCAATAAAATGTGAATGTTATGTCAATTTGATTTTCTCTTCTTGTTAGTCTTGAAACCTTTTTCTTGCTTATTTCTCTTCCTCTCATTCAGCTTCTCAATCTTACTTTTACTTGATTTTACACTAAAATGACCACCAGACAAAGCCTTTCCACCGCCATTTTGCAAGGCATGCTCGAAATCAACTTCTTTATCTACAATCGCGTACCGTTGTAGATGGTCAGGGTTTAGCATACCATCCGCCTTCGCTTTCATCTCATCCTGGACACAGTATGAGGCAAGACCACAACATAAATGTGGGGAGAAAAAAACCCAAATTGAAGAATAGCAACAAGGTGGTCCACAAACCTCAACTTGTTTCGCTGCTGCATTGAGTTCTTCTTCCAAGGAAACTGGATGAGGTTCCATGGCAAGCTGAAAACCAAACACACATCAGCCATGACAAAAGTTCTTTCTTGCAAACAGTAGTTTAGTAGTAAACTGTAAACTTACATCTCTCAAGTGAGGAACACTAGAATGAGTCTCGTTTGATGCCAAATCATGCAAGAATTTGTAAAAACTCTTCATTACTTGCATGTACAACGACATTATTTGCTGCCTCTTTACCTCCATCTCTGCCTATAGACCAAAATGAGAAACAGAAATGGTAATCAGATCACCATCTCTCCAAGTTTAAGAAATTTGGAGTCAAAATGTTGCTGAACCACAGCTTCATGTCGACGTCATGCTTTGGAACCCGATGTTCTGCCTACATCAACATATCTTTTGGCACTAATGAAATCATGGCAATACTAGGGGAAAATAGTACCATTTTAAAGCTAAATGTGAACAGTTCTAAAATTTCATGGATTGGCTGTAATTCTGCTTCCTAGTGTGAGATTTTGCTGAGTTCAGAAAAAGATCATTGGACACATATTCAAGCCACCAAAAAACAAATTGAGAAAGCCACTAGCCTTTGCTGAAGTGGCATGTTGTGTCTCAAATTTTGAGACGTCTCAAGTTTGAGACTTACCACCCACACCCCACTTGTAATTTTTAAAAAAAAATTGAGAAATGACAAGTATACCTCAATGCAGGAAATATCTTTTCCCTGCAACCCCATGCAGAGCAAAACAGAAGCCTGGTCTTTCGACAAAGTGGTTGGTATCTTCCCCCAGAAGTATGCACGGGCAAGATCATCTACAAATGCTTCAGTCTGCAATATGCATGAGAATAGGCAAATCACGCTTGCAACTCAAAAGGCAACGACATCATATAGGGACACAACAGTTTTGATCCTACGCACCCAAGTGTGCAGGATTTTCGTGAGTGACCCTGATGCCCACTATTGTGTTTAAGTGGTTCTTTTTTTAAAAAACCACTAAAACACACTAGTGGATTTTAATGGTTAATACTGAAAATCTTGCATATTAGGGCGTGTGGGATCAAAACAAAGGGACGCAGACTCTCAAGTGAAGGGAAACCATAGAAATATTAACAGCTTGTAATCAGTTTTATATTCAAATATTCAGCCAGAGAATAAAGTGGTTACTGAAAATTGTGATCAACTCTGAAAATATAAAAGGTACAAAAAGATTCCATCGTGGAAAAAACTAAGAAAAACAACTGATTTTGATGATTGCCGGTCAACGACATTAACTCGATGCAATAATTACAATTTCATAAAAGCAAAAGCATATTTGTGCACTTTCTTCTTAAAGTGATCATGACAATTTATAGAATCCAATAAGAAAGTCAAAACACACTATACCGTATATATTATTATTAACTATTCATAAGATATTTGAGAAAGGTTCTAAAAGTTCAAAAGAGAAGCCCATTGGAAAAATACAATCGCATTAATAAAATTTCCACGACAAATACTATGCTCCTTCAATCATTTAAATAAGATCCTACCATGCGATAGTCTACAAGGTTATTAGTGTATGCTTCCAATCGCTCCATAGCAAGGGGTGATAGGATTGCACTAATTGAATTTACAAATCCACTGGAAGAGGACAAATCCACCTCAGAGAACTTTATCGGGTCCAAGACACTGGCAAAAAAACCAGCAATGTTAGAATACTAAATTCTTTTTTATAAGAAGAATACTAAATTATGATTAAGAAGAAAACCAGAACCATACCACATGGCAAGCTTGTAATCCATTCGACAAAATGTACGAGCCAACAATTTAGTGAAGTCCTTCCTGAATTCTGAGAACAGTTAAAAAATTATCATTACTTCGGTCCAAACCAATCAACCCCTAATTTGAAATAGAAGGGTTCGTCTTAAAGAAGCAACAGAGTAAACCTTCAGAAAATGGACTGAAAAAGCCCAAAGTATCAGATCCACTGGTTTCAATGTCATCATTATTTAATGGTCTCAGAACCATGCAAGAGTGTTCACCAGTCACATTACTCTGTTGAATGAAGTGTCTCAGAGAATATGCTAGTCTCTTAGAACATTCAGAAAGTAATAATAATAATAAAACAAAAATCGAGAGTTTGTCCATTATAGAGAATTCATCGTCTTACCGGAACTGGGCTAATGTAGAACGGATCAAACTTATGGTTCTTCCAAAAGCGAAAAAGGTCCAGAGTAAGCCCAAAAGAGACACCAAGATAATGGAGCTTTTCTGGTCGTCGTTCACGGAGAGGTATAAGCAGCGGAGGAAGGTCAGTTCTTGGGTTTATGTTTTCTTCCAACAACGAGGCCTGCAGTCAACATGACCACCACTTCATATTACACAGAAGACATTGATATAATTTAACAGTTTCTGCAGCAGCAGTTAAAGTTACAATTCTCAAGCTTCCTCCTTCCCTCGTTAGAAATTTGTTGTCTCAACTAAAACAATTTCATCTCAGAAATGAGTGTGTGGAGACTGTAATTTATCCTAGTCTTTGGTGTCAAGTTGAAAAAACAAGAGGCCAACTATCATAGCAAACAGCAAAACAATCACAATCCCGCAAAGACGCAAATGATAAGATGTACAAGATCCTCACCAGAAAAGAAACAAAAAGAATTGAAGGTAAAATAAGTACATTTTTAAAAAAAAAAGGACAAGGCTAAAAAAAAAAGGACAAGGCAACGAATGAGAACTGTGAAAGAGACCTTCTCTGCAGCATCAATGACTCTGCGTGGGGAAATCTCTGCGAGTTCGTCAACTTCTAACTCAGATATTGGAGTCAACTGGCCCTCAAAATACCTACAAGCAGTACATATATAATCTTTGCATCCAATATCCAGGTGATTGGATCATTACAGACAATTGGCTGCTCATTCTTAAATGCTTGCGAGAGGCGTTGAAGAGTGATAAACATACCTTCTAAAGACAATTATTTAACCAAGGAGATGAAGATATGATTCACCTTACGCTAATTTATAAATATAAGGCAAGAAGAAAAATTAAAATCAACAAAAACCAATATCCTTATATGTTTTCTTTAAAACATATAGGTAGTTCGGCATGTTCAAAGCTACTAACAATAACCCTAAAAAAGCATTGAGGACGCGAGTCATTGTAAATTACCAAGCTAGCCAACATCACCATAAAGGCGCCTCATTTCCACACTCACGTAATCAGCAAATCATGTATGGACATTGTATCTCAATTATTGCGGGATAATGGCATCCGCCCATGAAAATTTTAACTGCCAAAAAAAACCTTACGAAAAATCAATGGGCTAATATGTTCTTAAACTTTTAAAATTTTGGCTCACAACACCCATGCTCAAATAAAAATATACTTAATTATCAAATGACCTTTATACACTTAAAACCATATCATTCTTAGGGTCTTTCCATATCAATTTTGGGGATTTAGTGTTCACGCTGTCCAAGGCTAATTCCGACTGGTTCGGGTCTTTTTCAGGCGATTGCCAACTGCTTCTCGTTGTCAATTGACCCTAAGACAACAGGGTTTTCTAGATCGGTGGTCGGAGTACCCAAATCAAAGCTAAAATGACCGAGATCGAAGCTCAAAGTTGAGCATGTGAAAAGGGGCAATCGGTTCGGATTGGGTTCAAGCTAGACTAGGTTTCTTTGCACTTTTGGTATCAATGGAAATCTTAGGTACAAGGATTCCATTGTGGTCAATTTCAAGTTTTAGATACAAATTGAAGGCGAAACCTGGCGAAAAAAAATCGCAGTTAGGGTCCTCGATTGGGGTTCAGGTTTCGAGCTTCATATACGTGATTTTTTAAGGAAATCGGAGCAATTGTTTTAGGGGTTTCAAACAGGGAGGTGAGACGCACATTCCCAGTGGTTGATCAGCGGTAACATCGCCGGAAAGCGGTTGATTGAGTTCTGACCGGTTCAGAGTGGGTTCGGGCTAGACTTCAAATCTCTTTGAAATTTTGGTGTTAATGGAAAGTTCAAGTCACAAGGATTCCAAAATATGTGGTCAGTTCAAGTTTTGAACGCAAACGTGGGTGAAATCGAAGGATGAAGTCACGGCTATTAAGAATAGAAAGAAGGTAGAGGAAGGACAATTAAGGCAAATAATGTGACAACACACAAAAATATAATAATTACTTGAATGTACAATGTTTGCACTCACAAATTGGACACCAGGGTGTTGTAAGCCAAAATTTTAAGTTCAAAGACAAATTAGCCTATTGATTTTTCATAAGGGGTTTTGTGACGATTAGCATTTTCACAGAAGGGTCGGATATCAGTAGTCCCTATGCAGGTAAGTTTAAAGTAGCTGCATCAACAGTTTGGAGGTTCCTATGCAGATATATTGACTACAAGACCAGAGCCATGACACAATTATATGCCGTCATAACATCGGTTTCAGGAAATTTTGTTGTGGCCAGTCTATGATTGCAAGAGATTAACTAAAATACAAACAAATTTAGTTAGACTTCACAAAACATAGAGTCGTCGATAGAACATTTTAAAATTTAGACGTTCTATCTGTCACAAACCGCATATTCTCCTAAATCACAGTACATGAAAAGCAAACATAGCCCCCACCTACACAGACAACCCAAAACTTCGATCTTCATCAAAGAAACCAACAAAGCAATCAACCAAATAGAAAATGAAAGAACACCAGCATGATGGATTAAAATATTCTTTCTTAGGGGCTCAAGAATCATTATTATTAAAGAATGAGTAGCAGTAAGTGAATACTTTTAAGAACATGCATGCAGATTCATTTTGCACAGCTTAAAAAGATAGCATCCAGTACAAAGAAATGGTATTTATAAAGACCTAATGAGTAGAATAATAGCTTGGAAAGAATATGAACATACCTAACTAAAAGTTCAACAGCTGCAGAGCCATATCCATGCTGCAATGATTGAAATATGTTATTGATGAAGAGGGTACGAAATTACTTCATCAGTATCAGATTACGCTTGTATTACCCTCATTGCACTTGGATGTGTGGCAATGCGCACAATACGAGCACCTGAAAGACTGGGAAAATCTGTGTTCCGAAACTGCTCACAAAATTTCCAGGGAATTTGGTCTCCAAAGGGCTGACGACCCTCACTTATGCTTTTAACCGCAGATTTACGAGATATGTGTCCCTCAAGGCAGACCTACAGATTTTATATACAAGGAAATACTTTACCACCAGCATAATCAAGACCATTAATGTTGTATAAAAAGTAGGTCATTACCCAGTATCTTTAATCATCTAAGGTATGATTTTGTTACGGGAGTGTTTCTTTTATTATTCTGCAAGTTTATTGAACAATATCGTTTCCCTAAGTTTCAATACTGAGATTCATCTCTTTTTGTTCATTATATTGTGTGTTGTTGAGGTAGAGCTCTTAGAGTTCTATCAATTGGTCTGAACTGCCAAGCCAGCCAAGGGACTTCCATGGCTTCCACACGCACTGATGCTAAGTTTGAAACGTCAGAGAAGATGATACTTGCTCAGGAAGAAAAAGATCAGGTTACCCAAATACAATCATTATATGGACAGATTAGTGCCTTGACTGCTTTCACTTCAAGTATTGACTGATGCGGCAAAGAGCCCTAACAAAAAAGATGAGGGTGATGGGTTCCGAAGGTCATCTATGATGATCACTGATCAGTATCAAATTCCCAAGAGTCGCACTGGGTGGGATTTTGAGGCCGAGCGGGGAGGATACAAGAAAGGCTCTGATCGTAATTATGGATTTGGTGAAATGTGGCATGCCTTCAAGAGAGTAGACTTCCCTCCATTAATGGTACTGATCCCATGGGCTGGATCGTAAAAGCATAGCAATATTTCGCGGAAGGACGTGCTCTAAATTTGTTCTGCTGGATTAAAACAAGTAACTCCAGACTCCCATATCTCTTGGGAGCAACTTACCCGAGAATTGTTCCGTCGTTTCTTAGGGAGGATGGCTAGGAATCTTATGAGCAGCTGCTTCCTTGAAGAAAAAATCATTGTCGGTTCAGGAATACATAGAAAGTTTTGAATCTTTGATCGCCCAGGAGCCGGAACTCTCCGAAGATCATTTATCGCCTATTTCTAAAGTGGGCTGTGGACCGACCTACGGTATAGTGTATATACCCATGGACTGATGATTGTGATAAGGGCAATGGAGTTAGCTCAAGTGGTGGAGATGGAATTACGTGGATGTGTGGCTGGGCAGAGGAAGAAAGGGTTTCTAGAAGGATGTAGCAGCGGGCCTGCAAATTTTAGGTTATATGGAGGAAGGCCTATTTCTAAAAATTATGCCCAATCCATCAACGCCAATCCGGCCAAACCTCAACAAATGGGATCGGGTGGAGGGAAGGGCACTAAATGCATAAAACATTCCCTTCCTCAACGCCATTGTCCGATGTTAATCGGTTAAATTTGATCGAACAAGGTGAGCGAGATACACACATCCAAAGAACGAAATTGAGAAGTTGGTTGGTGAATGATAAATGTTGGAATAATTCAATTCACCACGAGTCCCTATACAAGCTCAGTTATATTGGTTAAAAAGAATGGAAAAATTGCTTTAAATCCTCAAACCCAAACTTAAATTTGAATTCAGTCACTATCAGAAAAAATGTGTTCGCACTCTCTAATTCACAAAAAATACGGTACAAAACAATGAATATAGAGTACTTATATATGATATTTGGTACAAAAGATATATTTTTTCTGAAGGGATTGAAGGTAAAGTTATGTTTGGATTTTAGAATTTAAAGCAAATTTACCCGAAAAAGAAGGATGAGAATTGGCATTTTTAATGCACTATCGGGCTTTGAATGAGATAACAATTTTGGACAAATACCATATTCGGGTTATTGATGAAATATTGGATGAGTTGTATGTGGCTAGCATGTTTTCTAAAATAGATTTGAGGCCCGGGTATCATCATATTCATGTGAGGAAGGAAGACGTTCCCAAAACGGCCTTCCGGACTCAGTCTGTGCACTATGAGTTCCTTGTTATGTCTTTTGCGCTTCGAATGCACGGGCTAGATTTCAGGCTGCCGTGAACGAAAAACCTTTTCTGAATCAATTTGTTCTAGTCTCCTTTGATGATATTCTAGTGTGCAGTAGAAACAAAGTGCGGCGAGTCTTTGAAGTGTTGCAAAGCACAAATGTGTTGCAAACGGAAAAAAAATGTAAATTTGGACAGTGAGGGTCGAGTATTTGTGACATATAGTTTCAAACAAAGGCGTAGAGGTTGACCCGAACAAAGTGCTTTGTTCGAAACAGTGGCCGAAGCCTAAGTCGGTGAAAGGGGTGAGAGGATTTTTGGGGTTGATAGGGTATTATCACAGGTTTACAAGGGATCAAGATTGCGAGACCTCTTACACATTTATTGAAGAAAGATGGGTTCAAGTGGGGGGAACCGGCAAAAGAGTCCTTCGAAAAATTGGAGTTAATCACTACAGCTCATGTGCTAGGTGTACCAAATTTCAACAAAGAATTTGTCATTGAATGTGACGCTTCCGATTGAGGATTAGAGGCTGTATTGATGCAGGATGGCAGGCCATTGGCATTTTTCAGCAAGACTTTGGCTGAAAGAACAATAGCCAGTGTTCTAAATGTCAGCAGCCCCGCCTATGTCTTAGGCGGTGTTGTAGGCTGTCGAAGTTCGGGCGAAGCAGTCCAAGAGGGTCTAAAGGCAGGCTAGGCGGTATATGTCGACCATGCCTATCTTGGATCTCAAATCTTCAAAAATCGGTCGATGGAGAGCTTTAGTTAGGATGTCTTCCACTTGTAACTGAGTAGGGATACATCTCCTACTTTGAAATTCAATGGGTGCTGTGACGCCGATTGGGGTAGCGATTCCAATGATCGAAGATCCATGTCTGAGTTTTGTTGGTTTCTTGGGGATTCCCCAATTGCATGGAGCGCGAAGAAGCATACCGTTGTCTCTCGTTCCAACACAGTAGCAGAATATTGCAGCCTTGTTAATGCTACATCTGAGTTATTATGGCTAACATCTCTTATGTCTGAGTTTCACATCCCACTGTCTGGTGTACCTATTTTACAATGTGAGTACAATAGCACTAAGTGCTAATCTGTTATGGTCCCCAGTTTGGATCATTTTATGGGATGATCAATGTATTTTTGGATAGGGTTTCGAGGCTCATTTTGAGAGAACCTCGCGATCCCACATTTACTATTTGATTTAGAATTATGGATGTCTTTATTCCTTGCAACAATAGTCATTTAAATATAAGGAAGACAATTAATTTCCCTCACAAGAAATCTGACGTAATCCCCCTATTCATGGCTAGAATGCATGCAATATTAAATAAGGAAACTAAATAAAATCCTTCTAATCAATTCTTTATTTTTGAATCTTCCACAAAATTATCCTTGATATCAGTAGTTTCTCCTTAACTCTTGCCCAATACATAATTCAGTGCTTCATGCTCGCACTAAGCATCTTGAGTTGGATCTCCATTTTGTTCGTGAGAAAATTTAATCCAAGTTTCTCTCTGTTACATATGTACCTTCTTATGATCAGACTGTTGACGTTCTAACAAAGCCTTGGTTTGCTTCTGCTTTTCTTCGCATGCGTTCCAAGCTTCGAGTGGATCTGCATCCCCTGCTGTGCTTGAGGGGGCAAGTGAAATGATAACTTTATTTAAGATCAGGCTGTCTCCTTCAGGCCCAAGACTACAAACCCATTATGTGTATAAAAATATTCCTAATCGATGTTGGTCTGTCAGATTTTGTTACAACAGATTTCTACTGGTGTCAACGCATTATGAATTGTAATCATCTATACATACACATGTTGTACCATGAAGTAATCTTGGGAATAAAATTACAATTCTATGTTCTCCGTCATTTTTCTTCTTTTTAACCGACACCGGACCAGCAAAATTGGTTAGCCAAGTTGTTGGGCTATGATTTTGATATTATTTATAAGCCAGAACTAACCAATAGAGCAGCTGATGTTTTGTCAAGAGTAACGTGTGAGGGAGACTTGATGGCAGCCAGTATTCTTTACTGGGGGAGTAGAAGATGTGAGGGAGACAGTCGAACAAGATGCTGAATTGCAACAGATAATACAAAAATTAAAAGACGAACCTAATGAACCAACTCATTATTCTTTGGTGCATGGTCAATTGCCGTATAAGGGCGTTTGGTGCTCCCCGCAGCTTCGGAGTGAGTTGAAAGATTATTAACAGAGTATCACAACACGTCTATTGGGGGCAAGGCATCCAGGAGCATATCTTTCTTTGAAGTGCCTCGCAGCTAGCGTTTAATGGAGAGGGATGAAGTGTGATGTTATAAATTTGTGGCAGTTTGTGATGTTTGCCAAGCCACAACACCTGCCTGGTTTTACAACCACTTCCGATTCCGGAAATGATTTGGGAAGATGTTGCAATGGATTTCTTTACAGGCTTTCCCAAGTCAAGGGGGTATTTAATGCGATTTTGTAAGTCATGATAGATTATCCAAATATGCACATTTCCTTTTGATCAAGAATCCATATTCTGCTCAAGTAGTTACGAAAGTGTTTGCTAAAGCCGTGGTGAGACTTCATGGGTTGCCGAAATTGATTGTAAGTGATAGGCAACCCTCCTGTATAAGTCACTTTTGGTCTGAATACTTCCGTTTACAAGGAACAAAATTAAAAATGAGTTCGACATATCACCCGGAGACCAATGGTCAATCCGAAGTGTTGAATCGTTGTGTTGAGACGTACTTGAGATGTTTTGCAGCCGAACAACTGAGTTTGGGGTCGAGTGGGTATAACACTTTTTTTTCAGCTACACGTCTAACTCCATATGAGATTATGTATGGCCGGCCACCCCTGGCCTTAGTCCATTTTCTTCATGGAGAAACTAATGTTGAGGCGGTAGCAAGGGACTTGGAAGAGAGGGATGAACTTCGAGACAACTAAAGTTCAATCTTAGGAGAGCCCAACAAAGAATGGCAAAATATGCTAATGCGCACAGGCAATATTGTGTCCTATGGTGCAGGGTATTGGGTGTTTGTTAAATTACGACCACATAGACAAGTGTCAGTGGCGACGACGGTAAATCAGAAACTGGAAGCAAAGTTTGTGGGCCTTTTCAGGTGTTGTAAATAATTGGGGCAGGGGCGTATAAGCTTATATTGCCGGAGAGGACCAAGGTGCACCATGTTTTCCATGTGTCCCAATTAAAGCATGCTAAAGGTGACTACATAGTTGAACCAGACCTGCCGAGGGAAGTGGAGAACGGGCTTGCTGAGACTCGTACTCCCAGCAGGGTCTTGGCTGAAGGATGCTACATAAAGGTGATGGATTGATCCATCAGGTACTGATCCAGTGGAATAACAAACCTAAGAGGAGGCAACGTGGGAAGAGGCGACAGATATCCTACAGCAATTTCCAAACTTCATCCTTGAGGACAAGGCTGATAATGAGGGAGGGAGTACTGTTACGGGACAAGCACTTATAGGCCCCAAGCACTGATGTGGGAGGACCAAAAATACATGCCCAGCAAGAAGAGTTTACAAAGTATATCAAAGCAGGCCCACAGAACATGTGGGAAGAGGCAAGTAGTTTGTTATGCGTGTGCAAGGGGAATAAAAGAGGAGAAGAGAGATGTAGTGAGGCAGGATATGTTTTGTTACGTGAATCTAGTACCGCTAGGGCAAGTGGGAATTTTCCCTTCTTAAGTGAAGTAGTTGGAGAGTTCTTCTATTGTGTTTCTTTTAGTATTCTGCAAGTTTATTGAATACTATAACCTTTCCTTCTTTCAATACTGAGATTCATCTCTTTTCCTTCATTATATTGTGTGTTGTGAGCTCTTAGAGTTCTATCAGATTTCAAAAATGAAAAACGAAATCTTAGGATTATTATTACTCACTGAATAGTGATGCTATATATAAAAGAAGATGGCTAGTGGATAGAGTGCAACCAATGGAATTTTCAGAATCAAGAAAAGATTGCATTTTGATAATCAAATTGAAACAATCAGGCCAAAGATTGGGATCAAATAAAAGCCAGGTTCCAAACCTGTCCTGCTACAATCCTACATCATCACAAAAGCTTGAAGAAGCACAGAAGAAGTCAACAAATTAAAGACGAATGAACAGCAAACCATATAGTCACCGAAGATGAGGGAATCATCTGAAACATGCAAATAAATAGCAATAGAGGACAACTAATGCTATAATGTTCACAAAAAAATTGATCATATCAGGCTTGATCTAGAACATTTCTTAATAAAACAAACTTCATTATAAATAAGAGCGACTAGTACTTAAAGGGCATGAAACACATTTTTTAAGGTGGTAGAATATGAAGAAGTTCAGACCTGGATTACACACAGAATATCAGGAAGATGGTTTTGGGACTCATCAACAGGACCTGCAAATACGATCAGTAAATATACAGCTGGAAGCAAGTAGATAATACAAAAAAATTTACCAAGTAGCACAAACAAGTGGTGGGCGGGAGCATCAGCCATCAATTGCAAATCATTGGGAGAATTCTTGTAGTGTGAAGCAACATACAGAGCCATCATTCGCTGCAAAAATTGTCATAAAACGAACTTAACCACCAGATCGATAAATACATAATAAAGGAACTCATTAGCATCATCATGTTTTAATATAATTACCTGCAAAAATAATTCACTGTCCCTATGATAGGAGAACAATGTATCCCGATTGACATAGTACAGATCGCATTCGCCAGTCCGGGGTAGCCTGATGAAGAAAGAAGAGACCTCAGTAGAGATCTAATGTTTAGATACTCCTCTCAATAAAATATCTAAAATAAAATTGCAACCTGTTAATATTAGGGATGGATTTTGTAGCATCAAGACATAGTAAACCATGAAGCCAGGATTCAATTGGATCACTGGAAGCATATCTGATAGATTCGCTCAATTCAATCTTTTTGAAAAGCCGACCTAATGATGAAGTTACTGTTATTTTAGCAAATTCACCAAGCAAAGCTTTACAACAAAAATTCATGAAATAAATACATCGCCGAGGCTTCTCCACATAGAATGGATAAAATGTTGGAATGGATGCATAAAACTAAAATTGTTACAGCATTCTAGAATCTATCCAGTGAAGAAAAACAATAAAGCTGAGAAGGGTTGTGAAGCTGTTTTGATTGTATTTTTCCGGAAGTCAATAAGGCAACATTTGTTAAAAAAGCAGAGAATAGTGTCACAATCTGCCTTACAGAGTTATTTGGATTAAAAATAACCAAAGCAGGAGAGTAATTTACTTCAAAGACTAAACTGACACCAAAATCCTACACACAAACACACACACACACATATATTTATACAAAGACCAAAAGTCAAATCTCAGATGCAGACTTTAGTGCTCAGACACAACTATCTCACATTCCTCAAGCTGAAAAACATCATTGAGGCATTGCCTTGTGTATTGATATTTACATTATTATTTCATACTCGGAGAAAACTGACAACAGGTCATGAATCCTCATGCTCAGCTTTACTATATATCCCATATTTCTATATCACACCCACTCACATGTGCCCTATGACACTATAAGTACCCATTCACATATAAGCCTCTACATTGACCTTATTTATCTAGAAGTGACATAAGTTCTTTCATGTGCAGAGACTGATTTGACGTTAGTATGGGACTTAAGCACTAGGTTCTGGGATTAAAGTATGGAATGTTCTTTCACATGCTAGCACCATATTTGACTTAAAGCTGGGAATTCAACCTTTATAATGCAAAACATTTTCATTTGCACGTATCTATGAGCATATATCACATGCAAGATGCAGCCGTGCAGTTTTTCTTACTATACCTCCAATGTCGAGTAGAATTGAGGGGGTTTACACCCTAAAGGAATGTAATTACTTTTGTTCAGATGGCAATTGACAAAGAAAAATTTGAAATAAACAAAGTGCTATGTTTATGAGAGAAAGGAATTTGATAAATGTGGGACTTCGGTTCCAAATATTTCTCAATCACACAAAGGGCATGGGCATATGCCCGAGGACTACTTTTCTTTTACAGACAACTTACCATTATGCATTTGTATCTTGAGTAAAGTTGGGTTAAAGGTGAGGTAATCCAATCGCATTGATGCATGTAAGAGTTGGCCAAAATGTAAACTATAGGGGTTTAGTTATGTTTACAAAGCAAGCAACTTAGGTCAATGGATCAAAATATGTCAGGCGGCAAAATTGGTTCATATTATATCATTGCTTCATACTTCTTTGAAACTACAACTCATATAAATGTGTACGTACATGCATGATTACCATCACTACTCAGTATTAAAAAGAAAGAACATCATATGACATAAAATAAATAACTTTGACTAGTAAAACTCCAAATGCAAGTATCTCTTTTATGTCAAGAAAGATGAACTTAAAACACCTGAGACAACGAACTCTGTGTTCTTATTTGATATCTGACTTCGTTCCTCCAGTTGCTGCAGAAGTTTTAGAGATAATGACCGTCCTGTACCTTCATAGCTTAATAAGAAGGAAATTGGAAGAAAACATCAACAAGTCGCGGCATTTAGTTAGGAAATAATTATTCCTTCAAGAAATCTACAATTTCAACCACTGAGGGTACTCGTTTTATAGAGTATTAACAGAATCCGAAAAAGAGCATCTTTTACCCATTGACAGTAGATGAAAGGAATACGAGATATGGACCAAGCAAGGACTTCACAACTGGTAATGGGATAGCTGCTGCTTCATCAACCACCAACAATTCAACTTGGGAGAGCTTCTCATGTTCATGTGGTTGAATATACTGCACAAACAATGGGATTCAACTTATTTTTCCAATTTTCTTCACTCGAAAGTAGATAATGGCATTCTTGACCTATCATTTCAATTATTTGCTATAAAGAATAGCCTCAAAGAATGTCTAACCAATTATTTAATCCACTTTAAAGCATCCTTCATGTTCTTTTTGAGTAGGCAACAAAAGAACAAAATTTTTTTTCTTATTCCCTCCACATGAAGCACTTTAATCAGAGATCTCGCTCTTACACCAAGCATTTCTCAATAAATGAAGAGTTGGTCAATGATAAAAAAAAAATGCTATACCACTCCTCTCATTTTCCCCTTCCATAATGCCCAAAGGCACAAAAAACTTCACACACACTTCTTTTCAGCTAAGAGGCCCTTAACATTCTACCACTTCCATCTTCACCACGAAAAAACTAAATGCCAAAGAAATGAAATGAGAGGTATTACTGACCATGAACGACCACATGTTTTCCTAGTCACATAGAATAGAAATGAAGTCCTAAGAATCACATTACACCGCCCAGAAAAAAATATGCATAGCAAAATAACTGGGGTAAAATAAAGTTTGTGAGACAAGTCCTCGCAGTATGGTTAATACTCAATATCGTTGTCCGTAAAGAAGAAAAGCAGAAAACCACTACAAAATCCACTAACCTGTATTGTCTGTCTGTGTTGTTTGTAGATATTGATTCGCACAGTGGCTTTCTTAAAATTAGGATTTGCGCTTTTCACCATGTCATAATCTAAGTGCTCCTACAAGTGGAGAACATTATGTTTCAGCTAAAAATATTGGCCTGCAACTTACTATAATAAGAGTAAAATATTTTTACAACGCTCAATACTGAAAAACACTACTACTCGCGCAAAATCTCTAAATTAAGTTGAAAATTCTATAAAACAAAAAGCCCTTGTGGTCAATAATTTTGGCAAAAGATCTTTTAACATTAAGAGTTTATTTGATTAGAATAGGTTTGGTGTGATAGAAATAGAATATATTTTACAGATTTAGTGGGATATGGTTTTATATCTATTTAAATTGTATCAATCGGTGAACCTCAATATACAAAAAAATAGAGGAATAGTTCTTCCTTCTTTATTCTGTTGTTCCCTTATTTTTCTGCATGGTATCAGAGACCAAGGATCGGTCTTGAATTTCAAGGCAGCTGGGGTCGGTGCTGATGCTGGCATAACCTCCGCTTCCAGCGGGTCCAGCAGCATCGGAAGTGCAACCTCTTCGGGCAGCGGATCAAAACAAACCTCTGGTCTTGCGCTCCCTAATACATCACTTCAAACTACAATCCATAATTCAATGGAAAAAACTACCTCCAGTGGGTGCAAATCTGTGCGCCTTTTGTGATCGATGGCAAGGGCAAAGTAGGATACTTCATAGTGCATTGTGTTTGTTGTTCAGTGTGGCTGGAAGAAACATAAGGATTTTTGAAGATGAAGAAGTCTTTTGGAAGAACTATCCCTACTTGGGCATCTAAGATTACCGATTTTCAGTCTTTTGCGATATTAGAATTGTATAGGGAATGGAGATTAGTTTTGGGTTGATTTAGAAGTGTTTGACTAATCTTATTAAAAAACGTTTATAAACTCCAGGATTTTATAACCTGTTTTAAGAGTTTATAAACACTATCCGAACTTATTTTAAGAATAAGTTGTTAAACTGTTTTGATAAACTTATTTTAAAAAACTTAAAAGACAACACATGTTCGGTAATATAAGATCTTTTTATTGTCAAAATTACCAAAAATGTATGATGCTACGAGGTAATATAAATATACAAAAATAGTTTTGTAATAACATATTAAAAAATAAAACTATTTTATATTTTAATTTAGAACTTTTGATATTATTTGGGAATTTTTTTAAAATAATATTTAATCTGTGGAGGGCGTGATGGGGATTTATAAAAATATACAAGGATATTTCGTAGAAATAAAATGTTAAAATAAGATATTTTTTAAAAAATGTAAGGGATTGTTTTTTAAAAAAAATAAGGTCACTCTTACTCATTTTAAAAAAGGCTTATTAATTGTCAAACAACTTATTTTGACAGCTTATAAGTTGTTTGGAAAAAAAATTATCAAACAAATTAACACCCTGTTAGTCAGTTGATACTTTTCTATATTATAAGCGTGGACCCTGGTTCGTTTTTTGTAATTATAATCTCACAACTTATAAAATACTATCGTTTTTTATCAGAAAAAACTTCGGATTAGGATAAAAAACTTTCGGACAAACAATGGAAAGGAAAAAATTATTTTTATAGGAAACTCGAGTAGTATTGATGATAGAAGAGAGAGAATTGCAAAAGTGGACCAGAGGTCAACATTCTATAAAAAACTAACTCCTCAAAATAATGCTCCAATCCCTACAAACGTCTGACACCGGAAAAGATTTAAAGTTCGCAGACGACTGAAGCCGCCTAGGTATAATCTTATCGCAATAGTCTATATCTTCTAGAACTTCAAAAATCTTCTTGTTTTTCTCCAACCAAACAGACCAACAAATACAATGAGCTACAGTATGTAGGAAAATCCTCCATTTCCTTCCCAAAACTCGTCCTAGATCCAACTCAAACAAAGATTTAAAGTTCACAAACGACTGAAGCCAACAAGGTACCCTAAACTTAATCTTATCCTAGTAGTCTACAGTTGTGTCTTCTAGATCTTCAAAAATCCTTTTGTTGTATCCAACAAATGCAATGAGCTACAGTATTCCAGAAAATCCTCTCTTTCTTTCCCAAAACTCGTCCTAAATTGAACTCAAATAAATCCCAAATAGATTTTGGCACAACACGGACCAGATTCAAATTTACCAAGGCGTTACTCCAAAGCGAACGGGCAAAAGGACAATGTAAAAGCAAATGATCCCGAGTTTTCAAATCTTGCTTGCGTAGAACACACCAACTTGGACCGAGATAACACGAGGGGTTCTTTCATCACCTCCGAAGTCGAGAGTTTACCAAGAGTAGCAATCCGCAACAACACTTTAACCTTAGAAAGAATCGGCATATTCCAAATGACATGAAAAAGAAGAAAATGACATGAAGATGATGAGAAAAAAGAGTCAAAAATGATTTATTTGAAAAGGAACCAGAAGAATCCAACACCCAAAATTCATAATCCGCAACCCACTGAACTAGAGAAACTCTCTCCAAGAAAACTAACAACATGGTCAACTCGTTCATTTCCTCATCCCTGAGACTACGAAAATGCAAATCCCAAGAAGAAAAACTAGAAGACAGCTGAAGAAGGAAATTGGCTGATTACGAGCCACCGAAATCAAATAAAAAGAAGGGAAAAGGTCCTGAAAAGAAGAATCCCCCATCAGCGATCCTCACAGAAGCTGATCGTATCACTCTATGACCACATCCCTCACTGAATAAAGAAAAGCCACCGGATATATCCTAGAGATGAATTTCAAAGGACTCTTGAACGTGACATTTTTATCTAAACCTGCATCCCACCCATTGACCTGCAAGCCATATTTGCTTACAATAATCAGAATCACTTTCCTTAAAAACCTCCACCACCACTTTCCTAATAAAGCTTTATTCCTCAAGCAATTACTACCAATGCCCAAACCCCCACGTTCTCTAGGTCTATAAACTTGATCCCAAGACACCTGGTGACAATGATGCTCCTAGTCACCTCCATCCCCCATCAGCGATCCTCACAGAAGCTGATCCTATCACTCTATGACCACATCCCTCACTGAATAAAGAAAAGCCACCGGATATATCCTAGAGATGAATTTCAAAGGACTCTTGAACGTGACATTTTTATCTAAACCTGCATCCCACCCATTGACCCGCAAGCCGTATTTGCTTACAATAATCAGAATCACTTTCCTTAAAAACCTCCACCACCACTTTCCTAATAAAGCTTTATTCCTCAAGCAGTTACTACCAATGCCCAAACCCCCACGTTCTCTAGGTCTATAAACTTGATCCCAAGCCACCTGGTGACAATGATGCTCCTAGTCACCTCCATCCCACAAAAATACCTTATAGTTTTTCCATGAAGTCCGCTGTACCAAAAGGTATCCTGAACAAAGAGAAGTACAAAGGCAGGCATTTGATATCCATTGTTTTAGCCTTATCCAACATTTTTCCCAACATCCACTACAAGATTAAATAAATAGAGATAGATAAAGGGTCACTTTGCCTAAGAAATTATCTAGGGGAATTTTTAATTAACCAAGGGATTGTGCATCAAAATACTTGTCCACGTATGCCTCAAAAAAATAAGGTAGCTTAAAAGAAGAATAAACATCTCCTCGAAGTTGCTCGGTGTATTCGTTTTCACACTAAAGTTCCAAGCTATCAATGGGGAGAGGGTATTTACAACTAATATGATTAATAGGTTACCTTCAAGAATTTTGAACTTCCAAACCCTTTTGCACATTTTTAAAAAATGTTTCCCTGATACGCCTCTAATTAGTGAAATCACCCAGAAAATTTTTGGGAGATTTGCTTGCATTAACAATCATGATCCGATAAATTCGAAACTTGACCAGGAAACTTTTAGGTGTGTCTTTGTTGGTTATCCTGCAAACCAACGGGGATATAAATGATTTGCTCCCAATTCAAATTGTTTTGTGTTTATGCATATCACATTTTTTAAAGATCGGTCTTACTACACCTCTCATCTTCAAGGAGTAGTAATAGTGTAAATGAATGCTTAACCGATTCTGATTTCAAAGTTGAATTTGGAAATAAAGAAATCTCTTGCCAACATGTGTTGAGCAAAATATTGACCACATTGACACAATGAGAAAAGGTGGAAAGAAAGATGGAAAGGTGGCAAGAAAGATGGAGACACTGTACCACTATAACTTAGCCATGAATCAACTCTAAGAGTAAGACCCAATCATGAAGCTCACAATAACATGACAATCTCTTCAAACAGCATTGCCCTTTCTATTGCTCAAAGGAAAGGTGTTCGACCGTGCACAATACACCACGTTGCCTTTCTATTGCTCAAAGGAAAGGTGTTCGGCCATGCACAATATACCCAATCTCAAATTTTGAATCTTATGATGATTGTCATCCTCCTATTCCACATTTATCTTGCAGAGCATCCATAACAGTGTACAAGGGACGGACTTTAAATATACCTGAGTGAAGCGAAGAAATTCACGTGGAGAAGAGAGAGAAAATCGATCTACCTAGTGGCAAGTCTATTATGGGTTGTAATTGGGTCTTACTACAAAGTACAACTCCGATAGGTCCTTAGAACGATACAAACCTTGCTTGGTAGGATTCACCCCAACATATATAGGGTTGACTACAGCGAAACATTTTCTCCGGTGGTTAAACACAACACAATTCGAGTTATTCAATTTGTTGCAATGAAAATGGATTGGCCATTATATCAACTGGACGTACATAATGTTTTTTTGAATGGGGATTTAAAAGAGAAAATATATTTGGAACCTCCACCGAGCTTTATTGATGAATTTGGATACAAGGTATGCAGGTTGAAAAAATCATAATACAAGCTAAAACAAACACCCAGAGCATGGTTCGAGAGATTCACGAGATTTGTTAAAAGGCTAGAGCACAGTCAAGGACAATCTGATCATACTCTTTTCACAAGAATGTCTAACACAAAAAAAAAAATTATATTACTTGCTTATGTCGATGATATAATTGTGATAGGAGATGACATAGAAGAACTGAACAGATTGAAGAAAAGCTTGGCAACTGAATTTGAGATAAAAGATCTAAAAGAATTGAAATACTTTCTTGGAATGAAGGTGGTAAGGTCCAAGAAAGGAATCATGGTGTATCAAAAAAAGTAGGTCGTGGATCTCCAAACAAAAAAAAAAAGAAGGATTGGTTGTAGACCATCAGTACTCCTATAGAGGCCAATGCTAAGCCAAGAGGCATCAAGGATGACGTTTCAGTGGATGCTAGTTGGAAAATTGATATACCTATCTCACACACGCCCTGATGTCGCCTTCACAATAATCTTAATTAGTCAATTAAGCAATTTCTGCACTAACCTTTGCAAAACACCTTGAAGGTTGTTTATTGAATCTTGAGATATCTCAAAAGAACTCCGGGAAAAGGACTTCTTTTTGAAAAAAACGAGAAGAAAGAGATAGAAATTAATACTAAAGCAAACTAGACTGGATCAACCACTGATAAGAGATCTACTTTTGGTAACTACACTTTCGCATGGGCAACTTGGAGAAGTAAAAAACAAAGTGTTGTCACTAAAAGCAAGGCAGAGGCTGACTTTAGGTCTACGGCTCTAGGAGTGTGTAAAGTGTTGTGGCTAAAAAAAAGTTATGGAGGATCTGAACATGAGGATGAACTTTCTAATGAAGATATATTGTGATAACTGATATCAAGACAGTGATTGGTATTGTTCACAATCCTGTTCTACATAACAGAACCGAGCACATTGAAATCGACAAGCATTTCGTAAAAGAAAAGCTTGAAGAAGGTAAAATTTGAACTCCGTTTGTTCCTAGCATATTGCAAGCTGCAAAAGTCTTAACTAAAGGCCTGTCAAGGCAAGCCTTTAATGAACAAGTGAGCAAGTTGGACATGATGAAATTGTATATTTTATAGATTTAGTGGGATATGATTTTATGGTTTCTTTACCTATTTAAAATGTATCAAACGGTGAAACTCAATATACAAAACATAGAAGAATTGTTCTTCCTTCTTTATTCTATCGTTCCCTTATTTTTCTGAACTTACCACAAATTATTTATATTAATGAACGTCATAAAATGACTACCTTTGACACAAAATTAAGGCATGAATCCGAAAAGCTGATGGGTAAATTTTCAGTACGTAAAAAATAACCTGGAAATAGTTGAGCCTAACAAGGAAATTGTGTTGCACGACCGCTTTATCAAAAAAAAATTTGTTTTCACTCGCCTCGTACAAAAAGAGGTACACACCATATACCTTGTAATCGAGTAAATCAAATCCCTTGCAAATAAACTCAAACAATGTTTTCAGGTTCTCTGGGCTTGGTGCAGTTACATAAATGTTTGAATACCTATGATTGAAATAATTAAATTAGCAAGCAGAGAAGCTAACAAAATAGAGGGAAAAGGTTAAAGCATACAGACAATGTACTGAATTACCCAGTAGCAACTGCTCCAGCAATTGCCAGACCAAGGGCAGCAGACTTCCCTCGGCCACGAGCAGCAAGCAAAGCTACTGTTCTTCGAAGGCTCTTGTCCAAAATTGCATCAAGGAACGTAATTACAGCTCTTCCCTAAGCAAACAAGCAGAGTTCATAACAATCAGAACACCAAAAAATAATAGTTCTAGTTCATTCTACCAAACATGCAACCTTTACCTGATCCAATGTGCAGCATTTTCTAATCAGAGGACCCACAGGGAAATCATCATTGAGCTCTTCCTTCAAATTCTTCAATTCTCTTTCAGCTTCTGAAAGCCCCTCGGAATCCTTGCAAAGTCAACAGAAAATAGCAAATTATAAAGCCTTCAGCCTTCTTCAGACATATCTTGCCATTTTGGTTTACCAACAATTAAAAAAATATCCACTCAGCAGAAGCCCCGTAGCAGGATTTGCATAAATGTGGCACGTACATCAAGGGTATACATTATTTACAAACAGTAGTTCCTACAAACTAAAAAAATGTATTTTGAAGTTGGGAAATCTGAGAGATGCTGGTTAGCTCCATTGTAAGCGATAGATCATAAATATGGTGTAATACTGCTCCATCAGGTAGAAATCAAGACTACCCTAGAAATAAAGAATTTCACCTCTCGAACTATAACCGGGGCAACTGTTTTCATATGCGAAGAAATTGGTAAAATGTTGAGTTCATCATCCATGACAACACAAGCTTTGCACGAAGCAACTGAAAGCAAGAAACGTTCATTAAAGCGCCCAGCAGCCTGATTATGAGATTCTGTACGAAATCTCTCATGAACATCCTGAGACAGTAAAGCCCAATGAGCACAAAAGACAAGATTAAATGGGGAAAAAAATCATCTTATCTTATCTTCAAAGAAAAATTTGTATCATCAGAATTCAAAATTATCCTCCATATCATATGAATTAATTGGGAAGTGAGTTGATATTACCATGACCATAGTGAACAAACTAGTGAGTGAGGAAAGAGAGCGCAGCAACAATACTATCAATCCACCACCTTCAACAGTTTCAATAGTCCTTGCTAGAAGGTTTGGTGTCAAAGCTTCAAAATCCTTAAGGAACATAAAGATTGAGAAGTAAATATTCCAGGATGGAGAATCAATGCTCATAACGATTGTTGTAAAACTGGCAAGTATTAGGTAATCAAAACATTCATGCTTTACCTGTAATATACACATGCCAAAAGTGTTCCCCAGAATTCTCTCAGAATCTCTGTACAAGCAAAAGGTTATTTCTCCAGTTTCAAGAAAAAGCACAAAAGGATCGACTTTCTCAGGATCCAGCTGCCCCCGTTGCACTAACTTCTTTGTTTGCTTGGCTCGCTTTTTTTTGTGGCTACAGTGCCAAATATCATATAGTAATGAATCCAATTTCTCTTCTCAGTAAAACAAGATATACTATCAAAGATTCAGAATTGTGCAAAACAAAAAATAATAAAAGAAGACATCATGAAATATATGGAGAGGCTTTAAGTAAAGAAGAGTAATGTGGGTATGATTTTTTTTCTCCTTTCCATATCCACTTATCTGCACAAAATGGACATGAGTAACTGTGTGATACTGATACATATAAAGTTGGCATCATCAACAATGTAAGTGATGTTTGGGTAAAATCATAACTGATTGAAATCCAAAGTTCAATCCTATATCATAAAGACATAAGTTGAATTTGAAATGCATAATTCTAATTTGCATATTGCTAATACTTGAAAAGAAAAGAAAAAAAAAGAAAAAAAGGGAAATTAGAGAACCTGCTAAGCTCGAGCTTGTCCTTGTAGCACCACAGAACACTCGGTCTCGACTTAACCACTGACTTGCTCAGCATCTGATGCAAATGCAATATCTGTTTCAAGAAAAAAAAAATTGATGATAAATTTCAGGTCGCCTTCACCAACAATATCAAATTATTACTAAGCAATGAATTGTGTGCATAAGCATATATGTACCTGGTCAAGAGACTTGTCACCAATTATGACAAACATGGAGCGATGGCGGGACTTGACTCCATTTTCTATCAAAGTTCTGATTCGTTCGTCGACTTTTTTCCTCATATTTCCTTTATTTCTGCTTCTTTCTCTTATTTGAAACAACTAGCAAACAACAGGAAAAAAGAGAGAGAATAACCTTCAAATTTGAACGTATACTTCGTAAAGTGCTCGAGGAAAGTGCCTTCCTTGGAGCAAGTCGGCTCGAAAACGGGGGAAAGTGTGAAACATCATATTTGAGTTGATAGGTTACAGTTACCTCAACACAGTTAGCGAACCACCACGGCGGCGGCGGCGGCGTTTACGGACGCGGTAAGGAATTGAGCGGCGGCATGGCGGGCTTGCCTTCTGAACAGAGTGCTCACTTCTCCGTTCTGTCTTGGAGGTCAATATGGATGGGCCTTTTATAATGCAGTCCGACTTACTAAATATCGTGGGTTTGCATGAAGAGTAGCTCGCTCAACTAGGCCCAAAATTGTGGCCCGTGAATGCGATCAAGCCTATTTTCTTTCTTGCCTGCTTTACACCATTTTTTTCTCCGTGTTAGTTTAGCTTCTTTTTTAAAAAAAATCAGTTAGTTTAGCTTTTATTTGAATTTTGTATTGATTTGGTTTTAATGGCCTTAAAAAATTTATTTTAAAAAAAAAAAAAACCTCTCTCAGATTGCACGTCTCGTGTGTTTGCTTGCTTGAGATTTGTGGTTTGGCTTTTATTCAAAAATCAAATAGAAATTTTTTGTTGAGCCTCAACATACATGGGATGCAAAAACTTAGTAGACATGTTACGGATTCGGACAGCTGTGTCATGCAATCTTTTCGCCTCTTCGACTACTCAGTCCTATGATCATCGTTTAAATCGTTGATTTTTTTGTTCTCACATATATCATTCAAGCACAGTGAGTCTAAAAACTCAACAAGCATATTCTAATACTAACAAATACATAATAAAATCTTATAATATGCGTAAGACGTGAACATAAAACATAACTTGCTTGACTTTTACGTTGATGAAATAAAATGCAAATGTGATAACCATTAGATTACATTATATGAGTTTCATGCATCATACACAAAAAACCATTCTCAGAACCTTACATGCATGCCATATGACCAAACTCACTCAAACAGATGATGAAAATACCTGTCATACCCACGCTGGGGGCACGCTCACGTTCCCCTCCGCGTGGGTCTCTTTGATGTGCTACCCAACCCACACAGGGGGGGCACATAAGGGTGGGAAAAGCTACCAAATTTTCGGTATACCGAAGTTATCGTATCGAAAAAATATTGAATTTATCGAATTTTTGGTATACCGAAAAATTCGGTATCGCTATGATAACAGTATGAAATTTCAAAATTTCGGTATATATCGGTATACCAAAATACCAAATAACTATATTAAAATATAAAAATATATAATATTTATGAACAATAAATTTTTAAAATTTTGAAAATATAAAGTTTATAAACCTTGGTCCTCGACTGGTCTTGATTTCCTTCATCACCAGAATTTACACATAGCTGGAAAACATCAAATTAACTAACTTTTTGCATAAAAATTCATAATTTAAACTTTTAAACACATATATTTTCATAATAATTAATTAAAATCTCTCGTTAGTGGATTTCGGACATTACATGTAATAACTCAAATCTTAATTTGAATAAAGTACAAATTAAGACATGATTAAAGAGTTTTTAACTAAGCATTGTGAATGAATCGATTGATTGAAGATCAGAGGATCCACCAATCTAATTCAGATTATCTTATCTCAAGTAATCCAACTAGATGAATGAGAGTGTGACACATGTCGGATAAGATAATGTTCGGATCTTCTGAACTAGTCCAGATACAACCTATAAATAGGAGTCTACTATGGTTTCCTTCACCGATTTTTCTCAGCTTCTCTCTCGAGTTATAGACATATATATACCTTAGGTTTTCTACCCATTTCTAGGGCATTTTAGTGTTGAGAAGCTTCCGAGCAAGTGTCGACTTGAGGAGGGGTTGGTGACCCGAGGAACTCGGATCGAGACGTCATCGGCAAACTGACGACGGGTATAACCATAAGCCTTCAGTGGTGAGTTGAGAAGCATGTTTAGTAATTTTGGATCTGCTATGATAGTAATTTCAATATGTTGGTATTTTTTTTATAGGGGCGAGCATTCAGTTAATTCGGTCAAAAATCGAACCGAATTAACCAAAACCGAATTAACCGAATTATTTTTAAGTTAATCGAATCGAACCGAATTTATGATAAAACCGATTTAATCGAACCGAATTAAAATCGGTTAATTCGGTCGGTCACCGAATTAACCGAAATTTTTACAAAATAAAATAAAAAAAATTATAAACTTAATGATTGAAATATGATATTTTTATCATAATAAAACAATTAAGCTTTAAAAAATTATAATAACAAAAATTAAGTGCAATATTAAATATAAACCCATTAAAAAAATTATAAATTATATATAAAGCCTAATAAAAAAAATTAAAAATTTAAGTATTTATAATTCGGTTAACCGAATTAACCGAAAACCAAACCGAATTAACCGATTTAACCGAAATTTCTTAACACTAAAACCGAATTTTCGAATTAACCGAACCGAATTTTCGAATTCATTCGGTTCGGTCGATTAATTCGGTTTAACCGAAATAATGCTCACCCCTAATTGTTTATGTAACACCCGGTACTTTTAATACGTAAATTCGCATGCATAATTAGGGATTTTATTTATTTAGAATTTTAGATTATGGGTTAAATAATTATGTGAAATTATTTATGCATGATTTAAGTTATTTTAAGTATTTAACCCATAATTAGTGATTTTTCATGAATTATTGGTATTTGAATTATTTTATCGCGTTGACGGGACCGTGGACGGACGAGATGACAACTTTCTATCCAAATTATTTTATGAGTCTTTTTAGAGCCCAAAAATATTATTTTGAGTTTTATTTTCTCAATATTTTTAGTATTTAATTTTATATAATTTTAGGAGTCCGTTTTTATTCAAAATAAGCCAAAATAGTGACTTTTAATTATTTTTAAAATTCCCTTAATTATGTATTTCGGGATTTTTAAATTTATTATCAGATTTTAATTGTTAGTTAGAGTTTTTAAGTTATATATTTTAAATTTAAAAACCCTTATTAATATATTTTAATTATCCTAAAACTTACTTTTAATTAAATTAAAAACTTAAACCTAAACCTATCCTACCCAAACCCTTCAACCGATCACTCAGCCGCCTCCATCAGTTTCTCACCCCCATCTCCATCGTGTTCTTCAAGTTCTTCAGCCTCCATAGCTCGATTTTGAAGCTTCCAAGTCGGTTGTCATCGCCCCGTCGTCCCGGAATCGTTCTACGCACTCCTTTCTCTTCAAACTACGGTGCAAGGCATGATTCTTTCCCTATTTTCGTGCCTATCAGATATTATAGTGTGTGTATTGTGTATGCATCAAAAACTTTCAAGAATTTTCAGAAAAATTTTGGCTTTCATGAAGTTTGTGACTCGTAGTGTGATTTTGATTGTCATGCTCACGTTTCTTAGTCATGGTTGCGTCTAGGCTGCTGGTCAAGGTCCCTAGAAGGTATAAGGTGAGTCTAGGCTCGATTGGCTTGGATGGTTCAAGCCAAAAGTGCCTAGAATTGAAGCTGGTTCGATCGGGCTCCCTTGGTGCGCAGATTAGGGTTTTGAGAAGGGGGGGCTCGGTGATGAGGTCTAGGCTGAATGGGGCTGGGGCCATGGGATGGTTCGAACCGCCCAGATGTGGGCTACGTCTGGGCGGCGGGGCTCCGGCCAGGGGCGGCCGGAGCAGGGCGGCAGCAGCCCTAGAAGGGCTGCTGCTCACGGCCGCGGGCTGCAGGGAAGGGGGGGTTCGGGTTTAGGTGGTTCCGGGTCGGGTCTTGGGTCCGAGTCGGGTCTGGTAGTAAGTGGGTTAAGTTAGTTGAGTCCGGATCCGGGTTAAGTTAGTTGGGCTCGGGTATTTTATTTTTAAGTTAATTAATGAATTTAAGAGTTTAATTGGGCTAATTAGATTAATTTAATTTATGGGCTTCTCTTAAGTTATTATTTGGGCTTAATTAATTTAATTAAGTTAGTCCACTAATTTTTATAGGCTTTAGGGCCCATGAAAATTAGTGGGCCAGTCTTTGGGCTTTTGGGCCCATTGGGCCAGATTAAGTTGTTATTGGGTCTAGAATGTTTTAATGGGCTTTAATTATTTAATTGAGCTTAGAATAATTTTTATTGGGCTTAAGTATGTTATTGGGCCAGTCTCAGTGTTAATGAGCCAGATTTAAGTAAATGGGCTTGAGTGTTAGGGCCAGCAGTCCAGTACAATCCATGAGAAATTGCATGTGTCCTGAATATATATATTTAATTATTTTTATGCATTGAAGATTATTTTTATATTTATATGTTAGTATGAAATTAAATTAAATATATATGAAGGACACACATTTTATTTAAGTGCATGCATTCATGAAATTATTTTATGCATGATTTAATGTTTAAGGTTGAGCAAAAGAAAATATTTTACGTTGGAAGTTGAAGTAGTGTGACAATTTGAGGGGGATTCGTCCCCATATGTGAACTATTGAAGGGCGGTTTACTGCCAATTTAAGAGGTGATTCGTCACCGCCACGTACGTTGGTTTCCACGCTGATCAGTATTTGATGTATGATTTAAGGTTACACTAGGGATACAACCATGCGATGTTAGAAAATAATTTGCTCAACAATGTTTATGTATTATGTATGATTATGATATTTAAGTTAATTTAAGTTATGTTATGTCATGATATTATTTTAAGCATGCTCATTCATGTATATGTTATGTATTAGTATTAAAGTGATTTAAATTATTTTAAATCCTTGTTATGTTAGAATGTTGGGCTTCTAGGCTCACTACACTGATATGGTGCAGGTGAGTACGTAGAGGACGTAGTACCCACCGGAGGCGAGGACGTATGAGCAGACTGGCAGTGATCCCCGTGACCGTGATAGATGTCTGAGTCACATTGCATGTTTTGAATACTTCAGTATGTTATACATTTTAATTATTTTCAGTGGTTGTGGTTTGAAATATTTTATTTAAATATTTTCAGTACATGCAAACTTTAATCATTTTATTTATGCAGTATTTTAATTCAATATTTGAATCAGATATTTATTTTATTAAAGAATGCATTTTTATTTAAGTTATTTATTTTAAAATCTATTTATTCTTTGCATATATGTATGGGCATGTATGTACATCTATTTTACTTAGTTTTATTTTTAAAAAAAAAATTTCCGCATATTTATTTATATTTAGAGAGTTAGGGTCGTTTCAGTTGGTATCAAAGCACGGTTCTTGGAGGGGTCATTACTGCTATGCTAGCTCAGAAATCCACGCTAGCGGTCTGTAAGTTTTAAGTGTTTATAGTATGATTTATTTTTTTTAAGGATTTAAGTTAGCCTTTACTTTTAAACCACTTAGTTATGCATGGCGATTTACGTAAAGAAATATGTGGTGGTGCAGAATGCCTCCCAGACCGATGAACAGACGTGGGGGATCTCCACCTACACCTCCACCTCCACCTCCGCAGAACCCACTTGCAGCATTGGAGCAGGCCAATGCTACCTTGATGGCAGGAGTTATTGCTCTGTTAGAGCAGCAGGCTTCACGTCCCAGAATGTCCCATGAGGAGGACGTAGCTGAGCGGTTCCAGAAAAAGGGGCCGAAGGAGTTCCTTGGTACCACCGATCCATTGGTGGCTGAGGGGTGGATTCGTTCTTTGGAGTCCATCTTTGCTTATATGGGGATCACAGATGCGGACAGGGTGAACTGTGCGACGTATATGTTGAGGGGAGACGCAGCTCTTTGGTGGGAGGGTGCTGCCAGGGGAGTACACCTCCCTACACTGTCTTGGGCGGAGTTCAGGCGTGTCTTCTACGCCAAGTATTTCACGGAGGATGTGAGGAGTCGCATGATCTGGGAGTTTATGAGTCTCCGGCAGGGGGACAGGTCAGTGGTGGAGTACGTGAGCCAGTTCGAGAGGAGCTGTCATTTTGTGCCTCTGATTGCAGACAGTCCACCGAAGAAGATGAGGCAGTTTGTGGAGGGACTGAGAGCGGATATTAAGCACAACGTACGTATGATGGACGTCGCTACATATGAGGCGGCAGTTAGTAGAGCACTGAGGTTAGAGGAGGGTAGGAGAGAGATGCAGCGAGAGCAGCAGGGGAAGAGACAGTTTCAGTCGGGGTATCAGCGACCATCTTCGCAGCCTCCTGCGAAGAAGTAGTTTACTGGGCCGGCTAAGGGCCCGAATCCGCAGCAGAGGCCGCAGCAGCAGAGGCCACAGCAGCAGAGAGGCGGGGCCCCTAATGCTATAGGTTTTTCTACTTGCCCGAAGTGTCAAAAGATGCATTCGGGACCTTGTCTGTTGGGAGCAGGAGTTTGTTACCACTGCAGAGAGCCAGGGCATCAGATAGCTAACTGCCCAAGGAAGAAAAACACTGCTGGTAGAGTGTTCGTCATGCAGGCAGAGGAGGCAGACCCAGACACCTTCTTGATCACCGGTATATCTTATCCCTAGTATTTTATAATTTTTCCTTTGGTTAAGAATTTCGTTTTCTTTATGGAATTGTTGTTCTTTGGGTTATCTATCTGCATGTTAGAATAAGAATCATGTTTACTTGTGATTAGAATTAAGGGTTATTAGTGACTTGTTGGGGAAATGTTTAGTAGTGGTATGAAATTGTTGGGAATTTTCTGCGTGCAGGGAGAATTCTAGTTGGAGGCAACTCCACGTTTGCGTTGCTAGATTCAGGGGCTACGCATTCGTTTATCTCCCTGGAGTTTATCAGGCGGATAGGCATCACACCTGAGATTATTGACAGTGGGTATGATGTTACTATGCCGTCAGGGCAGATTATTTCTACCTCAAAGGTTATTCGAGAACTGGAGTTGGAGCTTTAGGGACACTCCATTCGAGCAGATGTGGTGGTTTTGCCATTGAGTGGTTTTGATTTGATTTTGGGTATGGACTGGTTGACAGTCAATGGAGCTTCGATTGATTTTCGTCGGAGGTCAATGTCAGTGAAACCGTCAGGAGGCGACCCGTTTACTTTCCATGCATCTCATAGCAGTGATTTTCCTCGGGTGATATCTCTTATTCAGGCGAGGAAGTTGTTGAGACGGGGTTGCCAGGGGTGTCTAGCGAGTATTGTCACGACCTCAGAACCATCTAGCAGATCATTATCAGAGATAGAGGTGGTTCGTGACTTTCCGGATGTTTTTCCGGAGGATGTTGCAGGAATTCCACCAGTGAGAGATGTGGAGTTCAGCATCGACTTGGTGCCAGACACCGTGCCTATCTCTAAGGCACCGTACAGACTTGCTCCTACCGAGATGAAAGAGTTGAAGGAGCAGATTCAGGAGCTATTAGAGAAAGACTTTGTTCGTCCTAGCTTTTCTCCATGGGGAGCTTCGGTGTTATTTGTGAAGAAGAAGGATGGCAGTATGAGATTGTGCATCGATTACCGAGAGCTCAACAGGGTCACAGTGAAGAACAAGTATCCACTGCCGAGGATAGAGGATTTATTTGATCAGTTTCAGGGAGCTTCAGTGTTCTCCAAGATCGACCTGCAATCTGGTTATCATCAGCTGCGTGTTAGAGATGCAGATGTGTCCAAGACTGCTTTCCGGACATGGTATGGGCATTACGAGTTCCTAGTGATGCCATTTGGGATGACCAATGCTCCAGCGGTTTTCATGGATCTCATGAACCGAGTTTTTCAGCCGTATCTAGATCAGTTCATCATAGTCTTCATTGATGATATCTTGATCTACTCTAGGAGCATTGAGGAGCATAGACAGCATCTACAGACAGCCTTGCAGACCTTGAGGGAGCATCGGTTGTATGCCAAGTTCAGCAAGTGCGAGTTTTGGCTAGAGCAGGTGGCATTTCTTGGCCACATTATTTCGAGAGATGGGATTGCAGTTGATCGGTCGAAGGTTGAGGCAGTGCAGAATTGGGGTATTCCGAAGAATGCTTCTGAGATTCGCAGTTTCTTGGGTTTGGCAGGATATTATAGGAAGTTCATCAAGGGTTTTTCCTCTATTGCAGTACCCTTGACTTCCTTAACCAAGAAGAATGCGAAGTTTATCTGGAGTTCAGACTGTCAGAGGAGCTTCGATCAGCTGAAGGAAGCACTCACTACTGCACCGGTTTTAGCAGTGACAGTACCTCACGAGGAGTTAGTGGTGTACACCGACGCGTCTAAGCTGGGTTTAGGCACAGTACTTATGCAGTGTGGCAAGGTTATTGCGTATGCGTCGAGGCAGCTGAAGGTTCATGAGCAGAATTACCCGACGCATGACTTGGAGTTAGCAGCAGTGGTTTTCGCTTTGAAAATCTGGAGGCACTATCTGTATGGCGAGAAGTGCAAGATTTTCACTGATCACAAGAGCCTCAAGTACTTATTCACCTAGAAGGAGTTGAACATGAGGCAACGGAGATGGTTGGAGTTGGTGAAGGATTATGACTGTGACATTAGCTACCATCCGGGTAAAGATAATGTAGTAGCAGATGCTTTGAGTCGGAAGTCGTCAGTGGTATCATGTTTGACCGTACAGTTACCACTACAGAGCGAGATTCAGAGATTTGACTTGGAGTGTTATCCGAGTGGTCAGGCACCGAGCTTGTCAGTGTTGACGGTGCAGCCAGTTCTGCGAGATCGGATCAGGGATGGACAGTCTACTGATGAGGAGTTGCAGCGATGGAGACAGAGAGATGAGGCTAGGGGTAACCTCTTGTATACAGTGGTGGATGGTATTGTTCAGTACCATGGTAGGATGTGGGTACCGAACGTCGATCAGTTGAGAGCTGATATTTTAGCAGAGGCTCACACATCTCCGTACTCCATTCACCCCGAAAGTACGAAGATGTACAGAGATTTGCAGCTAGTGTATTGGTGGCCCGGGATGAAGAGAGACATCGGGAGAGTGGTGTCAGAGTGCTTGACTTGTCAGCAAGTCAAGGCAGAGCATCAGCGTCCAGCAGGACTTCTTAGACCTCTTCCTATTCCGGAATGGAAATGGGAGAATATTACGATGGACTTTGTGGTTGGCTTACCGAGGAGTGCCAGAGGTTGCACAGCGATTTGGGTGATTGTGGATAGACTCACCAAGTTAGCTCATTTCTTGCCGGTGAGGACTACTTACTCATTGACACAGTATGCAGAGCTTTACATCAAGGAGATTGTTAGGTTGCATGGCATACCAGTGTCAATTGTGTCAGACAGAGATCCGAGATTCACATTCGCGTTTTGGAAGAGTCTGCACACAGCTATGGGGACTAGACTTTTGTTCAGCACAACATTCCATCCCCAGACAGATGGTCAGTCTGAGAGAGTGATTCAGGTTCTCGAGGATCTTCTGAGATCTTGTGTCCTCGATTTTCAGGGCTCGTGGGAGACTAGACTGCCATTAGTAGAGTTTACCTATAACAACAGTTTTCAGTCGTCTATAGGTATGGCTCCTTATGCAGCATTGTATGGGAGGAGATGCAGATCTCCTGTGCATTGGGATGAGGTTGGTGAGAGGATTTTACTTGGTCCTGAGATTGTGCAGCAGACAGCTGACATTGTGACTCAGATTCGAGATCGGATGAGGACTGCTCAGAGTCGTCAGAAGAGTTATGCAGATACCAGACGACGAGATTTGGAGTTCGCTGTAGGTGATCACGTATTCCTGAAGGTGTCACCTATGAAGGGAGTAGTGCGATTTGGCCGGAGAGACAAGCTTAATCCAAGGTATATAGGGCCATTCGAGATCTTGGAGAGAGTTGGCACGTTGGCCTACTATTTAGCTCTACCACCAGGGCTAGCGGCAGTGCACAACGTTTTCCATGTATCCATGCTTTGGAGGTATGTCTCCAACCCGTCGCATGTGTTGGATTTTGAGCCTCTTCAGTTGACACCGGAGTTAGCATTTGAGGAGAGGCCTATACGGATCTTGGCTAGGGAAGAGCGGAGGCTTAGGACGCGTGTCATACCGATGGTCAGAGTCCAGTGGCTGAATCACTCGGATGAGGAAGCTACTTGGGAGACCGAGGCAGATATGAGGACTCGCTACCCGGAGTTGTTCGGGTAAGTACTTTAATTTCGAGGACGAAATTCAATTTAAGGGGGGGGGGGGGGGAGAATTGTAACACCCAGTACTTTTAATACGTAAATTCGCATGCATAATTAGGGATTTTATTTATTTAGAATTTTAGATTATGGGTTAAATAATTATGTGAAATTATTTATGCATGATTTAAGTTATTTTAAGTATTTAACCCATAATTAGTGATTTTTCATGAATTATTGGTATTTGAATTATTTTATCGCGTTGACGGGACCGTGGACGGACGAGATAACAACTTTCTATCCAAATTATTTTATGAGTCTTTTTAGAGCCCAAAAATATTATTTTGAGTTTTATTTCCTCAATATTTTTAGTATTTAATTTTATATAATTTTAGGAGTCCGTTTTTATTCAAAATAAGCCAAAATAGTGACTTTTAATTATTTTTAAAATTCCCTTAATTATGTATTTCGGGATTTTTAAATTTATTATCAGATTTTAATTATTAGTTAGAGTTTTTAAGTTATATATTTTAAATTTAAAAACCCTTATTAATATATTTTAATTATCCTAAAACTTACTTTTAATTAAATTAAAAACTTAAACCTAAACCTATCCTACCCAAACCCTTCAACCGATCACTCAGCCGCCTCCATCAGTTTCTCACCCCCATCTCCATCGTGTTCTTCAAGTTCTTCAGCCTCCATAGCTCGATTTTGAAGCTTCCAAGTCGGTTGTCATCGCCCCGTCGTCCCGAAATCGTTCTACGCACTCCTTTCTCTTCAAACTACGGTGCAAGGCATGATTCTTTCCCTATTTTCGTGCCTATCAGATATTATAGTGTGTGTATTGTGTATGCATCAAAAACTTTCAAGAATTTTCAGAAAAATTTCGGCTTTCATGAAGTTTGTGACTCATAGTATGATTTTGATTGTCATGCTCATGTTTCTTAGCCATGGTTGCATCTAGGCTGCCGGTCAAGGTCCCTAGAAGGTATAAGGTGAGTCTAGGCTCGATTGGCTCGGATTTTTCAAGCCAAAAGTTCCTAGAATTGAAGCTGGTTCGATCGGGCTCCCTTGGTGCGTAGATTAGGGTTTTGAGAAGGGGGGGCTCGGTGATGAGGTCTAGGCTGCATGGGGCTGGGGCCATGGGATGGTTCGAACCGCCCAGACGTGGGATACGTCTGGGCGGCGGGGCTCCGGCAAGGGGCGGCCGGAGCAGGGCGGCAGCAGCCCTAGAAGGGCTGCTGCTCACGGCCGCGGGCTGCAGGGAAGAGGGGGGGTTCGGGTTTAGGGTTTCAGGGTGGTTTTGGGTCGGGTCTTGGGTCCGAGTCGGGTCTGGTAGTAAGTGGGTTAAGTTAGTTGGGTCCGGGTCCGGGTCCGGGTTAAGTTAGTTGGGCTCGGGTATTTTATTTTTAAGTTAATTAATGAATTTAAGAGTTTAATTGGGCTAATTAGATTAATTTAATTAATGGGCTTCACTTAAGTTATTATTTGGGCTTAATTAATTTAATTAAGTTAGTCCACTAATTTTTATGGGCTTTAGGACCCATGAAAATTAGCTGGTCAATCTTTGGGCTTTTGGGCCCATTGGGCCAGATTAAGTTGTTATTGGGCCTAGAATGTTTTAATGGGCTTTAATTATTTAATTGGGCTTAGAATAATTTTTATTGGGCTTAAGTATGTTATTGGGCCAGTCTCAGTGTTAATGGGCCAAATTTAAGTAAATGGGCTTGAGTGTTAGGGCCAGCAGTCCAGTACAATCCATGTGAAATTGCATGTGTCCTGAATATATATATTTAATTATTTTTATGCATTGAAGATTATTTTTATATTTATATGTTAGTATGAAATTAAATTAAATATATATGAAGGACACACATTTTATTTAAGTGCATGCATTCATGAAATTATTTTATGCATGATTTAATGTTGAAGGTTGAGCAAAAGAAAATATTTTATGTTGGAAGTTGAAGTAGTGTGACAATTTGAGGGGGATTCGTCCCCATATGTGAACTATTGAAGGGCGGTTTACTGCCAATTTAAGAGGTGATTCGTCACCGCCACGTACGTTGGTTTCCACGCTGATCATTATTTGATGTATGATTTAAGGTTACACTAGGGATACAACCATGCGATGTTAGAAAATAATTTGCTCAACAATGTTTATGTATTATGTATGATTATGATATTTAAGTTAATTTAAGTTATGTTATGTCATGATGTTATTTTAAGCATGCTCATTCATGTATATGTTATGTATTAGTATTAAAGTGATTTAAATTATTTTAAATCCTTGTTATGTTAGCATGTTGGGATTCTAGGCTCACTACACTGGTATGGTGCAGGTGAGTACGTAGAGGACGTAGTACCCACCAGAGGCGAGGACGTATGAGCAGACTGACAGTGATCCCCGTGACCGTGATAGATGTCTGAGTCACATTGCATGTTTTGAATACTTCAGTATGTTATACATTTTAATTATTTTCAGTGGTTGTGGTTTGGAATATTTTATTTAAATATTTTCAGTGCATGCAAACTTTAATCATTTTATTTATGCAGTATTTTAATTCAATATTTGACTCAGATATTTATTTTATTAAAGAATGCATTTTTATTTAAGTTATTTATTTTAAAATCTATTTATTCTGTGCATATATGTATGGGCATGTATGTACATCTATTTTACTTAGTTTTATTTAAAAAAAAAATCCGCATATTTATTTATATTTAGAGAGTTAGGGTCGTTTCAGTTTAGGTTCAGACAAACAAAATTTTGTCAGATTGTTTAGTGAGGTATGTGATGCACCAAATGAGATATCAAAGCATAGTATACACACTTATATGTTGCATTATTCATGATTTACCTTTTTCATATTATGCATTTTATATCATGTTGGACCTGATATAACTCTTTGAGATACAATGTTCGACGAGACCCGTGGGCTATGATGACTCTGGACATTGTAGGTCCACGTCTTGTTGTCGATTGTGGGAGCCAAAAGGCCCAAAACATGCCTAAGGTAGATCAGAAACTACATACTCATGTACCTCTAGACTAAGCATGAGATTCTAGACCTTGATATTCGAGAATATTATATTTACATGCATCATATCGGTTTGTATACTCGTACATTTTGTATTAGGCGATTTTTGCTCACATCCTTGTTTTCATCTTGGACACCCCATTCCAACGGGCACGTTTATGTTGGACGGCTCGGACGGTCAGGATAGTGGCTAGAGCAGTGAGTTCTCGGTGGTGATCCGAATGAAGTTTATTTGGTTTCCCTTACTCTCATGCAAGATTGTGATTATTGTTATGGTTGTATTAATGTTTAAGACTCTGATTATCGTATTTTTTTGTTTGGGTGTAAAAGTACTTCAGTTGTTCCCGCTGTCTATTTGATGTTGTTAAGATTAAATAGTGTCCCACCTGTGCGTTGCATGAATTGAATTGTGTACAAAACGATTAAAAATTTGAGAGAACGAGAATTTGAGTTTGTAATTGAAACTAAATATAAAAAACGAAACTGACGCTAATTAAAACAAAAAAAATTGTGTAAAAGTAATATTACAATTTTTTAAAAACTTAAATACAACATTCGTCGTTGAGTTTCTTTTATTGTCGTCATCATCACATGTTAAAATTTTAAAGCCCTTAAGATTTGTAACTCTAAATACAGTGATGTAAGTTGGTAACCAGATCTAATGAGATTCAAATTTTTTAAAAAAATATTATCTTCAGTTTTTCAATTACTGTTTTACTTTTCTGAATATAGAAACTCAAATATTTTGATGAATGTTTTTTCGTTCTTTTAATATTTACTTTTCAGATTCTGAAAATCATGTACGTATAATCATTGAGTCTGTAAGGATAAGCACTTTTTTAGATACCAAAGGATTTATCTCTAAACCATTGTTTTTGAAACAAAAATTCCTTAATTATGTGTTAAAATATTTTATTTTATTTATTAGAAGATATTGTATGGACCTCCGTCAGTTTCGAACCAGATATAATGAGTTCTGATGATTATATAATCTTATCTACAAATTTGCTAAATTTTATTCCTATTTTTGTTTAAAACATAGATGGATCATTTTATAATTGTGGTTTCGGAGTTGAAAATTTTATTTTTATTATTTTTAAAATATTATTCATTTATTTTGGAAAGAAATTTATAGATCCGGTAAGTTTCGAAAATGATATAATGTAAAATTCCGTTATTTTATTCTGAATTTTCAAAAGAAATAGTCCAATCTTTTTTGTTGTAGTTTCATGTATTTGATTATTTTTTTATGGGCAATTTGCTCAAAAATCCCCAAATGCAAACATGTTTTGTTTTGGGGTCCCTAGTCATAAAATGTGGTACAAAATAATACAAGATGTGGTACAAAACCATACAAGATGTGGTACAAATTAACAAAAATTGTGGTACAAAAAAGTGGCTAGGGAGTGCAGAGCAAAACATGTTTGCATTGGAGATTTTTGAGCAATTTGCACTATTTTTATTATTATTTTATTTAAAATTTTAGAAAGGTGATTCCATCAAGAAGCCATTGATATGAAGTCATATACGTGATGTCTAATTATCTTAATTGATAATGTTGTATACGTTCAAAAATATTATATTTTAAGCTATATAAATAAAGTATATTTAAAATGATTGATATTTTGTGTTTAATATTTATTAAATTTAAATTAAATAATTTGAAAATTATAAATAAAGTATATTTATCATAAAAATTGAATTTGAAAGTGACACAAAAATCGAAGAGTTCTAGTAATTATATAGATAACCATTCTATTTATAGTATTGATTTTGAGCAAGAAAACTTAAACTTTCTTTTTTTATAGGCTTGCATATATATATATATATATATATATATATATATATATATATATTTGAAATTTCATAAAGCCGATTCCATCAAATCATTGATTTATTGAGAAGGTGAATTCAACTATGTGCATGCCTAATTGTCTTAAGTGATAATATTGTATAAGATCAAATATATTATATTTTAAGCTATGTAAATAATATACTTTTAAAACGATTAATATTTTGTGTTTAATATCTAAATTTAAATTAAATAATTTGATAAATATAAGCAAAGAAACCAGCTTATTAAAACAAAAAGTAAACTTTGTTTGATCACAAAAAGAACTATTTTAATTTTTTTTAAATTCAATCGTATTTTTATTTGTATTTTAAAATTTTTAAATAAAAGATGTTATCACTTATAATCATCTTTTTTTTATTTTTCAATATTATATTATCTATAAGTTTAAATTCAACCACATCTTTATTTTTTTATATATGATATATTTTTACTATTTTTGAAATAAAACTTTTGGAGGGAAAAATGTCACTTTTCTTCTTTTAATATACTTTTTTGTTATAAATTTATTAGACAAAAGGAGAGAAAAAAAATGATAGAATGGAATAGAGAAAAGATGAATGATATCAATTAACTCTCATTTCAACTATACATCTTTATTTATAGGGTAGACGGAATGTTAAACAAAAGGAATGATACAATCAAATCAATCAACTAAATATCATCTATATATAACACTCCCCCTTAGATGATTAGTGGAGAGTTTATTGTTGCATCTTTAAAACCTTGTCAGTAAAACCCAATGAAAAAAACCTGAGCGAAGGAAAAAGAGTACAACAATTGATATTCCCCCTGATTTCAATAATTGAATGTCCTTTAATTGATGCATCCCTATCTTGTGCACCAATTTCTTGAATGTTGATATCGGTAATGCTTTTGTGAATAAATCAGTTGCATTGTCATTGAAGCAAATTTGTTGGACATTGATATCGCCTTTCTTTTGAAGTTCGTGCGTGTAAAAGAACTTTGGCGAAATATGTTTTGTTTGATCGTCTTTAATATATCATTCCTTTAATTGTGCAATGCAAACAATATTATCTTCGAATATAGTCATCAGAATATCTTTTGTTGTTGGTAGTCCACATAATTCTTGAATATGTTGTGTTACGGACCTCAACCATACACATTCTCGACTTGTTTCATGCATTGCGATGATCTCTAAGTGATTTGATGGTGTCGTTGTTAAATTTTGCTTTGTCGACTTCCATGATATAGCAGCGCCCCCTCGTGTAAACACATAACCTGTTTGAGATTTGGCTTTATGTGGATCTGAAAGATAGTCTGCATATGCATATCCTAATAAAGAGAAATTTGATTTTTTTGAATAAAACAAACCCATGTCAGTTGTACTACGAAGGTAACGAAAAATGTGTTTTACACCATTTCAATGTTTTCGGGTTGGAGAAGAACTATATCTCGCTAAAAGGTTAACAGAAAAAGCTATATCGATCTGGTCGAGTAAAATTTGCAAGATATGATAATGCACTAAATGCACTCAGATATGGTATTTCCAAACTAATGATATTTTCTTCATCTTCAAGTGGACGAAAAGGATCTTTCTTAGTGTCAAGTAATCTAACGATCATTGGTGATGCTAATGGATGTGCTTTATCCATGTAAAATTGTTTTAATATTTTTTGGCGTATTAGGAATGATAAACAAATATTCCTTCTTGTAAATGTTTAATTTTCAAGCCAAGACAAAATTTTGTCTTTCCCAAATCTTTCATCACAAATTCATTTTTTAAAAATAATTGGCAATTTTGGTGAGCTCTTCGTGAGTTTTTATGAGATTTCATAAGTATTCTTCAAGAATAACATTATCTTTATTTTATTTGATAATATTTTTTCAAATCACTTCTTCTGGAGTTATTGATCTTTTTGTTTCATATATCTTTTTCTCTCAAGATATAATATCTTTGAACTAATTGGTCGACCATGCTTTTGGTGTATTTCAGAGTTATTTGCAAGTCAGATGGTCCTACAAGGACATTGATATCATAATTTTCAGATACCTAAACCTTTTTTTGAGGTTTTACTATTATTTATGTCATGATCTCTTCAAGACGATCAGTCTCCTTAATTTTGACATTTTAGTTATTTTTTTCATTCTTTTGAGTAGGGGTTATTGGTTTAAATTTAAAACTAATTAGAAAATGAGAAAACAAAAATTGTTCAACTGGAACAATTACTATAGCTAATATATCTCATCTATAAACACATTGCATCAAACAATGTATTTAAAAACTAAATTTTGACCATCAGGTTCATTTTATAGTTTAAAGACAATACATTCTCATTGATATACATTTAGCTTCTACGTTCTTCCCCTTCAATGTTGGAAAACATTGTTTAACTTAAATAACAATTGAGAAATCGCGTCATAAAAATCTCATTGTTATTGATTCGAAATAATAAATAATAAGAATCAAAGTATTTCCAACATGTCTTGAGTTTCTTCGGGAGATTTCTTGTATATGCATTTAACGCACAATCAATAACTTTTAACCCATAAAACTTGGCTCAAATCCAAAAGTTAATAATAATTAGTTGGCATAATATTTACAATATTTGTTGCAGGCACCATATCACATCCCAAAATATGACGCATTATTTTCAAAATCTATGGTCTATTACTTGATTGGAGGCATCTGATAATTAATCAACTAAACCATTTTTACTGATTGTATATTTTGGAAATTATTCTCAGTAAATATCTTCGCAAACATCAGGTAGCGAGTCGCGGACACACGTTTATAATTACTTTTCATTCTAGAAAATATAGGGATTCGGTCCCAAATGAACTATTGATAGCTATACTATCAACACATAAATTCTTGAATTAATGATATAATCCTCTGGTTCTTTGGTTCAAGAATCATCTTATTTATCAATCCAAGAACTTCTGGTTAATTGGTTAATACCCTTGTATACTATCAATAATTTATTATACTATTGTGTAATTGGGATGGCAAAACCAATCAAATATGCCACACTATGAAAGTATTTGTATCAATAAGTTTATTGTCATGTAAACTTCTAGTTTGCGATACCAAATTTAAGTTTATGACATCAACAAACTTTTATTCATGATATTAATAAACTTCGGGTTTACAATATCAGTAAATTACAATGTCGATAAACTCTTGGTTTATTGTGATGTCTATTTTTATCATACTAACATTAATACAATACTATTTATGAGAAATTGAGTTTGTTTACCGCCCAATTTATTTTGATATCTGTTGGATCAACTGTCTCGATATTATATTTATATATGAGACATAAAAATAATATTCATTCTTAACAATAATATTTTTTTTTCTTCAAAAAAATGAATATTAACTCTTCTAGAGTATTAGAGCTCTTCTAGAACAATGTTGTAATGATATAATATATTGAATGAATATTGTCTTTGGATTCCAAAAACCCAAATACTATCAAACACGTCATTTTTTTATTGATAATCAAATGATCTTCTGGATCTTTAACATCTATGTTAAGTTACTTTGAAAATATAATTTGGGTAATAATCAATCTCCTCCACAAATTATGTATCATGTTTGATGGAGATCATTTAACGTACTTTGTGTACGATTTAGTAACTTCTTATGCCTCATATGTCGAATATAAATATCGACTCATTTGAGTCCTTATATCTTAATTCACTGTTGGTGAATTATTATTTATTTGAAATGACAAAATCTTAATGATCTACTGAATCATTTAATAAATCTATATTAGGTTACGGTGAAAATATTATTTTGGGTATGTACCAATTGCCCCACAAATTTATTTCATTGAAACCTGTAAAATATTTTAACATAATTTAGATACGTTATTCTGTAAATAGGGATATGATAAATCAATGTACATCTAGTACAATATTTGATTACAATATTTTTATTTATTTATCATACTACATGTATGAATATTTGTTTAGAATACTTGAAACATATAGTTTCTAAATATTCATGCCGATATTTTGTAATATTTATATATTCCACTTCTAGTGAAATAAAAAAAAATCATATTCCTTGAAAATTTAATCTACACATGACACAATATATAAAATATGTTCATTCACTTCAGGGAACGAATCACATCGATCAGGTGACTTTTAATATTAATTGCTCTTTGTTTACTATTCTATTGTTAATTAAAGATCAATATTTTTCAGAAATATTGACAAAATTTTGATCTCAAATCAATATTTTTCAATAAATTTGATAAATATATCGAGAGTACTAAGTTTAATATTCTTTGGAAATATTAACAAAATTTAAATCATTGATCAATATTAAGACCAAGATACGATCAAATCTTATATATTATATCAATATCATTCACGATATATATCAATAGACTTTGTATATTAGTTCAATATTTTTCAAAAATATTGATAAAGTTTAAATCAATATTTTTGAGAATATTATGCATCTTCTATTTTGTATCAATATTCTTCAAGAAAATTGGTATATACTAGATCTTGTATTAATATTATGCAGAAATATTGATAAATCTTTAGATTTTGGTTAATATTGTTCAAGAGATATTGAAAATCTTTAGATTTTATATCAATATTCTACATGAATATATATAGATATATCTTTATCGATATTATTCATGATTGTTGATAAACCTAATCAATAATTTTCAAAAATATTGATAGATTGTTTATCTTATGTCAAATAGTCTTCATGAATATTGATAGATCTTATATCGATATAAATCTTTTGAATTATACTTTTTCTGGAGCATAATTGAATATATGAATATAATATTTATTACAATATGTGTTCTTCGAGAAAACAACATAAATATATATTTATAATTCAAAATAAATTAATTCTCCAAGAATGTTAGCAGATTTGTATGTTATTTTATTATTTTTCAAGAACATTAACAAATCTTATGCACGATATCAATAAATTTATGAATATCCATAAATTTTTATTGTGAATCAATATCCTTCAAGAATATTTAAATTCAATATCTTCAAGATATTGACAATTTTTTTAGATGATATATCATTTATCGATACAAATCTTAATCAATATTTTTCAGAATTGTTGCTAGATCTTTATATCAATATTATATATATATATATATATATATATATATATATATTTATATATATATATATATATATATATATATATATATATATATATACTAAAAATATTGATAGATCAGTATTAGATCTTTAAATTATGGCTCTAATATTCTTCAGGAATGTTGATAGATATGAAATAAATATTTTTCAAAAATATTGATAGATCTTCGATCTTTGAAAAATATTTTTCACGAATACTAATAAATCTCATATCAATAATCTTTTGAAATATGATTGATGATGAAAAAAAATGATGTGTTTGATATTATATTATTAAATCATAAGTTTGACTAGTTTGTTAAAATCAAATCAATATTCTTCCGAAATATTGATGAATATTAATATATCATGCTATCAAGTCAATATTATTCAGGAATATTGTCAGATCTTAAATTATCTATAAATATTGACAATTTTATATCTTGTATCAGTATTTTTCGGGAACATTGATAGATTAAATTATTATATTGTATTCGTAGATCTATCAAGTATCAATATAAAAATATTTTGTGTTACATCAAGAACATCAACATAAAATTAAATGAAATGCTTCTTCAAGAGCATCAATAATTAACTAGAAGAATGAACATAAAAAAATAAAATTTATGCGATTTCAAGGAGCATCAATATAAGATCTAAATATTGTGCTTCTTTGAGAGCATTCATAAAATAATAATAATAATTTTTTTCTCTCTACCTTGATGAGAGCACTCGTGCTGATAACGTGCTACAAATTTATTAGACAAAAGGAGAGAAAAAATGATAGAATGGAATAGAGAAAAGATGAATGAAATCAATTAACTCTCATTTCAACTACACACATCTATTTATAGGGTAGAAGGAATGTTACACAAAAAGAATGATACAATCAAATCAATCAACTAAATATCATCTATATATAATATTTTTGTTTATATATATATATTGGTTTGTTAGGTGATGACACAAAAATCGAAGAGTTGTAATGATGATGCTATTATACATCAATTTAATTTTTTCAAATATTAAAATTATATGTTTTGATTTTTACTTTTTTAGTTTATAGATGAATAATCTATTTGAAGTAAGTATTTTGAGCGGGAAAACTTTAAGTTTGTTTTTTTGGTAGACTTGCTTGGTTTTATATATCTTTACTATTTTATAATACTTGAGATAGCTAGAGTAACTGTTTTCGTGGACACCATTTTTTTTAATTCCATTTCTACCCTCTCCTCCTCTCCTTCTCTTCCGTTTTATAATTTTCCAAATGTCTATCTCTATTATTTTTTTAATTAATCCACTCTCATCTCACCACGTTCCAAGAAAACCGCTTTCACGCTCTTCTCTCCCCATTTCTACACTACCCACCCCACCGTTGTCTCTCTCCCGATCTTCTTCCTCTTCGCGTCTAATTCTTCTTCTTACCATTGCCGCTCCTTCTTGCCGTCGTTTGACCTCCACCGATCGTCGAAACTCGAAAATAAATTTACCGTTGGAAAGCTCTCGACGAGAGCTATCTTTTGATGCCAATTTCGCACGAGTTTATTGCGATCTTCGGAAACCCGCCGCCGCTTCTCCATCGATTTTCACCGCTGTAAGTTGCCGAAAACTCAAAATTGATCGATGGGTTTTGTTCTTCATGTCGTAAGCTTCGTTTTGGCATCAAAATTTTATAGAAAACTCACGATTCTATTGAGTGTGAAATTTCAACTGTCGCGCCGCCTTGCTGCCGCCATTGTGCCATCGCCGTGGTTGATCGAAAAATATTTTGAGTTTGAATCAGCAGCCTAGCTCGGGTTTCAAGAACCGTTTGAGTATGATTTTAGTTTTAGTCCGATTTATGCCATTATTTCAACTAGAAATGATTTATTTTAGGCATTTGAATTAAATATTTGAATTTTTGAAATTTAATACATACTATGAACTCAAAATAAATCATTGATTTCGTTGTTCTAAATGTCAAGAAGTTTACACAGTTGCTCTTTCTGTTGCAATTTCAAACATTAATTTTTTGCTTAGCTCAAACATTTGTGATTTTTTTCCAAGCTTCCAGGTTGATCACAGAGCTCGCTTTGTTTACACGTGAATCAGATGACATTCGATATACGTGAGTGATATGATCGGTTGAAAGCGTAGAGCGGGGTGAATATACTTTCAAGCAGTTTAGTATAAAATAATTGAACTCGATCGGTTTAGTGACTAAGTTCTAGGATTATCTTAATGTCTGATGTATTTTGACAAACAAGAGTATGTGCGGAAATATGTCAAAATTACAGATTTGCACACTCAAAGGTTATCAGTTTAGGTTAAGTGATGATAGAGGGTAAACTGAAATAACGCAAGCAAATGTTTATGGATGTTCGGAGATTTCAAATACTCCTACGTCATCCCTTCTTCCACCTCGGAAGGACATCACTAGAAGACTTTGAATTTTACAAGAAATTTGGAAAACCCCGATCCAGTTTAGGACTTAACACTGCCTAAACAAGAACTCCTAGTACAATACCTCAGTTTCAGTCCTGGACTGATGATAGAATAAAGATGAATACAACTCGAAATCCTTAGCACAAAATTGATCCTTCTATGATCAGAATAACACTCGGCGTTTGTGCTTCGAGTTCCTTGATCAAATCTTGAGTGTGTAGGACTTTGAATATTCTCGTAAAATGGCAAAAATTGCAGATCGTAAGAGAGCTCCTTTGTTAGATCAAGATCTCTATTTATACCCTTGGATTGTTAACAGTCATAAATTCAAATTGAATTTTCAAATAGGATTTTGAATTATTTCCGTTGGATTTGTCACTATCAACAACAAATTCTGGAGCCGACATTGCCCTTTGCATCGCGACATTACCTTTTGTAGAGTGTGTCAGAACACGGAAGAATTTATCCAAAAGTGGCGAGGTAGTAGACTAGTGAGGGTAAACTGATGAAGTCAGTTTAGCGGGTGAAAAATGATGAAATCAATTTAGCGTGTCTGGCCAGTTGAGCGCTGTGATTGATCGTGAAATAGTTTAGCTCCATATATCAGTTTAGCGCTTTGTAGTTGCTTGATTAGTTTGGCCTTCTTTTAAGCTTTTTAATTTGTAAACACCAAAACTAAATTTTCCAACAATTTCCCTCTTTTTGGTGAGATAGCAAGCAATTAACTGATATTCAATACAAACTGATCTTTGTCAATATAAACTGATCTTTGTTAAAGATATTCAGTTTCAATGTCTTCTAAATCTTCCCCCTTTTTGATAAACTAACAATAAAGAGCCCGAGGTGAAGATACAAGTATAGATAACATAAGAAGATTGTAACAACACAAAATGAGTTATCTTCGATCAGATGATGATCTATGCATGGAAGAGCTGCGAGATGGTGGATGAGCTGCTGAAGTAGGACGACCTGATGCTTGAGCTTCGTACTGAGTTCGCAAGATATTCTGAGAAAGATTTGTCAAGTTTATAAGTTGCTTGGAGAGTCCTTGAAAATTGGTTTGAATTGATTTGTGGAAATTTTGAACAAATCCATTCAAGTCGTCAACTTTTTTCTCCAGAGACTGATGAGAATGTAGCAGTTGAGACAATGAACTGGTCAGTTGACTAGAATCCAATAATACTTTGTCCAATAGTGAAAGTTTCTCTTGAAGTTTGATCAGTTCTGCACTCATGGACTGTCTCAGAAAAGAAACGTTGCTTGTGGTTTCTTGTTGATTTTATTTTAGAGCAGTGACAGTCTTGGACATAGTATAGACTGAAGTTTCCATCTGAGAAATCAACTCATACCAATCATCTTCTTGATCTGATTTTGAGGATGACATATCTTTTCCACTAGAGGAAAGATCAGTGTGTAGAAGTTCTGTATACTGTCCTTTAGGAGGAGATGAATGTGCAGTGGAGGTTATCTCAATTTTCTCCTTTCCTTTTTGTTGATGTGATGAAGAGTCAGGGACAGAGTGAACATGAAACGACCCAAAAAAAACTACTGAATTTTTTTTAAAATATACTATACACCAAATTATTTTACTTTAAATTAATATTTATACATGTATATATCTTAATTAAAATATTCATACATAACTTAATATACACTATATATATATATACACAAGTATATTACATGCAAATAAATACATAAAATTAATTACTAAATCATGATAAAACCTCATGCACAAAAATTTCATAATTAAATACTTAAATAATTTTTCTCCATTAATTCCATGCAAACTTGAAAATAAATACTTACGTATAAAAATCCTCCATGCATACTCTCAAACATCAAAATAATAAATCATATGCGGAATATTTGTTTTAACTCTCAAAACATCAATATCATAAATTGAGCTATGGTCACGGGTGCTAGCTGTCTGGATGCTCATACGCCCTCGCGGCCAGTCGGGACCACATTTTCTTCATTATTCTCATCCTCACCTGCACCATTTAAATCTAATGAGCCTAGAGACTCAGCACGTTCTATCCTTATATAACTACATGAAACCACACACAAGCACACATCATATAAAATACGTGAATATACTTATACGTGCATGATCTTAAAAATATATGCATATGAACATGTATAAATTAATCATAAACATCATCATCATATTATATCATAAACATCATACTTAATAAATTTCATAAATTGGCATGTCTTAATTTCTTAATTCTCAACAGGTCGTATCCATGTCGATGGCCCCATACTTAACGATTGATCAATCATAAAAATCAACGTACGTGGCGGTGGGTTTTCCATCTATGTGCTGCAACTTTGCCAATGCTCGATGTTCGATCCATAAGCTCATTATAACATAAACATTATCAGGAAGGTCATCGGGCCCAGGTATCCCGACCTCCAACCACATCACTTTCCACCTTCACTTCAACTTTCATAAAAATATTATTTTTCTTAACATGCCTTCAAACTTAACATAAAACTTTTTACATGATGCATGAACTTAAAAATTCTTATCATTTCTTTATTTCATAAAAATTTGCCCGCAAATATATATTTAATTTATTTTCTTAAAAATCATACTTACATATATCTAATAAAAATGCATGCATGAATTAAATATATTTTTACGGACCTTTATTTTTTTCAAAGACTTGTTCGAGCTGCTGATCACTTGACTTAAACCCAAAAATTCCTAGATCGACTGGCCCAAAAAACATTAAGCCCAACATGACCTGACCCATTAATTCTCATGGACCCCCATTAGTTAAGTCTATTTAAATTATTTAACTTAAAATTAATCAAATAAATTATTAACGAGTCCATTAACCTATAAATTAGACCGTTAAATTACTAAGCCCGACACAACTTGGCCCAATAATTCTCATGGATCAAACGGCCCATGACAAATTAGTGGGCTCACTTCATTAATTATTTAAGCCCAATTAAAATAGTCAAATTAACTAATTAACCAAGTCCAATCCCATTAATTTAACAATTTAAACTCTTAATTAATTAAAATAAAAATGACCGAGCACAAATAATATAATCCAGACCCGAACCAAGCTAACTTGACCCATCATGATTTTGACCCGACCCGGACCCAAACCCGGCCCGACCAGGAACCCATCTACCAAAAACCTAGCCTCTCTTCTCCTCCCTCACGTGAGCAGTCCCATGTTGGCCATTCGACCGCCTAGATCCGGCCACCCCTGGCCGTAGCTCCGCCGGCAAGACCACCCAAGGGTCCTGCCGATCCTAAGAGACCTAACCCCAGCCCGAACCAATAGCTACATGGCTTGAACGAACTCAACTTCTTTACCCTTAAATTCTGCGCGGCAGCTTCTGCCCTTCTCAAACCCAGTCTTCAACCAGCCACTTCCAGGCCCTAACCACCCACCAAACCTGACCCTAAGGGACCCTAGATCAGACCCCTAATCAAGGTGCAGCAGGTTCGAACAGTACATGGCCAGAAACAACTCAAAACTGAGCCATATTTGCAAAAGCGTGAGTAGCATGCAAAATCCATGAAATTTATCATTCTAAACAACATACACATGCAATATCAGATCTTGTATGCATAAAATCATTATAATATAATTTAAATGGTTTTCAAGAAGAGAATCAAATGTGCCTTTGCGATTTATTCGCTCTAATATACGTTACCGATGCGTAGATTGATCTCCGGGACAAACGGATCTTCAAACCGAGTTAAAAACCTTCAAGCTATGGGTATGGTGTCTGCTACTTATGGAGTGTGTCTGATGAAGGTGATGAAGGTGGCGGCTAAGTGTTTTATCGTGATATTGGAGTGGTTTAGGTTAGGCTTTTTAATATAAAATTATACTAGATAATTAGTTAGTTAAAATACTATAATAAAATATATTTTTAAAAATCATAAATACACTAACTAATCTGATAATAAACATAAATCCCAAAATAATAAATAAATGGATTTTTAAAAGTACTTAAAATTCATTAAATGACTTAATTTGTGGAAAAACGGAATACTATATATATAATAAATAAAATCATAAAAGTTTCATGAATTAATATTTTAAAATAATATTTTAAAGTCTATAAAATCCCATAAAATATTTTGGATGAAAATTCAACATTTCGTTTGTCCGCGGTCCCGCCTACGCGATCGCAAAATAACCTTTCTCAAATAAATTCATAAATTGCAACATAACGAGTTAAATGCCGTAATAACATTTAAAACATGCAGATAAATCACATAATTCACATAATAACACATAAAAGTCATTTAATACCTTTTTACTTTATTTTAAAATTATTAAATCTCCTAGTTATGCATGCGAATTTACGTGGCAAATTTTTGGGCGTTACAGAACAATCATTGCAAGAGTTGGATACTGAGTCTCAATCTCAATTGCAGTATCATCATGAGTTAGGTTTCTGCTGTTCTGAGGATGTGTAGGTGCTTCAGTTGATGGTTCTTGGAGCTGGTCATCATTGATAAGAGAAGGTATGGCTGGCAAGACAACAGTTGCACTGGACAGTTGAAGTGTTTCCTCCTTGTTAAGCTTGATAGAACAGGAATGTCAGGAATGGATAGTGAAGTCTCTAGAGACTCTGAGTCTTTCTTGGAGTCTGCAAGTGCTGGCTCAGTAGGAATTGGAGGAGGTAAATCTTCCATTAGAGTAACTGCCTGTTCTGTAGATTCCGTATGAGACAAGGGATTCTCATCTTTATTTGCATGAGTTGGAGGAGGTGGGGCTTCCACAAGGAGAGGTTGAGGTTCTTCGAGTTCTTCTTGATGAGTGATTGAAGGCTCAACTTCTTCCATAGATGTTTCTGTCAAGATAGGAGTTTGTTGATCTTCATCTTCAATGTGAGAGATCACTTCATCAGCGTTCATTAATTGAAGTTCAGGTAGAGCAGTTTCAGCGCCTGATGTGTGAAGTTGCTGCTCAATGGATGTGTCTGTTGTATTTTGAGCAACTGAAGTTTCTTTTTGAAGCTCTTCAAACACCTGATCAACTGAATGATTGGAGAATTCAGTGGTGGTATGACCCTGCTTGCTTTTCTTGTGTTTGGATCTAGACTTGGAGTAAGATTTGTGTTTCTTCCAAACAAAGGGTTCTGGAATCTCCAAAGTGTTATTAGTTTCCCAAAACTTAACTCCCATTTGAATATTGATGAGAACAATTTGAAGTTGGAAAAAAATGGAATGATCTTCATAAGAAGTTCTGGCAAGAGGATCATAATTTTCCTGAAACTCAGCAACAGTTTGACTTAGTTTCTTGATTCGCATTAGATCGTAGAAGTATTGTCTTCTGTACAAGGCTTCTTGAATGTCAGCTATCTTGACGATTCTCAACACAATTTCTTCCAGTTTAACAAACTTGTGCAAACACTCTTCTTTGTCAGATGTCTAGCCAGAGTAGAAGTCTTGTATTTATGCCAAGTGTCAAATATATCATCAGTATGTCTTTCAGCATATTCAAGTACTTCGTCCATGGTGAGGTCTATCTGCACTTGAATTGCATTTGAAGGTCTGTCAGGATCTGAAGAAGAAGCAATTTGAGTGCTCCATGTTGCCAAATCCAGTCCTGAGTGAGTGTATTCAACTATCTGTTTGGATAAGAGACCGCCTGGAGGTCTAGCAGGAGGCAAAACTACCAGAGGTGAGATAGATTGAGGAGAAGCTTGTTGAACTTTAACTCTTTCTGCAGAATCTTCGACTGCAGGGATTTCTTGAGAAGGTCGTAGACTCTGAATGGGTTCAACAACCATTGGTTGTTTTCCTTTGAGATCAGTTTTGGCTGGATTAGCTGGCTCCTCAACTGATTCATCAAGAGAATGTGTGTCTTCAGTGGAGGCCAGATCCATTGGTTTGGAAATCACAGAGATGATTAGTTTAGTTGGAGATTTGACAGCTTTTGTTTGTAAAGTTCTTGTCCTCTTAGTTTGAGGCTTCACAATCTCTTCACTTTCTGTGTCCTCACTGTCATGGATAACAAGATTTCTCTTCTTTTTGGTTGGTTTCTTGACTGTTGGTTTGTGCGGTCTTGTGATGACTAAATCAATTGATTCCTTAGAGTGAAAATTTGTCAAATATTCAACATTCATGACTCAAAGATTGTGCAGTTGAGAGGCTTCTTGAAGAGAAATTTCCAAATTTTCAAGTAGACGACTAACTTTCAATACATATCTCGAGGATTGCTTGGTTGGAGTCATCATTTGAACAAAAATTTTGAATAGAAGGTTACTCCAGTTGATCTTTACACCTTTCATGATTGCTTTCATTACCTTGAATTTTTCTACAGTTAATTTGGCGAAGGACCCTCCTTTTGCCAAAATGCTCTTAGCAACAATTTTAGCTAGCAGCTGATATTCAAGCTTCAAGTCTCGTTTGAATCCAGACAGAGATATCGATTGAAGTGAGCCAGAAAATGCATTTTGCATTTCAGTGATATCAGTAGTGGATATAGCATTGAAGCCAGTTGAACCTGAAGTAGGAAAACTGAATGTGTTGGCAAAGAAGTCTTCATTGATTTGGACACAATGTCCTCCGAGAGAAAGTAAGAGTTGGCCATCGTCCTTAAGCTCACAGTTGTGGTATATGGACACCAAATCTTTTTGATAGAAGTTCAGAGCTTTGATATCCAGAAAAGATCGAAGCCCAGTTTGTTCAAGTGCTGTGCAAATCTCGGTTATGCCTGGTTTATCCATTCCATATAGGGATTCAAAATCAACGGCGAGTGCGTTGAGAATGTATACGGATGATGAAGCAGATGAAGTAGTCATTGTAGTGATCGCTGCAAATCAATAAAGAAGTGTAGGTGAAATTAGTAACAGTTAGGGTTCGCGAGAAACTGAAGTTTTTGTGAGGGTGTGTGACTTGGTCAATAAGACAAGTGAATGACGTGGCATATATAAAAGTTTGAAATTCAAAATAAGTAGAGCACATCAGCGCGAGAGATAGTACATACATTTCCCTCTAAAATTTCCACTTACTAATACTATAAATAATAGGCTAAAACACTTAGAAATTTTATTATTTCAGTTTTGAGAGTAAAAAAATGAGTGACAACGTTCCCTTGTTTGGTTTTGGTCAAGAGCCATATGTGGCATGTGAGGCATGCAAGGAAAGTTATTTCGCAGCTGAGAAGAAGAAGATTGAGGAAAGGGTGTATGAGAAGGTTATGAAGGTTTGGTTAAAGATTGAAGAGCTTCATATGTATCATCACGCTCAGTTTCCCCCAAAGAAGTTTGAAGAGGAGAAGGAGATAGCTCAAAGAGAAATATTCTACATGATAACAGTGGATGCAGTTGAACCTAGAGACATTTTTTCAGGATACAAATGTTCTCTACATGATGCTCAGCAAAGAGTATCTAACATTGGTTCGGATTGCGGTGGATGAACTTTCGGATCCTTCAGTTTCCCCTCTTCGAGCATGGGTGATGAACTGGAGTTATGAAATATTTCTTATGACGAGGAATCATAAAATTTTGTAAATGCAGTACCTTGTTTTCCTATAAATGAAAATAAATTTCCTAAACTGAATATTGATCATAAATTGTTTACCTAAACTGGTTTAGTTTATCTATAAAGAATAACATAGGTAAACAACAATCGTAATAATGGGCACGAATAACGATGTTATCAGAAAATTATTACATGCAATCAAGTTACAAAGATTTTATCATAAAAAATGTCTTATTTTCGTGAAATACACGTAAGTGACGCTTTATATTTCCTATTAAAAAAAATTGACTTAAAAATAAGCAAGATATTAAATGTAAGATACGCTTCGATGTCTGAATTACTATACTATAAAAAGGAACCAGGGTAGATCATTCAAGCATCGAACAAGCAAGAAACAACAAAAAATGGAAAAATGAAGAATAGCCCATGAAAATTTTATCGAAGAGAAGATTGCTCGACTGCGGGCAAAAGTCATTCGGATGCAGTTTCGAGGGTTAAGAGCCCTTAGTTCTGAATATTTGCGACGCCTGGATAAATATATATAGGTGCTGGGAATCAACAACTCTGCTTATGTCCTTAGTCAAGAGGGCATTAAGCTTCTGCTCCTGAAGAAGGAGTTAAGGGTGTTGACTCTTCTTCATGTCTTAGAAGAGCTAGAGAGAGGCATGCTGGAGGAGAATCTGTTCCTATGGAGAAATGGCTGTAGAAATGGAAATCGATATTGTACAAGGCCATTATTAATAAATAAGAATGCTTCTTTTTGTTATTCATTGGCTGTATTTTTGATATATGTCTAGACGTGGTACTTCTTTCTGGTAAACTGCATTAAGAGAGACTGATTAAGATAACAACATTCCCCCTTAAAATATGCCCAAAACTTACTAAACAGATAAAGAGTGTTAAAATAAAAGAAAATGCGTGTATGAATTAAATTAAGGATCAAAGTTATGAGTAAACTGGTTAGATAATGAACAGTTTGATGGTTTGAAAAATGTTCAGTTTAGGTCAAGATAAACTGTTGAAAAAGTTGCAAAGTATAAACTGATTGATATGAAGTTAAGTTAATTCAATAAGCCCTAAAATGTTTTGAAAGTAATAAAACTTAGTCTCAGGGAAGTGGTTTGGTGAAGATATCTGCAGCCTGTTGCTCTGTTGGTATATGCTCCAGTCGAATATTCTTTTTGAGGGCATGATCACGAATGAAGTGATGTTGAACTTCGATATGCTTAGTTCTTGAGTGAAGAATAGGGTTGTAAGTGATTGCAATGGTACTAGTGTTATCACAAAATATGGGTGATTTCTGTTCTTCAATTCCATAATCCCTCAACTGTTGTTGTATCCTGAGCAGTTGAGCACGACAACTGCCTGCCGCTAGGTACTCTGCTTCAGTTGTAGACGTAGCAATGGATGTTTGTTTCTTGCTAAACCATGAGATCAGTCTATCCCTGAGGAATTGACATGATACACTTGTACTTTTTCTATCCAGTTTACATCCAGCATAGTCAGCATCTGAGTATCCAACGAGATTGAATGAATTATGCTTATCATACCACAGACCAACATTTTGAGTCCCTTTAAGATACTTTAGAATCCGTTTGGCTGCTATGAAATGTGATTGCTTTGGACTAGCTTGAAACCTAGCACAAAGATATACTGCAAAGACAATGTCAGGTCTACTGGTTGTTAAATACAATAGTGATCCAATAAGACCCCGATACATTGTTGCATCAACTGGTATTTCCTCTTCGTCTTTGTCAAGCTTAATTGATGCACCCATGAGAGTGGTTGCAACTGTGCAGTTTTTCATGCCAAATTTTTTGATTAGTTCCTTGGTGTATTTAGTTTGGATGATAAATGTCTTATTCTCCATTTGCCAAACTTGCAATCCAAGAAAGAAATTCAATTCACCCATCATGCTCATCTCGAATTTTTCCTGCATTAACTTAAAAAATTTTGTGCACAGTTTGGGGTTAGTTGACGCAAAGATAATATCATCAACATATTGTGTGATCACCTTTTGTGAATTTAAATAGAGTCTTATCAACTGTGCCGATGGTAAATTCGTGTTCAAGAAGAAATTGGGTTTGTAATGGGTTGGGTGCGTCCCTCTGCTTATGGCCCATCTGGCCTTTTGCTCTGGGGGCCCAGGCCCATACTCATGGCCTTCTCTCCACCTAGAAAGAAGAGTTTTTGCCCTCCCCAAGATTCGAACTTGGACCACCAGGCATATATCCAAATTCAACTCAATCCTGGTACCACTAAGCTGATCTCCTGGTGGTTGTTCAACAAAGACTTCCTCTTGAAGGTTTCCATTTAAGAAAGAACTTTTGACATCCATCTGATAAACCTTGAAATCTTTGAAAGATGCATAAACAAGGAACATTCTTATTGCTTCCAGTCTAGCTACTGGTGCATAAGTCTCATCATAATCAATTCCTTCCTCTTGCTTATATCATTGAGCTATCAGTCGAGCTTTGTTCCTAATGATAGTTCCGTCTTCATTAAGATTATTTCTGAAAACCCATCGAGTACCTATAATTGTTTGTGGAGATGGTCTTGGAACAAGATCCCAGACAGAGTTTTTAGTAAACTGATTGAGATCTTCTTGCATGGCTTCTATCCAACAGCTATCAGCCAGTGCATCTTCAATTTTCTTTGGCTCTATTTGAGATATGAAGGCTGCATGAAGAATTTCCTTGATCATCTGGCCTCGTGTCCTCAGTAGTGCTATAGGATTACCTATCACCAAATTTAGTGGATGCTTCTTGGACCATTTCAGTCTTGGTGCAGAGTGATTCTCAATGTGCACATTTTCTTATTGAGTTTGAAGAGACACATTGTCCTGGTCAAATTCTGTGCCTTGAGTGCGTAAGTGATGTTCCTGATCCTCAAGCTGTTATGCTTCACATTTCTCAACTGGGTGAGTTTGGTGAGTGTCAACTGGTTGATCAAAGTCACGACCCTCAACTGCTGGTTCCACTAGTTCAGGAGTTTGAATTGACCTGATGAGTGGTGAAAAGTCATCTTCACTGTCATTTTCAAGTTGAATTTCCTGAAATAGATCTGAGAGTTGATGAACATTAGTTGGGATTTCAGTAGATGGATCCTCATCAAATATGACATGAACTAATTCTTCAACATTTAGAGTTCTTTTGTTAAAAACTCTATAAGCTTTGCTAATTGAGGAATAGCCAAGAAATATACCCTCATCTGACTTTGCATCAAATGCAGTCAGATGACTTTTACCATTGTCATGGATGTAGCATTTGCATCCAAAAATCTTGAAATAGGATACATTGGGTTGTCTGCCATTCCAGATCTCATAAGGAGTTTTCAAAAATTTCTTACATATCATTGATCTGTTCTGAGTGTAGCAAGTAGTGTTCATAGCTTCTGCCCAAAACCTTTGAGAGACTTTGGAATCAGCTAACATGGTTCTCGCAGCTTCTTTAAGAGTATGATTTCTCCTTTCTGCAACACCATTTTGTTGTGGAGTTCTAGCTGCTGAGAATTCATGCTTGATTCCATAATGATCTAAAAATGAAGACAAAGTTTGATTGACAAATTTAGTTTCCCTGTCACTCCTGTCAATCTTACTAGATTTTCGTTAAAAAGCCTTTTAAAAATCTTGATCAGTTGAGAAGCAGTTTGGTATTTTGATTTTAAGAAAATAACCCAGGTGAACCGAGAATAATCATCAATAATGACAAGGGTATACTTCATTCCCCCTAAACTTGTTACTGATATTGGACCAAAGAGATCCATGTGCAATAGTTCCAATCATCGGGATGATGAGTTATAATCTTTTTTTTTAAAGACGACCTAACTTGCTTCCAAAATTGACAAGCTGAGCATACTTTGTCTTTGAAAGAATCAATTTTTGGCAGTCCTGTTACTAGCTCAAGCTTACTCAGACTGACAATTGATTTGAAGTTAAGGTGGTTCAGTCTCTTGTGCCAAATCCAGTTGCGCTTAGAGTTGGAAGCTACGAGGCAAACTGATTTGCTAGACTGGTTGTTCCAACTTACTTTGTATGTGTTTCCACATCTGTTTTCTGTCAGAATAATTTCACCAGAAGTATCTTTAACAGTGCAAGTTAGTTTTTGAAATTCAACAGAGTACCCATAGTCGCACATTTGACTAATGGTAATTAAGTTGTATTTCAAATTCTCAACGAGTAGAACATTTTGAACAATTATGTTAAGTGAATAATCTTACCCTTACCCACGGTTTTACCCTTCGAGTTGTCTCCAAATGTGATGGTTGGACCATTGCATTTAGTGAGTTCAGACAGTAATTTATCATTTCCAGTCATGTGTCTCGAATATCCACTGTCTAAATATCATGATTCATCTAACTGCTCTTTAGCACCTGTCACCTGCATTAACAAAGTTGAATAACTTTTGGTACCCACATCTATTGGGGTCCACGAGGGATTAATCCTTTAGGAACCCAAACCTGGAATAATTTGACCAGTTTACCAGTTTCAGTGTTCCTATAGATACGTACTAAATTAGATGCTCTAGATTGTGGAGTGTGATGTGCTTGTGATACCATATGTTGTTTTCCCTTTCCAATATCCTTTAATTGTCGATATCGCTTCTGAACTGGTCGTTGATTATGATATTGACCTCGAGTTCCTCTCATAGGAGTAGGTTGATATGCGTTAGTCTGTGTAGGACTTTTAGCAGTTTCAACTTTAGTGTCATGAGGATTAAAGCCAATACCAATCTCTTCCTGTTCTTTTGCTCTATTGACTGCCAGATCATAAGGATGGGTGGTTTATCATCTTCATTTACCCTAACTGCTCGTACAAAGTTTATAAACTTGTCTTTGCACATATTCAGTTTGGGTAGAGTACTTTATTCACCAATGTCAACTGTTTTACCATACCCTAGACCAGTTTTGTCATTCAAGGGTTTTTGTAAATCATGAATTTATGTCAACAAGCTCGAAGATCTATTCCATGAACTTACTAAATAATACATTCTTTGTTTTTCTACTGTAAGATTCATGATTTTGATCTTGAGTTGTTCATTTTCAGTCCGGAGCACAACAATCTCTGTTTCAAGACAATTTATCTCAACTGATTGGTCCCAGTGGGATATAGTTGAGGCATCTTGTAGGTCCTCTTGCTTTTCTTTGACTTCATCAAATGCAAGGGACAGTTTGTGGTACTCATTGGCCATATCATGAAGTGCTGTGATTAATTCTTCTCGAGTGAATTCTTCAAAACTGAAATCAAATACTTGTTCACTGGTGGATGCTTGCTCATGATCATTTGCCATTAGACACTTGACTTCTTCATCATCGTCACTGGAGCTAGAAGAGTTGTTGGATTTTTCTGATTCACTGTCCGTTTCCGCCCATTTGGCTTTGCTATCCTTTGCGACCAATGCTTCATGCTTCTGTCTCGAAGTGTGATTGGCATCCATAAAGCTTTTCCTTCTTTCGTAGTTCTTCGATTTAGGACAGTCAGCTATGAAGTGTTCTGTTTTTCCACAGTTGAATCAACCTCTTGGTTATTCTATTGCATCTTTCTTTTGAAAGTTTCTTCTGTAAGATCCCTCCTGATTCCTCCGAATGAATTTTCCAAATTTCTTTACAAATAAGGACATGGCATCACTGCTCAGTTGTTCTGCCGTTTTCTCTGGTTGAGCAGGTGACTCTATCTTGACTGCAGTCAAGGCCTTGGTCAGTTGAGAGGTAGACTGATCTTCCTCTCGAGTTTGCAACTCAAATTCATAGGCCTTTAGGTCTGCAAACAAGTCATGTAGTTCTAATTTGTTCAAGTCCTTTGATTCCCTCATAACCATTGTCTTTACATCCCACTCTTTGGAAAGGCCTCGGATAACTTTGAGAATGACTTCCCTGTTGGGATATGTCTTTTTCCAGTGCATTGAGTTCAATGACAATGCTACTGACTCTCTCATCGAATTCAGCCGTTGATTCTCCAGGTTTCATTCTGATGTTGTCAAATCTTTGAGTAGCAACAGATAGTTTGTTCTCTTTAGTCTGCTCATTTTCTTCACAAAGTTGAATCAGTTTTTCCCAAATTTCTTTCCTTGTCTTGCACATATTGATCTTGCTAATAGTATTCTTGTCCAGAGTCTTGTACACAATATCTTTTACAACATTGTCAAGATTTGCCTTATTTTTGTCCTCAGCAGTCCACTCAATTCTTGGCTTTCCAATGTATTGTGGACTACCACCAGAAAGAGCTACATCAGTGTTAATCTTGGTGATTGTAAGAGGTCCATCAGTGATGACAAACCACATATCATCATCTAAAGCTGATAGATGTGCTTGCATGCGAATCTTCCAATCATCAAAATATTCTTTGGAGAACATGAGAATTTTGCTGAATGAAGTCATTTTGATATAATGTTCAAGAGTAAGATAAGAACCTTTCTCTGACACCAATTGATAGGATCGGTTGAAAGTATAGAAGGGAGGGGGGGTGAATATACTTTCAAGCAGTTTTGTATAAAATAATTGAACTCCATCAGTTTAGTGACTAAGTTCTAGGTTTATCTTAATGTCTGATGTAATTTGACAAACAAGAGTATGTACGAAAATATGTCAAATTACAGATTTGAACACTCAAAGGTTATCAGTTTAGGTTAAGTGATGAAAGAGGGTAAACTGAAATAACTCAAGCAAATATTTATGGATGTTCGGAGATTTCAAATACTCCTACGTCACCCCTTCTTCTCGAGTTTGCAAATCAAATTCATAAGCTTTCAGGTCTGCAAACAAGTCATGTAGTTCTAATTTGTTCAAGTCCTTTGATTCCCTCATAGCCATTGTCTTTACATCCCACTCTTTGGGAAGGTCTCGGATAACTTTGAGAATGACTTCCCTGTTGGGATATGTCTTTTTCCAGTGCATTGAGTTCAATGACAATGCTACTGACTCTCTCATCGAATTCAGCCATTGATTCTCCAGGTTTCATTATGATGTTGTCAAATCTTTGAGTAGCAACAGATAGTTTGTTCTCTTTAGTCTGCTCATTTCCTTCACAAAGTTGAATCAGTTTTTCCCAAATTTCTTTCCTTGTCTTGCACATATTGATCTTGCTAATAGTATTCTTGTCCAGAGTCTTGTACAAGATATCTTTTGCAACATTGTCAAGATTTGCCTTATTTTTGTCCTCAGCAGTCCACTCAATTCTTGGCTTTTCAATGTATTGTGGACTACCACCAGAAAGAGCTACATCAGTGTTAATCTTGGTGATTGTAAGAGGTACATCAGTGATGACAAACCACATATCATAATCTAAAGCTGATAGATGTGCTTGCATGCGAATCTTCCAATCATCAAAATTTCTTTGGAGAACATGAGAATTTTGCTGAATGAAGTCATTTTGATACAGTGTTCAAGAGTAAGATAAGAACCTTTCTCTGACGCCAATTGATAGGATCGGTTGAAAGTGTAGAGAGGGGAGGGGGGGGGGGGTGAATATACTTTCAAGCAGTTTAGTGTAAAATAATTGAACTCGATCAGTTTAGTGACTAAGTTCTAGGCTTATCTTAATGTCTGATGTAATTTGACAAACAAGAGTATGTACGGAAATATGTCAAATTACAGATTTGAACACTCAAAGGTTATCAGTTTAGGTTAAGTGATGAAAGAGGGTAAACTGAAATAACGCAAGCAAATATTTATGGATGTTCGGAGATTCAAATACTCCTACGTCACCCCTTCTTCCACCTCGGAAGGATATCACTAGAAGACTTTGAATTTTACATGCAATTTGCAAAACCCCGATCCAGTTTAGGACTTAACACTGCCTAAACAAGAACTCCTAGTACAATACCTCAGTTTCAGTCCTAGACTGATGATAGAATAAAGATGAATACAACTTGAAATCCTTAGCACAAAATTGATCCTTCTATGATCAGAATAACACTTCGGCGTTTGTGCTTCGAGTTCCTTGATCAAATCTTGAGCGTGTAGGACTTTGAATATTCTCGTAAAATGGAAAAAATCGCAGATCGTAAGAGAGCTCCTTTGTTCGATTAAGATCTCTATTTATACCCTTGGATTGTTTACGGTCATAAATTCAAATTGAATTTTCAAATAGGGTTTTGACTTATTCCCGTTGGATTTGTCACTATCAACAACAAATTCTGGAGCCGACATTGCCCTTTGCATCGCGGCACTACCTTCTGCAGAGTGTGTCAGAGTACGAAAGAATTTATCCAAAAGTGGCGAGGTAGTAGACTGGTGAGGGTAAACTGACGAAATCAGTTTAGCGGGTAAAAACTGATGAAATCAGTTTAGCATCTCTGGCAAGTTGAGCGCGGTGATTGAGCGTTAAATAGTTTAGCTCCATATATCAGTTTAGCGCTTTGTAGTTGCTTGATTAGTTTGACCTTCTTTTAAGCTTTATAATTTGTAAATACCAAAACTAAATTTCCCAACAGTGAGTTCAATTATTTTCCGGTGGAGTGTGTTTACGTATATGGTTAGTATACGTGATGAGGTGGGATTTGTGATTGTTTTTTATTCTCTGTGACTATTATGAATGTTTATTCTATGTCAACTCCATTGGAAATTGATTTACATGTGTGAATTGGAATTATGGATTTGTACTTTGATTGTGAAAAACAATTCAGATATGTGCGGCACAATGATGAAAAATTGTTAGATGATAATCTTACAGCGTTTGAGATTTATTTAATTTATTGAAGTCTTGAACAAACAAATTAACAGTGGCTTGATGTTACTGTGCTTCTTTTACAGATCCAAATCCAAATCATTGGCTTTAATAGTCATGTTTTCTATGTTAGTTGGAAGATAATTTGAGTGTAATTATTTCTACAATTTTTCATGTATTTTTTTGAATGTAAAAAAAAAATTTTTTCAGTTTTTTTTTAAAATCTATTATTGTTTTTTACCTCGCAGAAACTATATTCATTTTGTCATTTGGTGTCAACCTGTCATAGTCATTGTTTTACACACGCATAGCGTGTGCATCTTTCGCTAGTATAGATAGATTATGCACGATTATTGGTCTATTTAGCAGTAACTCGGAGCGCTACATTACACTTATTTAGTTTTGTAGAATATATCAAATAATTTTGTTGTTGATCCTGTAAGCTTTATCTTGTTGTGACAACTATTTAAGTAGAAGACATAATTGTTTATTAATTGTTAAAATTAAATCTTGCCTTAACAGAATGCTTTTGTACGTCCCCTTTATAAGCCATACAATATGACTATAAGAATAAAATATACTATATATTGATGTTTCACGTGCTTTTGTCCATTTTTGTTTTCAAGCAAATATTTGTCAGAGAAATAAATAAATAACTTTCACGTAACAATATAATATAGATCGATTCCCCGTACACAATGATATATCATATACGTGCCGATAACTCATCTGCTACTCCGAACTAACCAATATTTGTTCCCACGTCTCTGGTTGGACAACAAAAATAATACTCCATCTAATAATAAATATAAATATATGTATAGCACATTACGCGTGATTGCATGTGATCATTGTCAATTTATTAAATTACAATATTAGAGGATAATTTATGTATAATAGTTATTATTATTATTTATTATTTATTTTTAAAAAAACAACCGTGCATGATAAGAAGTTACTTTTCAAAAATTGAAAATCAATTGAAATTATTAACTTACACATTTAATTTTTAAAAAAAATTCGGGTAATTATAGAAATTCACTTAAAGTACAAAGAACAGCTATTATAAATTATAATATCATTTCACTCAATAGCAATGCTAACAGATTGTAATAGATATGCAAACGAACAAAATCTTTTTATTATAAAAAAAAATAAATTTTTATTATTATTAAATTTAAATTAAACACAAAATTGAAATATAATCTATTTTCGGTGGTCATCGTTTGTCCGCTCGTAGCCATACTGGTTACGGGTTATGGCCTATACAGCAAAATATTTTTATATATATGAAAAGTAGAATCAGAAACAAATTAAATAAAATCAAGTCAAAGTTTGAATTAATTATATAATATTCTTCTGAATGAATTCCAGCTGCTAAGTTTGTTCCATGTTAAGCCATATTTTCATAATATCAATATATAGAGAGAGTTTGATTGCCAATTCTTAACTTGAGATCACCAGTACTCACCACAATGATAAATATACAAGTAAACAAGATGGCTGGCGAAATAGTAATATTTTTGTTGCTTCTTGGTTATCTGTCAATAATATTCCATCGACCCTCAAATATCTATATTGCAGCACAAAACGGTGAGGTATCAACAAGCTGGGAGCAAAAGAGCTGCAATGTTTACGAAGGAGAATGGTTGTATGATGAATCTTACCCTCTTTACGACTCGTCCGACTGCCCGTTTATCAGGAAAGAATTCGATTGCTTGAAGTACGGGCGGCCCGATCACCAGTACCTTAAATATAGATGGCAACCCAATGGTTGCAACATTCCGAGGTACGCATGCACGTGTTAATTTATTTTCAATCGTTGTTGAAACCGGGGAAGATGTAGGTTTTAGGTTTATAATTAATTAATCTTTAACTTTGGATGGTATTGATGCACTTTTTAGACAAGATGATCAGGTACTGATCATCTTAATTGTTCATCTGACGACTTTTTCGATTTATTTGACACTTTGTGGAGTTCACAAGATGATCAGCTGATTAATTATCTTCTGTAAAAAAAAAAAAAATACACAACACTCGATGTTGTGTTCTCAACACAGTAGAAAATACAAATAATCTTTACTCTCGATAAGATTATTTGTATGGAAAAATTTTTTTCCCAAAAATCTTTATGACATATTATTTTTGTTGGAACAGGCGTTGATGTGATACCCGGAGCAGCGAAAGTTTAAAATTTTATTTTTCGATATGGAACGATTCCATATCGTGGGTATCAAATCCAAACGATTAAAATCTCGCAAGTAAAAATATAAATTCACAATTAAATATTTTTACCTCTTCAAGCTAAGGCTTGATTATGGACTCCAACAGAATTTAATCTGCTCTTCTTGTAAATCCCGGGAACCGATGACTTGCTCGATCAATCTCCGGAATTAGGTCCACGAACAGAAAAACTAAAATCTTCTGATTGATTGCACTAGAAATCAATCAGATGTTTATCGAAGAGAATAAACAGATTTGATCTGTCAATTCAGAATGTAATTTTTCACAAAAATTACAGCCTGAATTATCTCAAAAAGGAGAAGAAAATTTCGAAAATTCCCTTAGAATATTATAAGTGATTTTCAAAAATTTCAAGGATGGAATACCTCCAATTTTCGAACACTACACCTATATTTATAGATAATTTCTAGACTAGATTAAGTTATAATTATATTATGACTCTAACTCCTTAGGGCTCATAATCCATAACTTAAGCTCAACAAGCCAAGCCTGTTATTATAGAAATTAATATAAAATTCATCATGACTCCGATTGATAAACAGATTTCACCAATGTGCACAGAAACCATTTCTGCATCTTTTAAAGTCAAGATAATTTTTCTGAATCCGAATTCAGTGATTTCCAAAAATGCCCATCCATATGTCATTTTAGGAAATTTCACTCCCTTTAGTTAAGAAGTCCAACTTCTCTTTCATTAAATTTAACTCTTTAAATTTAACTATCTCAACGGGGTTTAGTAATCCATTACTTGTGTGACCCTCAATGGTTCAGGGATACAGCTAGCCGTGGGCTCACAACTCCTTGTGACTCGGAACAACAATTTCTGACTTACCCATCGAATCATGGTAAGAGCGCCTAGCAACATCGCCCCATGATTCCATAGGTATCACTGATAGTGCCTGCAAGAACCAGTAGATTTTGGTTAGCGTACAGTACGGTCCCTTCATCCATATATCCCGATCGAATCAACAACCATTGGTGCATCGAGAGTCGTTCGAGATTCGATAACTATGCAATGCATCTTGAAGATCAAATAGTAACATCGCATGTGCTACTAGGAAATCGAGTAACCTAAAACACATCATGTACTCTGGCCAGAGATTCGTCATACTAAGCATATGATATCTACCCTCGCAAGTATGTGGTGAATCCTTGACAACAAAGCATCGACTCCTATATGTGTCGTAACTGTACCCAATCCCGACACCTGATGACCCCAATAAAGTCGATAAACGAGTCAAAGTACAGTACTAGCATATAGAGTCTCAATGATGTTTCAAGTAGTAAGGACTAATGATGTACAACCAAAACCGCAGACTTATCCACTCAAATAATAATAACCACTTGGAAAGTTCGAATAGGGTAGTTCGATCATTCATCATATGAATATCCATTTGCATGCTTAGAACATCTCCATGTCCATTACCAATGAAACGTGGTACTTGGCATCACAAATGCTAGTCTCAATCTCGAGCGATCCTTATCCTTATTAGCGGACGGCTCAATTGACTAGGAACTGTTTAGAATATACAGTGACTATAAGATGTGTTTCATAATAGTGATCTCTCTTTATTCACTATCTCATCTTACTTACACTATAGTATATTCAAGGTCTTTATCAAAACAACAATAGTATATCACAATATAACAATATGAAGAAAGATAAAGAAAATGCCATTAATGAATGTAAATTATATTAAACAAAGATTGTTTACACATAGAGTCATAAAAGCCCTTAGCCACAAGTTGGCTAACCGGGCACCCACTCTTTCAATTTTATCATATGGTTTTAAGAAATATGGCTGTCTTTGGCAGATTTGATGGGCCGGATTTATTGAAGAGATTGAAGGGGAAAAAAGTAATGTTTGTTGGGGACTCAATAAGTTCTAACCAATGGGCATCAATGGCATGCCTTCTACACAATGCAGCGAAAGGATCAAATATCACAAGCCGCACGGATAAATCTACTTCTACAGTCACATTTCACGTATATATAATATTGAATTATTTCATGATAAATATTATATTTATTTTATTTTATTTTATTTCATCCCATTAGTATGACTAGCGTGACACTCATTCCTAACATCAATGTTATATGCATGTATTGCAGGACTACGACGTTTCAGTTATAATATTCATTTCACATTATTTAGTAGATATTGAAAAAGAACCAATAGGTCGAGTTTTGAAACTCGACTCCCTTAAAAACGGAGATTTATGGAAAGAAATTGATGTCTTGGTCTTTAATACATGGCTTTGGTGGTACCGTCGCGGAGAGAAGCAACCGTAAGACTCGTAAATATATATTACACATAATTTGAAATTTGAATGGTTCATATATTATGAGTTAATATGTTGACTACAAGGGTTTCGTGTATAGTTGGGATTATATTGAAGTTGAAGGGAAGATAGTGAAGGACATGGATAGAATGCTTGCATTTAAGGAAGGATTAAAGACTTGGGCAAAATGGGTCAACTCGGAGGTGGATCCTTCGAAAAACAAAGTTTTCTTTCAGGGAGTGTCTCCATCCCATTACAAGTAAGGACACAGTATATATATATATACATACTGAATCTTGAAATTTTAATCATTATTATTTGACAAATATAATTTGCTGGATCATGAGTGATTGAAATTCGATGTCTGGGATGTTATACGGTTTAAAATGTTTAAACTGTATTGTTATCACCAACTATAACTTTTGATGATTATGTTGTTTTAAGTGAATCTCGATTTAGATTTAACACTAGTGAAACACTAAAATATTGTTCATAATTCAGTGGAGCAGATTGGCATGAACGAGGAGTAAGGAATTGCTCGAAGGAAACCACACCTATACAAGGGTCAACATACCTACCTGGATTACCATTGGCTGCAAAAGTTGTGCAAGAAGTTTTGGCTAACAACATTTCATCATCAAAAAATGCACATTTACTTGATATCACAACTCTTTCTCAGCTAAGAAAAGATGGACATGTTAGCTCATACAATGCTTACAAAGGCATGGATTGCACCCATTGGTGCGTCGCTGGAGTCCTCGACTCATGGAACCACCTTTTGTACGCACGACTGGCTAGCTAGCTGATATTTTTCAAGTATATTCACATACATAGATAGAGGTGTCAAAATGAGTTAGGCCCGTCGGGTTGACCCACCCCGCCATACAAAATTGGTGGGTTGGGTTGACAATTTCTCAACCCACCTAAAAGGTGGGTCGGCCCGCACCGCCCCGCCTAAAGATGGGTTGTGGTGGGCTGCGGGTTGACCCGCAAAAACCCGCCAATTTACACGTGAACCCGTCGGGTTGGCCCGTCCTGCCATCTAAAATAGATGGGTTGGGTTGATGTTTTCCCAACCCACCTAAAAGGTGGGCCGACCCGCACCACCCCGCCCAATGGTGGGTTACGACGGGTTGTGGGTCGGCTCGTCCCGCTGACCCGTTTTGATACCTCTATACATAGATCTACTTTGAAATTCAAGAAAATTTCTCAAGTATATTTACATACACTAGTATAGTACACTCATTTTTTTAAGCAAGAAAAAATGACTATCATCTATATATCTATTTGATCGAGAAAAGAGTTTAATTGTTTATCCATGATATGATTATTGTAATTCATTTATGTTGCTTATCGTTGGTACGTAATTTAACCAAAGTTTTCATCAATTAATCGAATAGAAGATGAATATTCGAATGAACGTAACCTGGCCGTGTAATTTAGTGGTCAAAACCTACACTTTTGTAGGAAGAAAACTCCCACTAGGAGAGAAATTAAAAGAGAGAATGTACGTGGCCACTGGCCTCATATGATATATTTGATCAAGATACGAGTTAATTCTTAATTACAGATATTGCACTGCTATATTGCTTATGCATGGTTCTTGATAATTTGTCTGTCAAGATACAACGTTTGTTGTTCGATATGCAAACTACAAAATATTTCGAGCTTTCTTGGGTTATTTAATATTGAAATTTTAATAGCTAAAGTCGATATGCAATATTATTATTGGTACAGCCAACGAATGGGTTTAGTTAATTAAGATCCGAAACACCTCAAAAACCATTTTAACGTTCTAACCGATCAGAACCCATAAAAACCGGTCGGACCGATCAAGAACTTTTTTTTTGAAAAAATAATTTTTTATTATTAAAAATCTTAAATTTAATATTTTATTATATATATACATAATTATTTGGATTTTAACTCCAGTAAAAATATTATGTTAGTAATACTATATTTTTTAATTACTTTATTTATTATTTAAAAAATACTATAATTGATATTTTGAATATATTTATATAGTTATTTGGTTTTCAAATCATGATTTTTTTTTAAAATTTAAAATATATTATTCATTATATTATATCATATAAACGGTTTTCTTGTTCGATGGTCAGATTAAAAATAATTTTACCGGTTGAACCATATTTTAAAGATAGATTGGTTCGATCACTGGACCGATTATGAAAATATTGGTCGATATAACAACCATATGACAATAAGAACCCTACGAAAATAACAGTTTGCACAAACCTAAAAAAATATTCTTAAGAAGTTTTATCGAAGTTAGAGCAGTTATATACTTTATATATGCCCGGTGGAATCTTGAAGATAAGGTTTTCAAACTTACCCTTTTCTTTAAACCAATTAGGTAAATTTTTTGTTGATTCTCCATTTATTGCAAGAGTAGGCTTTGACTTCGATTTTCACACTTCTTTCTTTATTTCTCTCTCTCTCTCTCTCTCTCTCTCTCTCTCTCTCTCTTTTTGTTTTTGTTTTTTTGTTTTTTTTGGTTGTGTGATTCAGTTTTTGTAATGGATACCTTTTAATTTTGTAAATCCCTTTCTTCAAAAAATTTTTTAATTCGGAAATAAAATCACGAATTAAGGCAGGCTTTTTTAGTCATCATAAATTTGGAACAAGAAATGAAGACAAAATAAGAATATATATAAATCCGTTAAACTGTCTCACATAAATAAAAAAATCTTGCCTTTATTATATTAAGTTAATATCCTTTAATGTTTGGATGGATTTCTATAGGTAGCACACTTTCTTTAGTTAATTGTAAAATATGAAGAAAAAAACACGTATAGACATTTTCTAGGATACAGAATTTGAAGTTTGAACAATGCCACATTATGAAAAAAATATATGTTATGGCCATTTTTGTTTTAAAAACAAATGTTTGTCAGAGAAATAACATTCACGCAATATATAAATAGATATTCAATTCAAGTCAAAGTTTGACTTATATAAACAATCTCGTAAATTACTTCCAGTTGCTAATTTTATTAATTCCATGAAAGCTATACTCACATGATGATGATATATGAATAGATAGAGAGCCTAAAGGTTGAATGCGAACTCTTTAGACAGCACAATGGACAATATAAAAGTAAACAATATGGCTATAGTAATTTTTTTGCTGCTTCTTTGTTATCTGTCAGTAATATTCATATTCCAGCCTTCAAATATCTATATGGCAGCACCAAATGGTGAGGCATCAACAAGGGAGCAAAAGAGCTGCAATGTTTACGAAGGAGAATGGGTGTATGATGAATCCTACCCTCTTTACGACTCGTCCGACTGCCCGTTTATCCGAAAAGAATTCGATTGCTTGAAGTACGGTCGACCCGATCACCTGTACCTTAAATATAGATGGCAACCCAATGGTTGCAACATTCCGAGGTATGTACATGTGTGTTTAATTTATTTTCAATTGTTATTGAAACCGGGAAAAATTAATGTATACAGAAATCTTGTGACATATTTTTATCAATATATTTAAGAAATTTGGCTTTGTCTTGGAAGATTTGATGGACTGGATTTATTGAAGAGATTGAAGGGGAAAAAGGTAATGTTTGTTGGGGACTCAATAAGTTCTAATCATTGGGCATCAATGGTATGCCTTCTACACAATGCAGTGAAAGGAACAAACATCACAAGCCACAGAGATGGATCTAGATCCACTTCTACCGTCACATATCAGGTACATTATTGAGCTAATTTCATAGACGAGTATGACACTGAATCCTAGCATCAATGTTACGTTATATGTATTACAGGACTACGACGTTTCGATTATAATATCCAATTCGCATTATCTAGTAGATATTGTAAACGAACCAATAGGTCGAGTTTTGAAACTCAACTCGCTTAAAAACGGAGATGTGTGGAAAGAAATTGACGTCTTAGTCTTTAATACCTGGATGTGGTGGTACCGGCGCGGCAATAAGCAACCGTAAGGCTAGCTCGTAAATATTACACCGCATGATTTGAATGTTTGTATTATGAACTAATATATGTTGAATAGAAGGTTTTTGGGTACATAATGTAGGTGGGATTATATTGAAGTTGAGGGAAAGATTGTGAAGGACATGGATAGGACGGTTGCATTTAAGGAAGGATTGAAGACTTGGGCAAAATGGGTCAACTCGGATGTCGATCCTTCAAAAACCAAAGTTTTTTTTCGGGGAGTGTCTCCATCCCATTACAAGTAAGGTCACATATTGATCAATCTTGAAATTTCAATCATGATTATTCGACAAATATTATCGTTACCACCAACTATAGCTTTTGATGAGAATCGTGTACACGTTTTATGGTGAAACATTAAAATATTATTCATAATTCAGTGGGGCAGATTGGCATGAACCAGGAGTAAAGAATTGCTCGAAGGAAACCACACCTATACAAGGGTCAACATACCCACCTGGATTACCATTGGCTGCAAAAATTGTGCAAGAAGTTTTGGCTAATAACATTTCATCATCAAAAAATGCACATTTACTTGATATCACAACTCTTTCTCAGCTAAGAAAAGATGGGCATGTCAGCTCATACAATGCTTACAAAGGCATGGATTGCACCCACTGGTGCGTCGCCGGAGTCCTCGACTCGTGGAACCACCTTTTGTACGCACGACTGGCTAGCTAGTTGATATTTTTCAAGTATATTCACATACAGAGATCTAATTTGAAATTCAAGAAAATTTTTCAAGTATATTCACATACACTAGTACACTCATTTTTTGAAGCAATTGAAAAATGACTATTATATATCTATCTATTTGATCGGGAAAAGAGTTGAATTCTTTGTCCACGATATGATATTGGTCTGCTTTCGTCCTTCACATTTACAATTTTCATACTTGATAAGCTAGATACATACGTCTAAATGCTCTCCAATTTCATGTTTGTATTTGTGATTAAGGTTCTTTTAAAGACAAATTTCCTAAGAAGAAACGAGGAGCTAAAAAGTAAAAAAATGGAGAGGCATGCACCTAAACAAAAACATGGAAAATAAATTTTATTTATAGTTTCACAAGCTAATCTGGCGTACACCACTTGGGAAATTTATCGAACATCTGGCACGAAGTATGAGAAAAGGATTTCATGACAAAACAGAAGAGATCGATCGCAGCCATCAGGGTTGATGCGATTATCATAAAATGGGTTTTCGGGTGGTGGGTATAGGACCCGGGCGATATAGCAGCAAGCTTCCTCATCTCGTCGTGAAGGATATCTACACATCAGAAACAAGGAGACTCGTCAGTGGGGCACCGGAGGTGTTCTTCGGCGTCGCCACTCCGATGCTTAAGTTAGATTAAGATGTATGGAGTGAGCTTATGAGATTTAGAGAAATTGAGCGTGAACGTATGAAGACGTGAGATGAACCTGAGAGAACATACCCTAGCCAGGCTAAGGAACCTGATATTTATGGGAAACTCTTGAGAAAGAGTAATGATTACATGGCATGGGGTTTTCTGACAACTATTAATGTGATTAGATGTTTCCCTCGATTTCTTGACAGTGCCCATGCCTGTTTATTAGTTTTCTGGCAATCCCTGATGATGCCCATGCTGTGGGACCCGTGTTCTGATTTGGCCTGGGAAGGGTCTTCTAGCCTGGATGATGGGGTGCTCGAAGCCAGGGTGCTCCGAGATGACGGGGTGCTCCGGTAGGCAAGGCAAGACTCCTCCTGGCAAGGGAATGGAAGACTCCTCCGCCCTATTTTGTTTAGGTTCTACTTCCTCCCTGTCTTCTTCTACCCACCAATCTAGAAACCATTCCGCGTCCGGGCTTTTCACAACCACTCGGGTTTGGTGATAACCCGAGATATTTTACCGGGGTAACACCACTCATCCCAAAAAGAGTCGGGCTAGGACCTGCTCTGCTGTCCCGAGAAAACCAGTCTCCAAACCCGAGTAAAAATGTAAATTGTTATATCTCACCTCTTGAACTATCAAGTAGATGCCCGGGCCTCAAACCTCTGGGACTTATAAGATAGGTACCAGAGCATAGATTGCCTTGGGCGTTAGATGAAATGGGGATGTCATGGGCTTTAAAGGTGGGTGTCATGGGGCTGCCATGGACTTTAAATAGATGCCAGGGTGGAAGGTCGCCTGGTCTTTGGGTGCCATGGGCTTCAAAGGTGGGTGCCATGGACTTTAAATAGATGCCATGATGGAAGGTCACCTAGTCTTTGGGTGCCATAGGGCTGTCATGAGCTTTAAAGGTGGGTGCCATGGGGCTGCCATTGACTTTAAATAGATGCCAGGGTGGAAGGTCGCCTGGTCTTTGGCTGCCATAGGGCTGCCATGGGCTTTAAAAGTGGGTGTCATGTGGCTGCCATGGACTTTAAATAGATGCCAAGATGGAAGGTCGCCTGGTCTTTGGTGCCATGGGGCTTCCATGGGCTTTAAGGTGCCAGGGTGGTAGATCGCCTGGGTTAAAGTGCTCGTGAATTACCACGGGCCTCGAGTACCAAGATGGTAGATCACCTGGGTTTAGGTGCAATGGAGCTGCCATGGGCTTTTAGGTGCCAGGGTGGTAGATCGTCTGGTCTTAAGTGTTCGTGAATTACCACGGGCCTCGAGTACCAGGATGGTAGATCGCCTGAGTTTAGGTTCCATGGGGCTTTTAGGTGCCAGGGTGGTATATCGCCTGGGTTTAGGTGTCATGGGGCTGACATGGGCTTTTAGGATTGGATGCCATGGGGCTCCCATGAACTTTAAATAGGTGCCAGGGTGGAAGATCGTCTGGTCTTTAAGATAAATATATCAGGGCCTTACTGCTAGTTTGCATTCCCGAAAATAAAATCCTGGCGAGGCTTACTGCTGGTTGAGTAAGACAGAAAAATCCAAGAAAATAATATCTTTATATTTTGCACGAATAATATAGGATATTAAATTATAAAGGCACCTTCGCCCCATTTAAAGCTCTTTTAGCCCTAAAAAAATATACATTTCCATTTTAGTGTTGATTAATTATATTACGTACAAATCAAATTTGTTGTTTATAATGGTTTTTTTTAACTACTCAATTGTTAATTGTTATTACATCATAAGGCGGGATTAATTAAGGTCAATTTATAAATGATACAACTTCTATTAGAAGACGAAATTTCTTGAAACACTTAGATTAATCATGCATCAATTTTTTTTATATCCCTAAAGTAAGATAGAATTCACTACACACTCAAATCCTGTAGCCCTAAAAAATATACATTTCCTTCTTAGTGTTGATTAATTATATTACGTACAAATCAAATCTGTTGTTTATAATGGTATGTACGTCTTATCAAAAAAATTTCCTAATTACACTATAAATACGAGCAATTCATTGCCTTGATTCATAATGAACTGTCAGTCACTCAATAAGATTATTATTTACTTTAATACACAATTCAACATATCTGATCTTGATCAATATATATCATGTCGAGCTTCTATTTCTTCTTTCCTATCGTGATATGTATTATGATAGCATCAGTTCATTTGATTGCCACTGCGGAGCCAACATGGTGTGTTGCGTTGTACAAATGCAACGAAACAATATTGCAAACTGAAATAGACTATGCATGCAGAGATGGTGGAGCCGACTGCTCCGCTATCCAACCCGGTGGTTCATGTATTTATCCGGATGTTGTATATATGCACCCATCTTTTGCCTTTAATGCACTATATCAGAAGCAACCATCGCCGACTAATTGCTATTTTCACGACTGCGGTTCGATATCGAACATCAATCCAAGTGAGTATATATATGTTGCATATTTTTACTTGTCGCGTCTTAGAGCCGCTGTTTAACTAATTTTAATATATCATCATATTATATACAGATTATGGTGATTGCGTTTATCTTGTAAGTACGACGTCCATTAATCCTGCCCGTATGAGTCCAAATCCAGCAAATTTTGGAGTCGGTGTAACATTGATGTGGGTAGCCATAGCTGTTTTGGGGATAACAATATTCATATTCTTTGGATTTAAGATATATGTTAACTTTGGAGTTGATAACAGAGTGGCGATACGTGTGTAAATCTGTTGTTTATAATGGTTTTTTGTAACTACTCAATTGTTATTACATCATGAGGTGGGGTTAATTAAGGTCAAGTTATAAATGATACAACTTCTATTAGAAGACGAAATTTCTTGAAACACTTAGATGAATCATGCATCAATTTTTTTATATCCCTAAAGTAAGATAGAATTCACTAAACACTCAACTCCTATAGCCGTAAAAAATATACATTTCCTTCATAGTGTTGATTAATTACATTACGTACAAATCAAATCTGTTGTTTATAATGGTATGTACGTCTTATCAAAAAAAATTTCCTAATTACACTATAAATACGAGCAATTCATTGCCTTGATTCATAATGAACTGTCAGTCAGTCAGTAAGATTATTATTTACTTTAATATACAATTCAATATATCTTATCTTGATCAATATATCATGTCGAGCTTCTGTTTTTTCTTTCCAATCATGATATGTATTATGATATCATTCGTTCGTTTGATTGCCACTGCGGAGCCAACATGGTGTGTTGCATTGTACAAATGCAACGAAACAATATTGCAAGCAGAAATAAACTATGCATGCGGAGATGGTGGAGCCGACTGCTCCGCCATCCAACCCGGTGGTTCATGCATTTATCCGGATATTGTATATATGCATGCATCTTTCGCCTTTAATGCACTATATCAGAAGCAACCATCACCGACTAATTGCTATTTTCACGGCTTTGGTTCGATATCGTACATCAATCCAAGTGAGTATATATATGTTGCATATTTTTACTTGTCCCGTCTTAGAGCCGTTGTTTAACTAATTTTATTATATCATCATATTATATAAATATTATGGTGATTGCGTTTATCCTGTAAGTACGACGTCCATTAATACTGCCCGTATGAGTCCAGATCCAGCAAATTCTGGAGTCGGTGTAACATGGATGTGGGTAGCCATAGCTGTTTTGGGGATAAAAATATCCATATTCTTTGGATTTAAGATATATGTTAACTTTGGAGTTGATTACAGAGTGGCGATACGTGTGTAAATATGTTGTTTATAATGGTTTTTTGTAACTACTCAATTGTTATTACATCATGAGATGGGGTTAATTAAGGTCAAGTTATAAATGATACAACTTCTATTAGAAGACGAAATTTTTGAAACATTTAGATGAATCATGCATCAATTTTTTTATATCCCTAAAGTAAGATAGAATTCACTACACACTCAACTCCTGTAGCCCTAAAAAATATACATTTTCTTCTTAGTGTTGATTAATTACATTACGTACAAATCAAATTCGTTGTTTATAATGGTACGTACGTCTTATCAAAAAAAATTTCCTAATTACACTATAAATATGAGCAATTCATTGCCTTGATTCATAATGAACTATCAGTCAGTCAGTAAAGTTATTATTTACTTTAATATACAATTCAATATATCTGATCTTGATCAATATATATCATGTAGATCTTCTGTTTCTTCTTTTCAATCGTGATATGTATTACAATATCATTCGTTCGTTTGATTGCCACTGCAAAGCCAACATGGTGTGTTGCATTGTACAAATGCAACGAAACAATATTGCAAGCAGAAATAGACTATGCATGCGGAGATGGTGGAGCCGACTGCTCCACCATCCAACCCGGTAGTTCCTTCCTTTATTCGGATGTTATATATATGCATGAATCTTTTGCATGTAATGCACTATATCAGAAGCAACCATCGCCGACTAATTGCTATTTTCACGGCTGCGGTTCGATATCGAACATCAATCAAAGTGAGTATATATATGTTGCATATTTTTACTTGTCGCGTCTTAGAGCCGCTGTTTAACTAATTTTATTATTTCATCATATTATATACAAACTATGGTGATTGCGTTTATCCTGTAAGTACGACATCCATTAATCCTTCCCCTGTGAGTCCAGATCCAGGAAATTATAGAGTTGGTGTAACATTTATTAGGGTAGCCATAGCTGTTTTGGAGATAACAATATCCATATTCTTTGGATTTAAGATATATGTTAACTTTGGAGTTGATGAGAGAGTAGCAATACGTGTGTGAATGTATTTATGCGAATGTATTTTCGTGTGCGATACGTACGTATGTGAATGTATATATTTATGTTATTTATATATATATATATATATATATATATCAATTTATAACTACTTTTAACATTTGCCATTGAGTTACGGAACAATTCGGCATATATCCTTATAACGAAAGTAAAACACAAATAAACACGTTTTGATCGGCAGTAAAAATAAAATATACGTACAGAAACATGAACAAATACAATCCCAATTTGATGAATAAAACGTGATAAATATAATACAATTCAAAAAACTTCATAATTCTTTGCCAATTAAACAAATGCATGTCTGTCTGCCTACATTTGGTGATCAGTTTAATCAACTACAACAAGATTATTGCCAAAAAGTTGAAATACATGCAAATAAATCATGTAATTCGCATAATAGCACATAAAAAAATCATTTAAATTCTTACTCTTAATTTTTAAAATCATTAAATCCCCTAATTATGCATGCGGGTTTACGTAAGCGAATTTCTGGACGTTACAATTCAACCCCCTCTAAATAGAATTTCGTCCTCGAAATTCTAATGATCAAATTCTAATAATGAAGTTTCAAAAAAATTCAATTTACTCAATTCTTATTTACATACATAGTTCCCAAGTTTCAGTTTTCCAAAAGTCATGCTTCCGTTGCGCACTCTGATAAACATCATATTTTATCTGTTCCATGTGTCTAATTTTTCTCTATCTAGCCTACATTTATAAACCTTTGCTGCTAAACACCTAGTAAAGAGAATTATTAAAACTTACTTACATCCCATTATAATCCAAAATTTTACATTCATATAATTTTTAGTATTATAATGAAAGTACAACCACATGCTTAGTACCCCAACTTATACATAAAACTCAATTATTAACTCTACTACTCATCTTCCCAAATACAACAATCGCATTATACCAAAACTTGAATAAGTACATATGTTTATACAGTCCATTTATATATCCCTCAATATTTGAGAGCCGAACTTTTGTTCCCCAAATTTGGCATTTAAACATAACACTTAATATATCAACTCCTATAATAAACTCAACTTAACAAGGCTTTATCATACAAAATCAAAAATAAAATCAATATCAACTATTTTCCATGTCATATAACTAAATCTCAAAAATCATAAATTGTATGTGTAAATCATTGGTCCTAAATTATTTCTAAAAAAAAATCTCAAATTCATTAGTTAAATAATTTCATTTATAATATACTCTATGTGCTAATACCGCGATCAATTTGACCAATAATTTATCCATTAAATCATTCTAACTTAAAATCAATAAGTTAATGCAAATATTCAAGTGTCAACCCATATATCATAAATATCAAACTTAGATTCAAACAAAATACAATCAAATTTCCAAATTTCTTGTGGTCATCCTGTCGTAAAACACGATTCGAAGATATACTGTAACTTTCATAAATCACAAACGTAACTGTCATGCATAACTAAGCATTTTATTTTAAAACTTTCATACTTAAAATTTTCATAACATAAAAATTCTCGTAACATAATTGTAACGCCCCAAATTTATCTTAATTGAGTTTGTTTAAGATAATTGGAGATTATAGAGTTCAAGAGCCGACTTGATTTTGATCAGGGTCTATTTTGCAAATTTTGGAAATTTCAGGGACTAAAATGCAAATTATGGATTTGTTAGATATTTATAAGCCCTTTGACTTCTTCAACTTCATTTACTTCCCCTCCAAGTCGTCTCCCTCCATTGAAGGCGCCTCCAAGCTTTCCCAAGCTTTGTGATTTCGGTTTCCGGTCGATCTGTCCGTTAGAATTTATTTCTGAATGCAGTTTAGCGATCACGACTGCGAGAGCTTCGTTCTATAGTAAGTTCTTCTTCGATCAACTAGACTTCTATTTTTGGATGTCGTTAGAATCGATTGAGTTTCGGTTATGTTGTTCTTGAACGAGTTTTTATCGTTTATTCTCAGTCGGTTTGGAAATAGAGCGTCGTTCAGAATTGTTATGAACTTTCTTGTGATTTTTGAGAATTTGAGTTTTGAGATTTGTTTGTTTTGAGTTGTTATTGATGATGTGTTATTGGTTTGAGTATATTAGATACGTATACTGATGTCTGTGATTTCGGATTGATCAGAATATAACCTTTTATTCCGCCGGTTGGAGTTGAGGGCTATAGTTTGGTTTGAAATGGATTTGGACCGTTTTCAGTCAAGTATGATTTTCGATATTGATCTCGAGCCTTTATTACTTATTTTACAGATTCGTTCGAAGGCCGTTGAGTTGCGAGATTGCAGGAGTTGAATCGTTTTGAAGGTTGAAGCCGGTATATTATCGACTTTCTTATTATCGATATAGGATAATAGATTGAATCGTGATTGAGGAATCATTGTTGTTTTCCAAGTTTGGAGCATCGACGTATTGAGAAGAGGTAAATGACGACTTAGACTTGAAAGGAACGATTAACTCGAATCCAACTTGATTCGAGTATTCTGGAGAAATCACATACTTGCATGTTATTAGATTACTTGGATTATTGAATGAGTTATGCTTTGCACTTGTATTCATATTGAGCCATTTGAATTCATTCATTTTGATCTAGACGATCTGAGAATTATAGTAGGGGGCAGACAATTTACTGCAATGACCGACTTAACCCTCTATAGTTGTTTCAGAGTCTAGAGGATTGAATTATACACTATCCACCCCGAGTGGAGGGTCGGTGCGATTTGTGTAATAGTTCTTCCTCGGGATCCCAATAGAGGAAGAGAAGAGCTGATTACCTTTTGATTATCCAAACTTGATAATCCCAGATTTTAAAGTCATGCATTTCAGTTTAGATTCCTTCTTGAAGTACATGACTGAGATTTGTGTATCATGCTTGAGATTATATATCATTAGTTGATATTATTCTCACCGGATTATCCGGCTGTTGTCTTGTCTTTGTATGTGTGTTTGGCGACAGGTGGGGCATGATCGAGTCAGAGATCGCATGGCTAGGTGGTCGAGTTGATAGAGTGAGACCTTGGTGGCTTAAAAGTCGAATATGTAATCGATCTTAGATTGTATTCGAACTCGTTATGTATTGTACTGAATAAACTAGACTGTAGCATGTTCTACTAGTTTGAGATTTGTATAACTCTAGACTACCTTGTATTGGTTTATGCATGTCGTTTGGAGTTAGTTATGCATGTTGTATATTGAGATTTGAGGTGTGTTGTTGCATGATGAGGAGAGCTTTCTGATTTTATTTTCTGCAGAGCTGTGCCGCTTGATCGGTTGATTATTACCGATCGAGCGAGCACCCCTGAGCTGAGGTAGTAAGCTGGGCATTTTGTGTCCGCTCGATCGGTAAGATTTTACCGATCGAGCGGAGGGCCTTTGTTAAGTCTCGGCAGAGACTTGGAGTAGATGGCCCGCTCGATCGGTAATGTATTACCGATCGAGCGAGCACTATTTAAAAAAAATTCATTGCTTTTAATATTTGATCGTGTATGCTTAATTGTTGTTTTATCCGAGATTAGATGTTTAGAACCGAGGTCTCACAATTGATTCATTTGCCCCTACATAAAAAACCTTAAAACATTTAAAACTCACAGACTAGCAGTACTACTTCTGAGCTCCACGTAGCAGGCTAGCTAGTACCCTCCAAGGACCTTGCTCGACCCTATGGACCCTAACTCAGACCCCAAACCAGTGGTCCAGCCCCTCGAACAGTCCTTACTTAGAAACATGAAGAAACGTGAGCATACAACAAAAAAAACGTGAACTGTGCATGAACAATGAATAATCTCATTCAAATATGAAAACACATGCATTAATAGTTCATTCATGCTTAAAAACAATGTATATGATTTAAACGGTGGCCAAGAATAGATTCAAAACGTGCCTTTGCGTCTAAAACGCTCAAAAATACGATACTGATGTGTATGAAGCTCTCCGGAACAAACGGGACGATGAAGCCTTGCTTTTTCTTCAAAGTTAACGTGTAGTGTGTGTGTGTTTGAGTGATAAGGCGGCTGAAAAATCTGTTGGAGGTGGCTGATGGTGTTTACCGTGATAAGGGGAAAGAATGAGGTGAAATCTTATTATATATTAGGGTATATAATGGGCTAGACTTAATTACTTCAACTTTCATAAAAAAATATTCTTTTCTTAACTGTCCTTAATCATAAATTTCATACCATTTCTTGATGCATGGACTTAAAATACAATAAGCATAAAAATATTCATATTTTTATCTTTTCATTAAAATTTGTCCGTAAATATATATTTAATTATTTTTCATAAAATTTATACTTATACTTAAAATACATTCATGAATTAAATATATATTCACGAACCATTTAATTTGTTATGGATTCTTTCGAGTTACTGACCCCTTAGACTTAAGTCCAATTACTTAAACTACACCAAAATATTTAACTTAATCCATAAATTTTCACTGGCTCATTTATTCCTAATCGGGCCCAAATAAAATTTAACCCATTATAACTTGGACCATCAATTTCCATGGGTCACTAGGCCCATGAAAAATTAATGGACTAACTTAAATATTAAATCAAAACCCATTAATCACCTAGAATGGCTCAATGGGCCCAAATTACCAAAAACTGGCTCAATAATTTCCATGGGCCCTAGACCCATAAAAATTATTGGACTTACTTAAATAATTATTTAAATCTCATTTAATAAAACACATGTGACCCATTAATATAAAATTTAGACAATAAATTATTAAACCCGACACAACTTGACCCAATATTTTTCATGAATCACACGGCCCATGAAAAATTCGTGGGCTCACCTTATTAATTTTTGTAATTAATAAGACCCTATTTTTAAAAGTATATTAAAAGTCCATAAAATGGCCTATTTTAGTAAAAAAAAAAAAAAAAAAATGTTTCTAAATACATTAATATATTAAAACACCATTTTCTGAAAATAAAATTTTAAAATAATATTTTATGGCTCTTGAAAACTTTAGACATAAATTTTCATGAAAAACTTCTATCACTGTCCCGTCTACGCGATTGCAAAATAGCCTTTATCAAACAAATTCATAAATTCCATAATATTGTATTAAATGCTATAAAAATTTAAAACATGCAAATAAATCACGTAATTCACATAATATCAAATAAAAAAACATTTAACCTCTTACTCTTAATTTTTAAAATCATTAAATCCCCTAATTATGCATGCGGTTTTATGTAGGCAAATTTTCGGGTGTTACAAGGGGTGTCAATTCGGGTGGGTCGGGTGGATTCGGACCAGGTTGAAAAAAAATTTCTAAAAAATTCGGCAATCCGAACTCGACCAAAACCCGAACCAACCCTAAAATGCCGAACCCGAACCCAAACCCGAACCTGGCTAATCCGCCTAACCCGATCAACCCAAACCAACCCGATTTTTTTTTATTTTTTAACAAAATAATTAAATAAAAATTCAAAACACACAATAATAATATTAATATTTAATTTAATCACATAATAAAAAAATTCTAAGGTTATATATAATTTAAATTTGTACTTTTAGTTGTAGAAAATTTAAAGTATACTAATTACAAAATATAAAATATTATTTTTAAAAATAAAAATTGTACAAAATAAATATTAAATGATGAAAATATATTATTTCAATATACAATAATTTTTTTTCAAACATACAACGCATAAAAATATAGTAAATCTATCTTAATTTTATATAAAAATTATAATAATTAAAATTTTTGGGTCATTTCGTGTCAACCTGGGTTGACCCGAATCCGATTAATTTTTTCGTGTTAAATTTCGAGTCAACCAGATTCGACCCAAACCCAAAAACCCCAACCCTAACCTGATATTTTTCGGGTCAACTCGTATCGATTTGGCAGATTGAATTGAATTTTGATACCCTATTAAGAAGCTGAGATTGAATTAATATATTACTGAATATCAGAAAAATTAAAAAATATTTATAATGCTAATATAATGGATTTTAAGAGGATATACTCCATCTTCCCGATCCAGCTTCTTCTGTCTTCGTCTTTCCTTTTCTTTCTTCAAAATTTCGCCACCTTTGATCGCCAATAAGTTTGATGGCGGTGATCGAAATTTAGATCGACAAAAAAATAAAGATTTATTCGAACGTTATAGAAAAATGACTTTTTTAAAAAAATCTAATTTTTAAAAAATGTGAATATCTATTTAATATATCTTCAAATTTAAGTGAAATTAAATTTGGAATCTTTTTTTTTTTTCGTGAGGAGCTGAATGAGAAGAAACTCTCAAGTCCAGTTCTAGTAGTAGAGATGGAATTCAAATACAACCATCAATTATAACCCTAAAAGAACTAGATTCCGTAAACAACATAGAGGAGGAACGAAGGGAATGTCTTATCGATCGAGGTAATCGTATTTGTTTCGATAAATATGATATTCAGTTGCTTGAACCTGCGTGGATCACATCTAGACAAATCGACGCCGGTCGACGAGCAATGACACGAAATGCACGCCGTGGGGGAAAAATATGGGTGCGTATATTTCCAGACAAACCAATTACCATAAGACCTGCTGAAACACATATGGGTTTAAGAAAAGGATCCTCCAAATATTGGGTAGCGGTTGTTAAACAGGGTCGAATACTAATAATCTTGTTTGGGCTTTTATCTAGTACCTATTTTTCTTATTTTTGAGCTTGTTCTGTCGATCCCAATTTCGGCAGCCGTCGTCCGTCGCCGCCTTTGATTTTGCTGGAGCTATACAGCTTTGGGTTAAGGATCTTTCGAGCTTTAATTATAATCCTTTAGGTATATGTTGAGTCATAGTGTTTCGAATTTTTGTCTTTTTTCGTACGAATGTTGAATCTTTACTTTGAATCTCTGCTCATGTGTGATGTAAATCTGGTTTTGGATTTCAATATGATGACATATTTTTGGGTTTGGTTGAAGCGAAATAATTTCTTTTTTTTTGGAAGGTAGAAGCGAAATAATTTCTGAAATCGAGAATGTTTGGAAGATTAGGAGAATAAATTTGTATTACTACATGACATTGAGGGCACTTGATGCTGAAACTGATAGAGTGTCGTCTTTTTCGTTGTGTTGTCTATGCATTGTGTGATCGTGTAATGCTTTGTGAGATCCTGGTACAACGCCATTTTTCCCTAGCCAATTATTGTTACTGTTTTAGCTGATTCCACGCCATGTTCTAGGTTCTTTGCATCTTTCAAACTAGCTAGGGATGCCAACTTGTTTTAATGGAATGCTACATTTTATATATCTCATTCAGTTTCTGTCTTTAAATAATTAACCATAAGATATGGAATGGAGATAGGTAAAATTCAGCTTGTTTTCATGGATAGGGATATGTTTTAATGTGAATCACAGAAATTAAAAGTTTTAGAGGTCAATTTTGAGAAATAGCTGAAAACTTGACAGAGAATAAATTGGTGTTTCATCTTCTTGACATATCGGCTCAGCGCTCTCCTTGGAAGCTCATTGGTCACCGCCGCATGAAGTCCACAAAATTGACAACATAGCTTTTCTTATTTGTGATGTTAATTAAGAAAATAAGACGACAATGTGAAGAAAGTAGAGAGCAAATCCATTTTTCATATTTCTTTGTTATGCAGTATTGTTGTATACCTTTATCTTTTTAAGTGTGGATTCAAAACCATTTACATTGCTTTGAAGTCTAATTAGAATTGTGTTTATGGTATTAGAATATTCTGAAACAGTCCTCGCTTTTAGCTCATTTCAGTCGTGTTTGGAAATATTTCGGTGAGCTGCCACCGCCGACCGTCATGAACAGATGCCAGTTCAGATCCAGCTTTTTCTAGTTTCTTTCTTGAATGTTTTTAGGCTTTTTCCAGCTTGGTTGCTTCCCATTTTTGTGAGGTACTGTACTCTACCCGGAAATGGGTATCAAACACGTTGAATTTAATTCATTTTCAACTCGTTTATCACACTATATATATTGATGTATTAATTTTATTTATGTTGTAGGTTATATCGTCGGTCGAGTTTGAGATATTTTTCGACGAACTTATAATTTTGAGTTTTTGCTACATCCTTATATTTCAAGTTTTGTCTTAACCCTTATAATTCTGAAAGCTTAACCTCTACATTTCTTGTTTTAGATTGACTCTGGTTGCCAGCCCTCTATCGAAGTTCCTAATTTTTTTCATCCATCTGAATTATGATAGAGCATCGGCGGTAGCTCTCTTTTTCGGTAGTTGATAAGGTTTCTGTGTTTTATTCCATTAGACTTGAAACACATTGCATGTTTTATGCATTATGTATTTTTGGATACTAATGTTGGCTGCACAAGTTAATTCTCTTATATTCTAATTGAAGCTAGAATGTAGTAGTTATTTCTTCTTAATTTCGTCGCATTTTGATGCATGTCATTGATTTTAGGAATTACTCATATCATTTAATCTGGAAAGGTATGCTAGCTGCTTCATCTCATTCACACAATTTTGAATGGAATTAAACTAATGATTTTAGGAATTTTGATTTTCTGTGTTTTGCAAGATATTTTTTCTATTGATACACGTTTTGATTGGTTTTTATGTTTTTTGATCTTTCGTGACTAAATTAGCCACAAGTTTTTAATTTCGTGTCTAAAATAGCCACAGTTTTATAATTAGCCGTGGTTTAATTCCGTGGCTAATCGTGACTGAAAACGTGGCTAAATTTAAAATTTTTTTGTAGTTTTTGGATTTATTTTTGGTTTTTTCTGACACATATTTTAGAAAATAATTCTTGAAAATATACATGGACGTACGCATGCCATGTAGAAATATATATATTGTAATGTTCACCATATATATATATATATATATATATATTCTATATCTATATCTATATCCTTGTAAATATATGAGTTAATTTATTTGTGATTTTACACTAATGCATGTCCCTTGATTTATTTGATTGTCATGCTTATATATCTTGGTTTTCCTCAATGATTAATATCTATAATTAAATACTCATTTAAGATGACTATACGTCTTCTCAATCTCAATCTCCACTTTACAAGGGAAAAAATTTGTTTTGCATTTAAAATATCTTTGGATATTTACTATATGTTCATATATTTGTGATTTTACACTCATGTGCCTTGATTTATTTGCTTGTGATGCTTATCTTGATTTTCCTCAATGATTAATATCTATCATTAAATATTCATTTAAGATGACTATACGTCTTCTCAATCTCAACTTTACAATGGAAAAAATTTGTTTTGCATTTAAAATATCTTTGGATATTGACTATGGGCATTTGGCAACATCGGGGAAGAGGATAAACCATGGGCTGATGGGCATGAAACATTCTACACGAGTCCATGGAGGCGGGTTTCATTTGCTCTTTGTTTAATGATAATTTGTTTTCAATTTCTGTTTTTTGCTTCACTTTAATTCAATTTAAATTTTTTTTGTTTTATTTGGAGCTTCGTTTTACAACTTTTGATGAGAAAAATACTTGTTTCTTTAATTCAGTGAAGATTGGAGATGGAACAACAGCCAGTGAAGCGCGCACTGCATGCAGGTAGAGGATGAGTGGTCGCGTGGATCAATTAATTATTGCATGCAATTGTGCTCGCATAGATATTTCCAAGAATTCGTTTACATGGTTTTCATTTTATTAAAAAAACATTTAGTGAATCGTTTCAAAGTTAATATTTACGTGAGCACACCAATCAACATGAAAATATTTGATGGGCCGACGTATCGTAATTTGTAATGGTAAATAATTCACCATCCTCAATTCATCGATATCTGTCATTATTCTCTTGCCCATGCCGATTGAGTTGCATTTAAATTCACTCATATGAAATAATCCCTGGTTGATTGAGAGTGCTTGAGCAAAAGAAGTACCGATACGCGTGACCTTCTCGGAAGCGCCTCTCGTATGTCAAGCTTTTAAGTTGCTATATGATTTGATTTTGTTGGGTGAGCCGTGAAAGAAAACGCCGGATCTTAATAAGTAAGACTGATCTTAGGTGGAGACACCACCAATCGTAAGATACGTGTGACACCTCTCATGTCCTCTTGTCGTTTAATATGGAGTACTTCTACTCTGTTACAAATAGAGCATAAAGTCATGTCTCTTCTAACAATTATAATTTTTATTGTAATGATAAACATTTGATCCTAATTAATACTAACTATGATTTGAAGATATTTAGCTATTTTGGTGAAAAAAGCTAATTAATTTACTTTAATTTTTAAAAAATAAAAATAAAAATAAACCGGACAGAAATATATTAATTAGTGTTTTTTTTAAGAATGAAATATGTTATTGTTAATCTAATGTATATTAACTCGAATAATGTTCTATCTATTTAATTAATGGGTGTTGTTTGATGTTTTCTTAGTTTGTTATTTTTAATATGTCGAATTGTATTATTATTATTATTATTATTATTATTATTATTATTATTATTATTATTATTATTATTATTATTATTATTATGCAGTTGCACATCAAAATTGGATAGGTCACGAATAATATTTTTTAAATATATTATATTAAAATGGAGACATTGCTTTATAAATTTCAAGAAAAAATTAATAACGTTTATGACTTTTATAAATAAATAAATATTTTAATTATTAATGTTAAGAATAACCATATTTTAATTAATTCTCATTATCACTTAATGTTTTATTCAATAAATAAATATATTATTCCAATCGTAGTGAAAGCAGATGGATCACCATGTTGCTTCTGGTTCTGGGAGTAATCTTCCCCCCCTCCCCCACCAAATGGTCGTATATTGATTTGGCCTGAGTTTGGAGGGTAAGTAATTTGTCAATTGACTTAAGCAGATATTCAATAAATATACATTAATATTTAATAAATGTTATCGAATATGTTTTGCAGACTTCTTCCAGCTAAGAACGGCGTAAGTACATTCATCCAAAAATTGTTTAAGCGACAAATTTTTCCCAGTGGCTACTCGTAGAGGTATTTGACGCAGCCTCACCGTGACTTCTATTGGGATCAGTTTGTGGTTATTTGTGTAATTTCCCAAAGTTGATAACAATATTTTATACTGGTTCTTAGTTATCTAACATGCAAGATGATTAAATTAATTTATTGTTGTGTTGCAATAACAGGCTGCGTACAGGTGGGAGCCGCACCATCAACATACAATTAGACAAATTTGGCATCAAATGTGTGCTGATACGTACCGCAACACATTGCATCCCTGGAGGCAGCGTGGCAGCGTGCCTCGTACTATAGATCAGACGATTTGGGCTACCTATCTATCTTATTGGGAGACGAAAGAGTGGCAGAAGCCGTCGAGGGCATACGAGAATAACAGACGGAGCGAGCCTGCTGGACCAGGGAGTGGTCTCACAAAGCACATTGCCGGCTCGAGACCCTATGCGGTGCACGCTGCGAGCCTAGTAAGCAAAATTTCAAGTATATATTACTTTAATATTAACTCTTCGTTAATTGTAAATATCTGTACACGTGCGTGCAATGCAGCATCAGGAGCTTAACAGAGATCCGAACAGTTACGAGCTTCATCTAAAGACGCACAGGCGGCAGAACGGGACCTTTGCCGATGGCAAGTCCCGACAGATCAGCGTACGTCGTAATTCTTGAGTTTAATTTTTTAATAAATTGAACAACTGAATACTATTTATAAATGTATATCTATCGTTTGTGAAAACAGGAGGAGGTCGAGCGTCGAATCAACGAGAGCTTCCCATTGAGGCATATTGGAGATGCCCAACACTGCCCGACGCCTGAGGAGGTGAATGCAATTTATTTTGACGTTGTCGGTGGTATGTGTCATCGACAGGTATATTGTATCGGGTCTACCGCACAGACCATATTATCGGATGAGATGACACCTCGTCCTCGCGGGTGTAGTCAGATGAAGTCGACGATGGCGTCACAGAACGAGGCGATAGAGGCCGCTATAGCTGAGGCGCGGGCTGCAAGAGAGGAGACCCAGGCAGCAAGACTGGAGACGCAGCAACTTCGAGCAGAGCACGAGCAGACTCAGTCACGCCTGAGTAAGATGGAGAAGATGATGGCTATTATCTGCTCTGCGATCAACAAGAAAAAGAAACAATCCGCAGAAGGCACACGTGCTGCTTCGTCTTCCGTTCCATCTTACTCGTTGCGTATTCAGGAACCTACTGAGCACGACGGCACGACGACGACGACGAGACACAGCCACCTCCGGATTGGTCACAATTCCTTCAGTAGATTACTACATGTATTGAAATTTGGATAATTTGTGTATTTTGGGTTAATATCTGAATTTGTGTCTATCTGGATAAATTTATTTTTCAAATTTTTGATTGTGTGAATTATATTATGGGCAATTTGCTCAAAAATCCCCAAATGCAAACATTTTTTGCTTTGAGATCCCTAGTCATAAAATGTGGTACAAAACCATACAAGATGCGGTACAAAACCATACAAAATGTGGTACAAATTAACAAAAATTGTGGTACAAAAAAGTGGCTAGGGAGTGCAGAGCAAAACATGTTTGCATTGGGGATTTTTGAGCAATTTGCACTTATATTATTTTATTAATATTAAAAAAATATTATTCATTAATAATAATATATAAGTAAACGTTTTTAATATAAAAAATTAAACTTTTCCACGGTTATTGAAAATCGTGGAAAATTTAGCCACAATTTATGGAAATCGTGGCAATGTATTGACACGCTTTTTTATTATACTGTGGCAATAATTTGCCACGGTATAGTTAGAGCGTAGCAAACATTACCACGATTTTTAAAATTGTCACGCTTTTTCTTAAACCGTGGCAATAATTTGCCACGGTTAATATGTCGTGGCAAACGATTGCCACGATTAGTTTTCGGACGGTTTCCTAAAATCGTGGCAAAACCGTGGCAAACTCAATTTTGCCACGGTTTTTGCGACGCTAAAACCGTGGCAAATGTCGAATTTTTTTTGTAGTGTGCATTATCAAAGATAGAAACTTTTCTTCTCGAAATGTTAATTAAATATTATTTTTGGAGCGAACTGCATCCATTTTTTAACTTTAGGACTAGAATTTCACTCTCTCTCTAAAAAAAGACTAGAATTTCACTATTGAATAATTTTTAATTTTGTTTTTTTGCTTCACTTGATACTTGATAGCTTGTTTATAAACTGGTTTTCTATGCAGTTCTGGAAGAGCTCTAATGAATTATTAACTTGATGAGATTTTATGCACAAACTACTTGACAAATATATATAGTATAAGACACAAAAGACCCAAAAGAATAATATTTGATATTTGAAATAAATAATACATCCTAAGAATCTTATCATAAGAGCCCCAAATTCGAATGATAAAATCTTGAGCTCGTGGAACTTGATGAGTCTAATGTACCACCATATTATGGAGAACATGATAATTTAAAAGGTCCCTTAGAATTTAGGAGTCGAAATTAACATAAACTAATAAGAGAAACACAAATATATTAACCTGTTGTATAGGTTTTTACTTTCTTTTATTTTTATTTTTTAGTGCTTGAAGTCTAGCCATAGACAAAGTAGGAGAAAACTTTGTAACTCTTTATCAAGGGACCAAAACTAATAAATTTCCCTTCTTCATAACCCTCGAAGGTTTAGGGAAACTCAAACTCAATTAAGAAACATACATCTTAATAATTGCAGAGCCCAACCAACTTCATCACCACATTATTTAATTAATTATGAGACAAAAGGGTCCAGTAATTTCATATTTAAATGATTTGGCTAAAATAAATTTATTCTCTAATATGATTCTTAATTATTTTTAGGATAGAGTTTATTCGAATCAAGAGTATTGATATCACGTACAATATATATGATTTGGTTGGTTGGGTGAGCCGTGAAAGAGGAACGCCGGATCTTAATATGTGTGTGTGAGATTTAGCTTTTAGTGAGTGAGTGAGTTAGTGCATATCTTATATTGACTAGCATTTCTTTATCAACCATGAAGACAAAGTTTATAAAATAATACATGATGTAATTGAACAACATAAAATTTATTGTCGTTGTGTTTTCTAAAATTATTTTCTTCGAAATTTTTTTTTAATCAAGGAAATAAAAAGATTTAGTATAAAAAGATAGACTCTAGGCGTCTTTAAATGATTAATTTCACTTCCAAATGATGGTAAATTTATAAACATGTTTATAATCAATATTTTCTCACGTGCGTTTCACGTGCATCTCATCCAGTGTGTGTGTATATATATTTTTGTGTGTGTGTGTGTGTGTGAGTTTTGCTTATGCATGTATGATATTGTCACTTAGAAGATGAAGTTTTTTTAAACACTTGGACTGATAAAACATCAATTTTATATACGTAAAATAGAATAAACTTTCACAACATCATTCAGTTATTGTCGTTCTAAAAATCTAAATTGACGTCTTAGTTTTCATTACAAAAAGCCTACATAAAATACTTCTTCCATTTTGAAGTAGAATTAGTACCTAGGGTCATTTAGATGTAACGGTTGTATAACCATATACCCGCTCCTTGATTAAAAAAAAAATACTAAAAGTCAAAAAAATTTCCTAATTACACTATAAATATGAGCAATTCATTGCTTTGGTTCATCAGTCAGTCAGTAAGATTATTATTTACTTTAATATACAAGTCAATATATCTGATCTTGATCAATATAGATCATGTCAAGCTTATGTTTCTTTTTTCCTATCGTGATATGTATTATGATATCATCCATTCATTTGATTGCCACTGCGGAGCCAACATGGTGTGTTGCGTTGTACAAATGCAACGAAACAATATTGCAAGCAGAAATAGACTATGCATGAGGAGATGGTGGGGCCGACTGCTCCACCATCCAACCCGGTGGTTCCTGCCTTTATCCGGATGTTATATATATGCATGCATTTTTTGCCTTTAATGCACTATATCAGAAGCAACCATCGCCGACTAATTGCTATTTTCACGGCTGCGGTTCGATATCGAACATCAATCCAAGTGAGTATATATATGTTGCATATTTTTACTTGTCGCGTCTTAGAGCCGCTGTTTAACTAATTTTATTATATCATCATATTATATACAGTTATGGTGATTGCGTTTATCCTGTAAGTACGACGTCCATTAATCCTACCCCTGTGAGTCCAGATCCAGCAAATTCTGGAGTCGGTGTAACATTGATGTGGGTAGCCATAGTTGTTTTGGGATAACAATATCCATATTCTTTGGATTTAAGATATATGTTAACTTTGGATTTGACAACATAGTGGCGATACGTGTGTAAATCTGTTGTTTATAATGGGTTTTTTTTGTAACTACTCAATTGTTATTACATCATGAGGTGGGGTTAATTAAGGTCAAGTTATAAATGATACAACTTCTATTAGAAGGCGAAATTTCTTGAAACACTTAGATGAATCTTGCATAAAAAAAAAATTTTATATCCCTAAAGTAAGATATAATTCACTACATACTCAACTCCTGTAGCCTTAAAAAAATATAAATTTCCTTCTTAGTGTACGTTGATTAATTATATTACGTACAAATCAAATTTGTTGTTTATAATGGTATGTACGTCTTATCAAAAAAAATTCCTAACTACACTATAAATACGAGCAATTCATTGCCTTGATTCATAATAAACTGTCAGTCAGTCAGTAAGATTATTATTTACTTTAATATACAATTCAATATATCTGATCTTGATCAATATATATCATGTCGAGCTTCTGTTTCTTCTTTCCAATCGTGATATGTATTATGATATCATCCGTTCGTTTGATTGTCACTGCGGAGTCAACATAGTGTGTTGCGTTGTACAAATGCAACGAAACAATATTGCAAGCAGAAATAGACTATGCATGCGGAGATGGTGGAGTCGACTGCTCCGCCATTCAACCCGGTGGTTCCTGCCTTTATCCGGATGTTATATATATGCATGCATCTTTCGCCTTTAATGCACTATATCAGAAGCAACCATCGCCGACTAATTGCTATTTTCACGGCTGCGGTTCGATATCGAACATCAATCCAAGTGAGTATATATATGTTGCACATTTTTACTTGTTGCGTCTTAGAGCCGTTGTTTAACTAATTTTATTATATCATCATATTATATATAGATTATGGTGATTGCGTTTATCATGTAAGTACGACGTCCATTAATCCTGCCCCTATGAGTCCAGATCCAGCAAATTCTGGAGTCGGTGTAACATTGATGTGGGTGGCCATAGCTATTTTGGGGATAACAATATCCACATTCTTTGAATTTAAGATATATGTTAACTTTGGAGTTGATGAGAGAGTAGCGATACGTGTGTAAATGTTTATGCGAATGTATATACGTGTGCGATACGTACGTGTGTGAATGTATTTATGTTATTTATATATATATATTTCAATTTAGAGCTAGTTTTAACATTTGTCATTGAGTTATGGAACAATTGGACATATATCCTTATATCGAAAGTAAAACACAAATAAACACATTTCGATCGGCAGTAAAAATAAAATATACGTACAGAAACATGGACAAATACAATCCCAATTTGATGAATAAAACGTGATAAGTATAATACAATTCAAAAAATTTCATAATTCTTTGCCAATTAATTAAACAAATGCATGTCTGCCTGCCTGCCTACATTTGGTGATCAGTTTAATCAGCTACAATTAGATAAGTCGAAATACACTCCTCGCGGCCTTAACTTGAGAATGCATGGTACGTGGTCCTAGGTTCTGCAGCCGTCCGAGTCTCTGGTGATTAAATGTAAATGGGTTTTCAAACTCAAGATCAATCCGGATGCTTCTATAACTCGTCACAAAGCTAGACTTGTTGTCAAGGGATACTCTCGAACTCCAAGGATTGATTTTACGGAAACTTTTACCATTCGTAATTCTAACCCATATAATATGCAGTCAAAAAGGGCTGGACGTACGGTTAACCAACTCCATGTAATAATGTTTTCCTCATATATATATATATACTTGAAGCAACGCAACCTCCCGGGGGTTCGAAGTTAGTAATGGTGACACTCCTCTCGTTTGTAAGCTTCATAAGGCTATTTATAATGGCCTTAATTAAACAAGCACCTCGTGCTTAGTTTTATCAAGGCATTTTGCGGCCTCTCGGGTTCATGCTTCTTTATTTATTCGGATAGATATATGCTACTCTCGGGCTGACGCTTCATTATTTAATCGAATACATGCTGCTATATTTATATTTTGGTTTACGTACGTGGATGATATCTTAATATATAACAGTAAGTGACAAACACGTACCCTGTCTCATTTCTCAATTGGACATGATCAGATTTTCGACCAAGAATCTTGGTGATCTCTCTTGGCTTGTTTTCAAGTCATCAAATCCCTCTCCGTTTCTCACTCAAACCAAATATAATATACACGACAACTTCTAATCAAAACTATAAGATGGATCAAGCCAAGGATTATAATATATATGGAGGTTTTAAGATTGTGCTCTTAATTTGATGGCAATTTTGGCTCTTTTCTAGGCATATAATAGGAATTTTTCGAAAACTTTAAGAAATCATTGGTTTTTGGTATTAGTTCTTGGGTGGGTTTCGATTTATTTGGTTTTGTGTGGTTTTTTGTGTGGAGGTGTCAATTGATCAAAGTGTGGCTTATGTGTTGATGCTGGTTGCTTCGTCTATCACCTACATGATTCATTAATTGATGGATTGGAGCTCAAATTGTATAAATGAGAAAATATTTGTTTTTTTTAGTGATTAATGATAATTTATTCTTTGAGGATTTTAGCATTTTATGTATATATGTAATGTAATAACCCCCATTCTTTTTATAAAGTTGGATTGTTTTCTTTCGTCATGTCTCCTCCTTCATATTGTTTTCGGCGATGAGCGATTGATTTCATTGGTTATATCTGCTCAACTTATAAAATGAAGAGACAGAGAAAAAACTAAGAGGTAAGCTCTTGCAAACAGCTTATAAGCTCTCAAATTTTGTTTGGCAAAAATTTTTAAAATGGCTTATAAGCTGTCAAAATAAGCTGTTTGACAGCTTATAAGCTGTTTTTAAAAAAATAAGGGGGAGGTACTTTTTTCAAAAAGATTTTATTTTAATATTCTATCTCTCTAAAATATCCTTGAATATTTTCATAAATCTCCATCATATCCTCCACCCATTAAATATTAAATATTATTTTTTTAAAAAAATTACAAATCATATAAATTTTTCTAAAGTAAAATATTAAAACAATTTTATTTTTTAATATATGTTTATTCTAAAACTATTTTCGTATGTGTATAACTCAAAATTTTATTTTCATATAATTATACCCTTTTTGGTAATTTTGACAATAAAAATATCTTATAATACCAAACATATCAACATCTTTAAGTTGTTTAAAATAAGTTTACCCAAACACTTTAACAACTTATTTTTAAAATAAGTTCTAACAGCTTATAAGCTCGTAAAACAGCTTTTAAGCACTAGAAGCTTGTAAACTCTTTTTAATAAGCTTAGCCAAACATCCTCTAAGTTGTGTATCTTTGACCTCAAAAGCAAAATATTCATTATTAAAATTTAAATTCTTTAATTTGTTTGAAAAATATATATATAATATTTTGAGTTATTTGTATCAAATATCCTTATAAAATATTGAAAATCTCAAATATCTTTGTGAAATATTAAAAATACATACTTGTGAAATTTTAATAAACGTTTTCAGCCCTCACGTTTTAGAAAATTAGCACACATATTCTTTCATATGAGTGATTAGTTGAGCGCTCATTGCTCATACATTTGGACAAACATTTGGAGTTTTTTTTTTCCATCAAATAACCTTGTTTAATATTTAAATTTTTTTTTGACCCCTATAGCATAATTTTAAATCTATTCATACACAATTTTTATTTAAATCTAATTATAAAATATTTATCAACATTTTTCATTTTAATAATTTTTATTTTTAATTTATTATTCTTAATTAATTTGTTTAATCTACCAAAAAATATTATTACTTCATCTCGCTATCATTATTTTATAAAACTCACTTTATGTTTCCAACTTCTTTATCATGCATTCATAAACAAATATTAAATACCTAAAAGTATCAAAATATTGAACCAAAATGATAAATTCATGTATATTAATTTTTTGATTTAGAACTATTTAATATTGAACAAAAATCTAAATAAAGTGAAAATATTTAATAAATATTGTATAATTGATTCTTAAGAAAATTATATGTCATGAGTTGAAGAGACATAAAAAATATAGATAATTACCCCATTTAATAAATAATTAAATTGTTTTGTTTATAATTTTATATTTAACCGAATAAAATAATATAATTCTAACTAAATAACTATGAAAAATATTAGCTATTTTATTTTAATATTAAAAAGAAATTTTATTAAAGTATAAAATTGACTTTTTAGTTGGATCATGTATCAATTAAATAATTTTAGATGGTTCATGTATTAATTTGATTGTTTAACAATAGTTTGTGTACCAAACGGAATTTTACACTTTTAAAAACAAATTTCATCAATACAATTATATAATGATAGTATATATACTTGTAATTGCAAATTAATTTTTTTAAAAAAATTAGGTAATGATATATATCTATCTATAATATAAACATGGGGCATGCCCTCAATTTTGATTATAGATAAAATAATAATAATAACAATAACATATATGGGAAATGGGTCGGATCCAGGGTCCGGTTATGAACCGGAATTAACTGAATTTGTCCCTAATTCTGGGTAGAGCAGAGGTGTGTAGTCCCTCCCTTATCGATCAAATTCGATCCGTATGATTTATGAAGAAATAGAGAGAATTGTGGAGCGAAAATGGGGAACAAGATCGCGCGGACTACTCAGGCGTCGGCGACGGAGTATTATCTGCACGATTTGCCATCGTCTTACAATTTGGTGCTCAAGGAAGTGTTGGGGAGGGGGCGTTTCCTCAAATCCATACTGTGCAAGCATGACGAGGGTTTGGTTCTGGTTAAGGTTTACTTCAAGAGAGGCGATTCAATCACCCTAAGAGACTACGAGCGCCGCCTCGCTCACATTCGAGATGTCTTTTCCAACCTCGATCACTCCCACGTTTGGCCCTTCCAGGTTAATTATTTACCCCTTTTGAGGATGCGATTCCGTTTATTTCACTCTTCTGATATATGTGTTGTGCCCGATAATGCTTTGAGGTAATTGTTATCGGCGCAGCTATGTTTCTTGTAATGATCTATAGGAGTTGTATGGAAGTCAGGAGTTTGATTTATGATGATTTAGAATGCTCTATAGTGCAATCTTTTGTGTGTGTTTTTGCTGTTAAAGGTAGAAGAGGATCGAGTGGAGTTTTGGAGTGGTGTACCTTTTTTTTTTTTTTTTGGGGGGGGGGGGGGGGGGGGATTGGATTCTGAAAATTTGTTTACTCGGAGAGCAAAAAGCTGAGTTCTTTTGTTTGAACCAAGTGATCGATCATGTACTTCGTATGGTTGCTGTTGAGTTGTTGGGGCAGGGCACTCATCTGAAATTCCAAGTGTCTAGTGGATGAACAATTTTCACGAAAGTTATGAATGGTAATTTTCACAAAGCTTATGCCTCTGAGGAGTGTTCCCTGTCGTGCCCTCTTGTAGTGGTATTGGAGAGATAATTGGTTGTTAATTTGTAGAATTAAAAATTTGACAAGTTACATCATGAAATTTGAAAGAAAAGTACAGCAGCATTTATCCTAAATTGTTCTCATTTGGAAAGTGGTGCCTTTGGTTTCCAGATAGATGGCCTTATCGTAATTAGCATTGAGATTTGTAGTTGCATTGAATTTCATTGCTGCCATTAGTTCCTCGTACTTCAAACAGTTAAACGGATGGCATTTTTGGGTTTATTTGCAGTTTTGGCTTGAAACAGATAAAGCTGCTTATTTATTGAGGCAATACTTCTTTAACAACCTTCACGATCGGTTGAGCACCCGACCTTTTCTCTCTCTTGTTGAAAAGAAATGGCTAGCATTTCAGGTTCGCATCTCTCTCTCAAATTTGTTGATGTTGTAGGAGTTTAAAATTGTGCCGAACATATGCATGTTTAGAAACTTACTCAATTCATTTTGCAGTTACTTTATGCTGTGAAGCAGAGCCATGAGCATGGAGTATGTCATGGTGAGATGAAGCCAGAAATTAAAAATGCATAGCTGCAAGGTCTCTATTTCTTTGTCCACTGATTTTTTTGGTCTATAAATTTACTGCAGGCGATATTAAGTGCGAGAATGTGCTGGTCACTTCCTGGAATTGGCTGTACCTTACTGATTTCGCATCATTTAAGCCCACATATATTCCACATGATGATCCTTCTGATTTTTCATTTTTCTTTGATACTGGAGAAAGAAGACGCTGTTATGTTGCACCTGAGGTTTGTTTTTTTTTTTTTTTCTGTTATTTTGTTTTTGAACCCTTTCTGGTCATGTGTTGACGATGATAACCTTTATAGACACATAGAACTTTAGTCTATGTAGAAAAGCTTTAATGCCTGCGTGCTGAATAATTCATATCTTATATCTACAGGGCTTATATGTTTTAGTGGTTTGATGCTATGAAAATCTTTTTAGACTTTAGATGTTGTAGTATTTATTTCTCTAAGAGACATATTCCATATTCATGTGGCGGTCGGTATCAACTCATGATCTTTCAAGTGCGGAAGCAAATGTGAGCATAACCAATTCACTTTTACCATTTTGTTCACGCCTGATTATCTTCTTAGTTTCTTATTCTGATCCTTGCAATTGCTTTTACGTTGGTTCTTTTTACCCATAACTTTCCCTGTACATTAACTTCAGTTTGATGTCCAAGTGAGATGAAAATCATCTTGTTGTTGATGAGTGGACTTTCTATGTTAATTTCGCAAGATCTTGAACCTGTTATCTTGGCTTGTAGTTCGAGACTTCTTGCCTGTGGTATATGACTGTTTCATTCACATCCAACATGATTATTATTGAATATAATGCCAACTTGCATTCTATCTCATCTCCTCTTTCCACGCCTCTGTTTTATCTTCTACATGTTCATGCTCTGTTTTTTTAGTTATGTTCCACAAAGAACTCTGTGTATACTATCTTTTTTCTTGCAAAGATTACCATTGCCCTCTGTCAGTACACCAATCGAATGGTATCGACATTTTGATGCAATTGTGCCATGAAGTGCCCATCATCTATCAAGCGATGAATTATATCAAAAAATAATGTGGATCCCTGTGGGGTTTTATGTAGCTTACATTGAATTTTCCCTTCTCCGATATTTAGAGAATTCTGTTTTTACACCATGAGATCAATTTTTTTTTTTTTTTCCAAATAATACACTACATTTCAGAGGTTTTATGAGCATGGAGGCAAGATGCAAATGGCACAAGATGCACCTTTGACGCCTGCCATGGATATCTTTTCAGTAGGGTGAGAGTTCTATTGCTTGATGCGATAACCTCTGTTGAAATTCTCATCAAACACATGATTTAATTACTTGCAAGGTGTGATGTGATCAAGTGATCTAGCATTTGAAGAACTCCTTGGTTAGTTGGATAACTCCACCTAGAGCTTTTAAATCACGGTGAATGACACGTGTTAGTGTAGTGTAGACCAGGGGCGTAGTCAGAAAAAAATTTCACCCTGGGCTGACTGATTCCATGAAAAAATTAAAATTAAATAAAATATTTAAAAAGTAAATTATATTAAAAATATAATTTATAATCAAAGAACACTCGCAAAACATTTAATGATAACTATAAATATTATATAGTGACAAAAAATATAAACTACTAAAGATGTGATCGATGTTACAAGTGAGATGATTTCGAAAAAATGTTGGTGGTTGTAAAAAAATTAAGTTTTATATACATAATATATTAAACCATCGCATTCAATTGATATCCTTACAATATACTCAAAATGAAAAATATGATGTCTCAAATAATATAATACATCATGAAAAAATTTAAACATAAACTACTCAAAAACACCTCATTTATGATCAAAGAAATGAAGAAACATTAAATATATAAATCCTAAAAATAAATTACTTGAAAATACATACCATTTCCATTTTCCAATTAAAAAAATACAAAAATGTCATAGAAAGTCAGATTAAATCATTTTAAAAAGTCCACTTCACAATTATTTACAAGAAACCCACAATTACACACATCAATAAAATCAAGCAGTTCAAAAATAACAAAATATAATTTTAGAAAATACAAAAGTCTTGATAAAAATTGAACTTTTAGAGCAATTGGAAAGAAACATGACTGGAAGAGAGCTGTTTTCTCTTTCTTTGAATTTTTTTTAATAAATCAAACCAAACAAAACTCACAAATATATTTCAGAAAATAAGTTGGACCAAATATTGGGCTAATTAAAAAATTTAACCTGGGCTAAGAGTACACATATATTATAGCTAATAATTTTAAAAAAAATTGACCCTGGGCTGGAGCCCACCCCAGCCTTTGGGGTGGCTCCGCCCCTGGTGGAGACTGAAACATTTAGCTTTGTAATTATTTTAATTCTGCATTTCCATTTTTCCGCATTAGCATGGTAATTATCCCGGTTATTTTTTTTTTATCATATCTCAAAGTTACTGCATTTGTAACTTCATCGTTTTACAATTTCGATAAATAGTATAAACAAAATCTATAAAATGATCTCTGCAGACTGGAAGAATTCGGGAATACATCCTCTATAAACTTTTATGTGCTTGAAAGAGGTTATTTTAGTTATCCAATGCCTTCCTGGCTTCCTCTATCAGCCAATTCATTATTTTATGGACTTAATTGTCTTTAATTTGTTTTTAAATATTTTTTGGATGATATGAGACATTTTTAGGAGGATTTATTGTCAAGAGCTATTAGTTTTAGAATAAATTTTTAACCATGATCTTCCAGCATAACCACTTGAATTTAGTGTTTTTTTTTCATGTCACATTTTGGAAATATATCATATTTGGTTTCCAATTGCTGAAGTTTTGACCTTTTCTTTTTAGGTGTGTGATTGCTGAGCTTTTTCTTGAAGGTCAACCATTGTTTGAGCTATCACAACTTCTTGCATATCGAAGAGGACAGTATGACCCTAGCCAGCTTCTGGAAAAGGTACCTTCTTCATAGGTACCCTATTTCTGGTTAAGTTTTCCATTCAATTTTTTCAGTTATTTAACCATACCCACTTTTTATCTCTGGTTAAATTAAATTTGTCCAATAATTCTGCAAGTAACATCTCATCTTTAATTGCGATACTATAATCTATCGAAAACAATTTCTTGAATTGGACTCCCAGAATACTAAGATTTGTTGGATGCTGCAGATTCCAGATTCAGGAATTCGTAAAATGATTCTTCATATGATTCAATTAGATTCAGAGTCAAGACTGCCTGCTGAGAGCTACCTGCAGAACTATGCGGGTGTTGTGTTTCCGACTTATTTTTCACCTTTTCTTCACAAATTCTATTCCTTGTTAAATCCTCTAAGTTCTGATGCAAGGGTAAGGAACTTGGATTATGCTCTTTGTATTGTTGGTTTGCTGTTCTAGGTTTTTAGTAAACACTTATTTCCGTTGCAGGTTCTAGCTTGTGAGACCTCGTTCCAAGAAATACTTAGGCAAATGATAGGCAATAGGACTGGCAATGATATCATCTCTCCTACGGAAACTTTTCCGAATGATACGAGTCAATTGCTTCAAGTGATAGATGCAAAACAAGATATCAACGAGGCAAATAATTTTTCAAGCAAAGGTGAAGAGACCAAGAAGAGCTCAAGACATAGTCATTTCGATCTTCTTGGTGATGTGAGTACGCTGCTCAGGGACGTGAAGCAAAACAACCGTAATTTTGGTATGAATCCAGTGCCAGATACTGTGGTTAATTCAGTTTATTCCCAAAATCAGAAGCAAAATGGATTGCAACTACCTGGGGAGTTGATTCAAAGCATTTCCACTGTATTCCAACGAAGCCACCTTCCCTTCTTGAAAAAGATTACGATGACAGATTTGAACTCAATGATATTGGATTTTGACAATCAATCAGACACTTATGGAGTGCCTTTTGTTCCATTGCCTAATGATATGATAAGCTGTGAGGGTATGGTACTGATTGCCTCGCTTCTTTGTTCCTGCATTCGAAATGTCAAGGTCCCTTTCATTCGGCGGGTTGCTGTCCTGCTGCTGAAATCTTGTTCTTTATATATCGATGATGAAGATCGACTACAACGTGTCCTTCCTTATGTTATAGCGTTGCTTTCAGATTCAGCTGCAATTGTACGCTGTGCTGCCTTAGAGGCTTTGTGCGACATTCTTCCTCTAGTCAGAGATTTTCCTCCCAGTGATGCCAAAATTTTTCCCGAATATATTCTTCCAATGCTTTCCATGCTTCCCGATGATCCCGAGGAAAGTGTTAGAATTTGTTATGCCAGCAATATATCTAAGCTTGCACTGACTTCTTATGGGTTCCTTATTCACTCTAAAAGCTTGACTGAGGCAGGGGTTCTTAATGAAGCAAGTTTATCGCAGAAGTCATATATTACCAAAGGAAGTTCTGATGAGCCACGGAGGGTGAGTGCTGACGTACAGCTTACACAGTTGAGAAAATCTATTTCAGAGGTCATTCAAGAACTTGTAATGGGTCCAAAACAAACACCAAACATTAGGAGAGCACTCTTGCATGAAATCGGTAACCTTTGTTGGTTTTTGGGCCAGAAGCAGAGCAATGACTTCTTGCTGCCTATACTCCCAGCCTTTTTGAATGATCGAGATGAACAACTAAGGGCTGTATTTTATGGGCAAATAATATATGTCTGCTTTTTTGTGGGCCAGCGAAGTGTGGAGGAATATCTCTTGCCTTACATTGAACAAGCACTGAATGATGTAACCGAGTCTGTTATTGTCAATGCACTAGTTTGCTTAGCTGTCTTGTGCCGAAGCAATTATTTACGGAAGAGGATACTGCTTGAGATGATAGAGCGTGCTGTTCCACTGTTATGCTATCCCAGTAAGTGGGTCAAGAGGTCAGCTGTTACCTTCCTTGCATCATGTAGTGAGAACTTAGGAGCAATTGATTCATATGTATTTATGGTCCCACTCGTACGTCCTTTCTTACGTAGACAACCAGCATCTTTAGCCTCAGAAAAAGCTATCCTCTCATGTCTGAAGCCATCGGTCTCAAGAGAATTGTATTATCAAGTTTTAGAAAATACCAGAAGTTCAGACATGCTTGAGAGACAGAGAAAGATTTGGTACAGTACGTCATCACAATCAAAGCAATTGGAAGCTGTAGAATTGATCCAGAAAACCGTCAAGGATTTGGATCCAATAAAGTGTTGGTCCGAGACTAAACATGATGATACACATTATAACTTGAATGGTAACACAGGGGAACACATGGATTTAACTGATTCGGATGATAACGACAGTAAGTTCAAACCCATGGGAAGATTAATACGTAATGATTCGAGCCTGGATGAAGCCCAAGATCGTGTAGCCTCAGAAAAGTCTCAGCTGTCTGGATTTATGTCACCACAAATGAGTTGCATGAACAGCTTTATTGATAAATCATCAGAAAGTATACCTTTGTACTACTTTAAGGTTGACAACAAACGAACAGGTAGCGCTGCTCCTGCCGCATCTGATTCTTCATTTCCGCAAAATTCTTTAGATTTTAGTTCTTCCTCCTTGCCTTGGATGGATCCCATAAATAAATCATTTAGCTTAGCCAGTACGATCCCAGCTCCTAAGCTAGTATCAGGATCAATTCATGTTGGTAATGGCCCTGCATTATTGCGGAGAGTGGTGCATGAAGTCGAAGACAGAGAAATTGATGAAACTACCCATATTACTAGCAAATTTAATGAAGTCGGAGTATCGGATAGGACGAAGAGGAGCTCTGCTGCAATAGAAAATCACTCTACAAACACACAGGCTGCAGGACCATCCCCGGCAGCTTGGTCATCCACTGTTCCAGATTCAGGCTGGAGGCCTCGTGGTGTGTTGGTTGCACATCTCCAGGAGCACAGATCTGCTGTCAACGATATTTC